>NC_090767.1:54449764-54692264 GCF_036898095.1 Palaemon carinicauda | reverse complement strand
AAGAGTAGGCCTACTCAAACAACCACACTTGGAAAGGCACCATCAAAACCTCCGAGCTCTACACCTAACTGCCTTCAGACTATCGAAAAACTCATGAGCTAGAGGATTTTCGAAGGAGGCAGCTAGGGCTATCGCTAGAGCAAGGAGGACTTCGACCATCAAGGTTTACCAGTCCAAGTAGGAGGTTTTTAGAGAATGGTGCAGAGTCAACTCGGTTTCCTCATGCAGTACCTCTTTGACTCCGATTGCTGACTTCTTTTTAGAACTTAGAAGAAAACGCAACTTTTCTTCCTCTACCATCAAGGGGTACAGTAGTATGTTAGCAGCAGTCTTAAGGCACAGGAACTTGGACCTCTCAAATAATAAAGATCTACAGGATCTTCTCAAATCCTTTGAGACTTCTAAGGAGCGACAACAGGAATCACCAGCCTGGAACCTGGATGTCGTCTTGAAGTTCCTCATGAGCGACAGGTTTGAACCCTTCTTTTAAAGATCTCACTTTAAAGACTTTTCTTGGTTAGTCAGGCGACAGCTAAGAGAGTCAGTGAGGTTCATGCTTTCAGCAAAGCTATCTGTTCCTTGCAACTTGGATTCCTAGCCAAGAACGAACGCCCTTCTCATCCATGGCCTAAGTCTTTCGAGATTCCGAACCTTTCCGATGTGGTTGGTGAAGAATTGGAGAAGGTCCTGTGCCCTGTAAGAGCACTGTAGTTCTGTCTGGACAGAACTAAAGAATTACGAGGCAAGTCAGAAGCTCTTTGGTGTTCGGTCAAGAAGCCCTCGTTACCAATGTCAAAAAACGCCCTATCATTTTTTATCAAGCTCTTGATAAGAGAGGCTCACTCACACTGCGGTGAGGCCAACCTCAAACTGCTGAAAGCTAAGAAGCATGAAGTTAGAGCTGTGGCAACTTCTGTAGCTTTCAAGCAGAATCGATCTTTGCAGAGCATTATGGACACAACCCTTTGGAGGAGTAAATCTGTATTCGCCTCACATTACTTGAAACGTGTCCAGACTCTTTACGAGGACTGCTACACTCTGGGACCATGCGTAGCAGCGAGTGCAGTAGTGGGGGAAGGTTCTACCACTACATTCCCTTAATCCTAGTACCCTTTTCTTCTCTTGGAACTTTTGTTTTTTATGGTTGTCTGTGGAGACTGGTCGACAGTCTTCCACAATCTTTGATTTTAGTCAGGTGGTCAATTTTGTTCCTTGAGAGTGCCCGGAACAAGGGTACAGTATTGGATGAAGTCCTGTCAACATAGAGGTATTTATACCGGTTTGACAGCTCCTAGAGGTCTTCAGCCCCCTGGTTGGATCGCTGGATCTCATAAGGAAAGCGGACATAATGAGGCAGGGAATCATTGAAGTCGGCTTCCTTATCTGGTATGAACCCTAAAGTTTGTTTATTAGCTCTTAAGTAAAAATTCCAACAATGTTGGCTGTCTCTGACCCTCCACCAAGGGTGTCAATCAGCTATATTCATATAACCATCGGGTAAGTCTTGTGTTAAAATATTATATTTTCATAATAAAATGAATTTTTGAACATACTTACCGGTGATTATATAAATTTAATCCCTTCCCTCCTCCCCTCTAGAGACCTATTGTGGCGGAATGTAAACAAACCACAAACCCCCACACTCTTGATCACTCCTACTTTCTCAATATCCCACAATACAAACTTTCCCCTGACTCTACTTCAAACTGGACTCTTGGACAGAAGGAAAATGAAAATAAAACATAGCCTTAAAATTATATTCACCGCAACCAAAAGCAAAAAAATTCTGCATTCAAAATAAGCTTAACATATAAACCACCAACAACCAAAAGAATTACACGTAAAAAAAATCATTAAATTCATAAATATACCAAAAAAAACCGTATCACCATTCAAATAAAAAACCCTAACAAACTTAATACTAAACCGCACACCAGCTCAAAATATGTGTTTATATATATTACGACACCAACACTGTCGCCACACACAAGCCGAACTGTCCTTTCACGGCAAACTACCACTACAGTTTATGGTAACCGAAGAGTTCTTAATTTGCCATAACGGCCTCAACTCCTTGAGTCACAGATGTCAGTATCATCATCATCATCATCATCGTCATCATACACAATCTTTATAAACAGTAATCCAAACGGAAAATCCTTCAAACGGGCTGGGTCATTATGGCATCAAAATCAAGGAAATCGTTCAGTGCAATCAAATCGTAATCCTAATCGTAGTCCAGGTCATCAACGGTTGCGTAAACCAAGAGCAGTCTTAAAACAATCTAATACAGGCCAGGTCGTCAACTAAAGATCGGCATTCAAAAATAACTCTCCAAAGGAGGAATCACGGCCTGCCAGAATAAAAAAAGAAAAACACTTATGAACACTCCTAACTAACTTAACTATTGCACTATAATCAAAGATAAACAATAATAAACTTTCTATCATTCACGAACGCGCCTAACAATAAATAAAAACAGTACTTACTCAGAATATAAAAAAACACTAAACAGCCGGCTTTCGAAGAACAAAAAAAATTACAACCGACTCCTTCCACAGTCCGAGATCCAATGCTTTCGCCATCATCACCGCCCTATCCTAGCTAAAAAATGTAAACAAACAACCTCAAATATACCAACAATCTTTCCAACTTCAAGCAATCATTCGCTAATTACCCTTTTTCTTCGGCGCGCACCGCGGACACACAAAACACGCACACACACATATACTCTCGCGCACGCGCGATCTAACAAAACTAAAGCAAATGAAATTCTCTCTCTCTCTCTCTCTCTGACAAAACTAAAGCAAATAAACACTTTCTCTCTCTCTCTCTCTCTCTCTCTCTCTCTCTCTCTCTCTCTCTCTCTCTCTAATGACAAAGCTAAAGCAAATAAAATGTCTCGATTTAACAATACTAAAACAACTCTCTCTCTCTCTCTCTCTCTCTCTCTCTCTCTCTCTCTCTCTCTCTCTCTCTCTCTCTCTCTCTCTCTCTCTCTCGATTTGGCAAAACAAAAAAAATAAATTAAAATAAAATTAATCCTCTACACTATGGGCATGGAAGATCTGAGGAATCATGGAATGGTTCCAAGTACCTCGCGACAGAGGGCGCTGGTGGTACACCTGGCTACTCAATCTGCGATTGCCGCGAGTTTTGAATTTCTGCTGGACGTTAAGGACTAAAGCTATATTTATACAACCACCGGGTAAGTATGTTCAGAAATTTATTTTATCAAAATATAATTTTTCCTAACTATACAAACCTTAGCTATTTATACAAACTTGCCCGCCATCCCTATCCCCCTTGAAGTCCTACCTCCAAGCAATATGACTAAATCACAGGTGTGCGAACGGGAGTGGTAGCAACCTACCCCCCTCCTACCCCCGCTAACTAGCGGTGTGGGTAGTTAACCCTCACTAAATTTGAATGGCTCGTCATTTCAGCTCCGCCGAAAGTATAACCCCTAGTAAATAGCTAAGGTTTGTATAGTTAGGAAAAATACAAATTACCTACGAATTTGTCATTTTTTTCCTAGGTTACATTGCCCTGTAATACAGTAAAATAATACCCATCAGGCCCCCCCCCACCCCGATAGGTAAGTAGGTAAGGACATGGCTTGTAGGTTAGGTTAGGTTAGGGGAGAAAGTTTAGGTAAATAGTTGTCCATTTTCCATGCACACGTGAAGACCTGGCCGCTGATATACAAAGGCTCCCAGAACTCGACACCCATTTGCTACACAGTCTTATTTTGAGTTTTACGAAAGGGCGCTCATCCATTTTCACCTTATGGTCTTAGCAGGTCCAATTCACTGCAGGACAATATTCCTTATGAAGAAAGTAAGAGTGCCTGGTTTATTTCAAAACATTTTGAACAAATCTGAATTTCAAATGAAAATACTCGGGAGAAATTCGTGTTTTTAAAATTATGGATGTTTCGCAATTCTACAAGTTACGGTATAACTCTGGGTGTATGTATGATGATGGCCAATTCAGAATAGGGTAGTTTAAGGGACTCCTCCCCCTTGCACTATGTTAGACCCCAATAACTAGGGACACGGGTTGTGGGTTAGGTTAGTTCGGTGTGTTTAAGTCAGGTGGTGTTGTTTTGTAGAGGTTTCACAGAATAACACACAGTTTTTGTAGCACAGCGACCTTGTCTTATGAACGGCTAGAAATCGGAAAGAAATTCCTCTTTTCTATACACGCGGGGTGTATTTCCTAGTTTAACCCTTTTACCCCCAGGCTATTTGGAACTTTCCAACCCTTAACCCCGGTGTGGTTTTTTTTTTTTTTTTTCCAAGCACATTTTGCAATATATATTTTTTAAACTGCTCTAACAGCCCTAATTTTCATCATAGAGAGGTCAGGTTGGTCTCATTCTTTTGGAAAACGCCTGAAGTTTCTCATAAAGTTATCAAAAATATGCAAAAAAAAAAGAAAATAGCAGTTTTTTGCAAGGACGTACCAGTACGTCCATTGGGGTAAAGGGATGAGTTTTGTGAAACGTACCAGTACGTCCATGGGGGGGGGGGGGTAAAATGGATAACCTATCCAAAAAATTTGAAAAATATATATTTCGATGATTATCATAAAGATATTATGTTACAATAAAGTAAAACTGCAAGTGTTCTCTATTTTGGTATACAGTAACTTAATCATGCGTTGGTTGTAGACACATTGGTATGATATGTATAGGAATATGGGGTCCTTAGGCAAATAGGTGGTTTCTGTGGGGAGAGGTTATTTATCCGTCTTGTTTGATGTGACGCGTAAAGTATTAGAATACTGTAAGATAATAGATACAGAGAAATCGTGATTGGTTTATGTGTATTATTTGTGTTTTGAACGTTTCTGGGGACAATAACTAGCAGAAACCCATATTTGCTTATTTATGGTGGGTCGACTACCACAACTAAAAACTTGAAACGCCTTTGAACACACCCTATATCAGTGTAGCGGTCTTACGACCAACCTCCTTACCCAAGTATATTTATGGGTATATTTGTCCCCGGAAATAACGCTATTTAATCATTGGTCTTTGTGCTGGTGTGTCTTGCATCTCTCTCTCAATTTATTATCTTCCTCCTCCTTGGTTCTACCCATTTGTGTGGCCGAGTATTTCGCCTTTACAAGAGCTGCTTACCAGAGCTAAAGTCTCTCTTCTTCCCTTACCAAGTGGAAAGTAGCCACTGAACAATGACAGTGCAGTAGTTAACCCTTTTACCCCAAATGGACGCACTAGTATGTTCCACAAAACTCATCCTTTTACCCCCATGGACGTACTGGTACGTCCTTGCAAAAAACTGTTTTTTACATTTTTTTTTGCATATTTCTGATAACTTTATGAGAAACCAGGCATTTTCCAAAATAATGAGACCAACCTGACCTCTCTATGACGAAAATTAATGCTGTTAGAGCAATTGAAAAAAATTATATTGCAAACTGTGCTTGGAAAAATAAACGCCTGGGAGTTCAGGGTTGGAAAGTTTCAAATAGCGTTCGGGGTAAAAGGGTTAACAACTTGAGTGAAGAAGAATTTTCTGGTTATCTTCAGTGTTGTCGGGTGTGTGAGGGAAGAGGAGAACGTGTAAAGAATAGGCTAGACTATTTGGTGTAAGTGTAGGCAAAGGAAAAAGCCGTAACCAGAGGGGAATCCAGTGTAGTACAGTACTATTAAAAGGGCCCAATAATGCTAACAGTAGTATCTCAACGGGCAGCTGCTGGCTTGCCAGTCATTAGCGGGGAAGCATCACACCCTGCTCGCTCACTATAACTCTACTTTGATTTCAGCAGTCGGTGGAGACAAAGCCCTGTCCCCACTGGGTTGAAACTGGACAAATTCCTGCTGGTCTCTGTTCCCGGTATGAGGATATACAATAGTGTCTTGGGAATTATTATTATGACTACCGGTACTTGCTAAGCTACAACCCTAGTTGGAAGAGCAGGATGCTCCAAGTCCAAGGGCTCCAACAGGTAAAAATAGCCCAGTGAGGAAAGGAAATAAACTATAAGAGAACTAATATTTTGATAACAATAATTGCATTAAGATCATTCTTTCATGTATATACCATTACAACTTAAAAAAAAAATCAAGAATAAGAGAAATAATATAGATTAGTGTCCAATTTTACCCTCAAGCAAGAAAACTCTACCCTAAGACAGTGGAAGACCATAGAACAGGGGCTATGGCACTACCCAAGATATTGCTTTAGTCAAAAACTTGATTAATATTATCATGTTACCTTTAACGCCTTAGGCTGGCCAAGGGGGGAAGCTCATTCTCGCCTTCTTGGAGTTAGACTTCCATGAAGTCTTAAGATCAGACTTCTTTCCTTCTGTGTCGATTTGCCAACCCTCCGTGGTTTTCTGACACACACACATCCTAGTGAGTGCTGTTGATTAAACGTTTTCAGTCTCGCTTATCTGAAGCCAGTTGCTTCGCGTTCCGAGTCTGGCGATCAACTCTCTTCCAGCAATTTGGTATGGCAATCAAGTTGTTTTAGCGATTTGAATTCCTCTCGGTGTCCTCAGCTCACATTCAGGGGAAAGCTAGCATTTCACTTGAGAGAGAGATGCTTTAGCCAGGATCTTCCTCTGAGCCCGCCAACCCTCCGGGGTTTTATGGCAGATGCTGTCGCAAGCGTTTGCTGTTGTCCTGACCAGGTGGATCAGAAGTGCAATAGCGAGTGCTCAGTTCACAAATTATCCACGCCGATCAGCTCACCTGGCTGGATTGAGAGCTCGGTATCATAAGCTAGCACTCGGCTCGATCCCCATGGCTCGTGCACGCCCTTGCACAACTGAGATTGCTCTACCTGCTTTGGTAAAATTCACAAGCAAGGCTCACTCGCCTTTTGTCGCACTCCCAATGCCCCCCCCCCCCCCCCCCGTCTCCCACTCGGCCACAATCGGTGATCCTACTTCATCCAGGGGGTTAGTAGAGCATGAACCAGGTTTGTGCTCCTCTAGGGCTTGCACCCATGTCGACCTGAAAGACATGGTATAAAGCAATTGTTCACTCAAGGTCATTGCTGAGCTTTTCCCTGCGTTCAGCAGCATGCGCTCAAGGCAATCGCTTGCCTCACACCTGAACTCTCTTGAGCAGATGAATGTCCTTTCTACACCCCAAATGTGGATGAGACAGTCAGAGATATACAATAGGGGTTTATTCAACTGCTTAGGCACTGACATCATTCTAAAACCAAAATGGGTAGGTCTTCTTATTGAGAGGTTTGTTCCATCAAGTTGAGTACTGATGTTTTCTCTGGAAGTGAGGAGATCTGCGTGGGGTGCAAAATGGTGGCAGGTGCAGGCTTCCGAAGAGGTCGAGGAGTTGTGCGTGTGTATGCTCGAACTAATCCTCTGGCGTTTTGCTCTCCTGGCGTGTTACGTCATCCAGGACACACTGCAGGGGCAGGACATCCTACCAAGTGATCTGACGACCTGTAGGAATTTTTATGGTGGCCAGGGATTGCTCTAGCCAACTTGCCACTTTACTGGGAACAGTTTTGAGGAGCTTGCGCCTTGGGTCTCTTTTGTCCAGGTTACACCGTGGGTATGCTGACTTATACAAGGAGGCCAACTGCATAGAGTCAATTTTCAACAGTTCGACCTTCTCCCAGGTGGCGCTCTGGAATCAGGCCATCCTCCCAGTGTCTCGTCTCTCGGGATCCCTAGCACCAGTCGAGTTGGAGATCCTTCATTTCCAGGTTGGAGGTCTCAGAACCCCCATAGGCTGAGAAAGCCTGCTTCCCCCTTCAGGTACCTTCCAAGCTCAGTAGTCCATCGACTGGATCTTTCTGCCGTCTATCTACTGACTGGCGCAGGAGGAGGTCTCAAAATCTGTAAGGAATTGGGTAAAACTTTGGCCAGATTCCAACTGAAAGATTCCAGGCTTGATGGCCCTGATCAAGTCATATTGATGATAGTCTGACTAAAGGGTTTTGACATCCTCAGAAGAATCACCGTCAGCTGAGCTGACACCGGAGCAGGAGCTGTAAGAGTCGCCAGAGGTACCACTGCCGGAATCTTCTTCACAGGTCAACTCCTGTTCACAGTCAGTATTACGGATATAGCTGGTCTATTGTCAACCTTAGTTTGGCATTTCCGTTTGGGAATGGCCCCCGTCTTAGCAGGATGTGCTGCAACATCTTCCAGTCTGCCTAGTCAGCCAAGAACTGCTTCCTTAGTCCACATATAGGGCTGCCTAGTAGTTGCCGGAATAGGTGGGGAGGCAAGTTTGTGCCTCTATTAAAGGACTTAAGTTTGTCTAGTTTGTGCCCCTATTAAAGGACTTAAATTTGTCTAGTTTATGCCACTATTAAAGGACTTGAATTTGTCAAGTTAGGAAAAATAGAAAATACTTTTAAAAAATTTTTGATTTTTGTGTCTTTTGTACCTGAGGTTAGAAAGGTAACACTGACTAATTGATATTAATTCAAAATTGAGTAAAAGACTTTTTGCCATTGTGCTTTATTGCTCAAAGAATGCTAGTCTTTGATAGGAATTGGATCTTTGCCTCAGAGCAATGCTTATTATTATGCATGCAAGATACATTCAATGATAAGTCCTCAACAATATGAGTAGTTCTGATTTTTAATTATTTTTCATCTTATTTCAGGTCTACGGAGATGAAAGCGTTGCTGGAGAAGTCTGGGGGAAGATTTCTGTCTAAAGGTGAAGGACATTACTTTAAAATCAAGTTGTAGAAGGAGACCCACCAAGATGATGCTGAGGACTGTGAGGGACAATGAAGGACGCCCTTTTAGTCATGCAGATGACTAAGGGACAGATGGTCATCATACAGACACCATAGTTACCGTAGAAGATAATGACGATAATGCCGTTGAGAAATCGGCTGGATGCACGGCATGTCTCATCATAGATTTTGTCGTTATTGTATGTCATGAAGACCATTCTACATCTCTTCAATAAAGGTAAGAAGGATTTAGATACCTATGAAGGGTAAACTAATCATAATTCCTTATGGAAACGATTCATTTGTCAGCTGTTAAGTTACGTAAAAGATGATTGTAAGTGAAGGGTTTTGTGTTGGTTAGTTTATGTAGGGAATCTCTTTAGGTCCTGCATTTACAAACTTGCTAAGCTCCAACCAGCATATCCATTAAACTGAGGGACAGCTGTACTCTATTTAGAATGATACAATAAACAGTTATTTGGTGGTTGTATTTACTTCTCTCAGATAATGTCCATGCCATTAAGTCATGTAAAGTGTTAAGTATCAAGAAACATTATCAGATCAAATCACCTTTTTGAGTACTTGTTCTTATATGAATATCAACTGTCGTCCCTTAATAGGGGAATGATTTCAATGACAGGCATCCAAGTATTCGCATCGATTTCGGTCGTAGGGTAGCATTGTTATTACTACCTAAGCTGTGACTCTAGTTGGAAAAGCAGAATGCTACAAGAAGCTGCTCTTGTGGTTGTTTGTAACTGATCTGGTCTAACACATTTCAACTACTCCTGATTGGTGATGCTCCCTCTCACCTGTCTGGCCAGGGAAGTAGCACATCTAAGCCCTGTTTGTTCCGTGACCGAAATACAAACCAAGCTATTTAAAAAGGGTATTACTAATGGCCGAAATGACGAGCCATTAGAATTTTAACGAGGGTTTACTACCCTCTCGCTAGTTAGCGTGGGGCTAGGGGAGGGGTAGCTAGCTATCCCTCCCCCCCTCACACACCAGTGACTAGCTCACTTTGCTTTTGGCTCGGGTGATGAACAGACGTGTCTGCTCCCACCCTCGCTTGACAGCCTTTGATCTATTTTTTGTTTTTGCTTTTTCTTTGCAGTTGTGTGTTTGGAAGTTGGCCTTTACTATGGATCTCCTGCGCGCCATCGCTCCCCAGCACGTCCACGAGCCTGCTCGCCATACATCGCCTGCGCGCAAGCGCACCGTCACCTATGCGCAGTCCCTCACCTGCGCGCTATCGCTCTCCTGTGCGCCATCGCTCTCCTGTGCGCCATCGCTCTCCTGTGCGCCATCGCTCTCCTGTGCGCCATCGCTCTCCTGTGCGCCATCGCTCTCCTGTGCGCCATCGCTCGCCTGCGCGCCATCGCTCGCCTGCGCGCCATCGCTCGCCTGCTCGCCATCGCTCGCCTGATCGCCAGCACTCGCCCACGTGCCCACACGTGCCCTTGTCCGCGCGCCCATCTCCATGTGCGCGAACCTGGTAATATTCCATCGCGCGAGCGCCAGCGCGATTCCCACCGGGTTTCGCTGCGCTAGCCCCCGAGCAAGACTTCAGGAACATGAGAAGCCAGGTCGTCTTCTTCACACCCCCCCCCCTCCGGCAAGCTCAGGTCAGCGCGCTCGCAGGAGGAGGGGAGGTCTTAAGATAGGTCCAGGCACCAGTCTTCTTCCCTTTCTTTTCAGGCAGGCTTCATTGTAGTATCTACTCCGAAGGATAGCCCAATCCCCTTCACTCCAGAGGGAGTCTCTGACACTGCGTCTGTCAGTAAGCAGCCATGGTTTGGGTCCCTTATCAGAGCTGTCGTCCAGGCTGTCAAGCCTGCCTTCTCTGAGTTGGGCCTCAAACCAAGGGCAGCTCCGACCCCACTGAGGAGGAAGAGAGGAGTAGAGGTCGTTGTGACTTCTCCCAGGGTCAAGCTGGCTCCTAAGAAATCCGTAAGGAAGGCTCCTTCCCCCCCTCAAACTTTCTCTCCATCTCCTGTGGACGAGGATTTTCCGTCCTCAGGGGAGTCTACCGAGGTGAGGCCTTCTCCCATCGCACCAATGAGAGAAACCCCACCTCGAGCAGGAGAATCGTCTCGTGTTGGGGCGGAGAAGATCCCTCAGACTTCGTTATTGGAGTCCTGTATCTCTCCTAGGAGGGAACCAAAGGACTCTAAGACCATCCCTAAGTCTTCTTCCAGGATTCGACCGGAGCCAACGAGACCCGCGGAGAACGTCCACGTGTCCCCTCAAGTAGAGCCTTTGTAGACGGGAGACTTTGCTGCCAGTCCTCCAGGGGAGAGAGCAGCAGGAGTCAGACATGCCTTCTGGCAGGTCTTGACCCTGATGAGGCATCTCAACGGGTTCCCGGATCCCAAGATTCCTCCTCGTGAGGGCAAGGACACGGTCCTGGACCGAGTCTTTGGCACTCAGAAACCCGCTAAGGCCAGTGCGGCTTTTCCCTGTTCCCAAGGGGTGAAGAGTGCCAGGGATAAGGTTGAGGGCCAGCTCTCCGAGCTCGCCTCCTCCAGACGTTCCACTGCTGGCAACAAGCTCCTCCCGCCTCCTCGTGTCCACCAGAGGAGGTATTTTGAGATCATGGAGGAGTCTTGCTTAGCTCTTCCTTTGCACCACTCTCTGGAAGAGCTTACCAAGGGAGTCCCTCTTGAGAGACTCTAGCCGGCAAGTGACTTTCTCGGCGACAGAGATCCTAAGCCAGGAGAAGGTCGTGAAGTGTGCCATTCAGGCTACTTCGTGGCTGGACATCTGGTTGGGTCTCTCGGTATCCTGCTGCGATCCGAGGATCTGTCCAAGGAGAGCACCAGGAAGGCCCTGGAGACCTTCTTCCTTTCAGGCACCCGCACCATTGAGTTTCTGACCCACCAAGTCTCGAACTTGTGGGCCAATTCGATCTTGAAACGACGTGATGCGGTGGCAGAAAGGTTCCATTCGAAGGTCCCGGCCGTCGAAATCAGCAGGCTCAGACATTCTTCCCTTTTGGGAAAGAGTCTGTTTGAGCCCAAAGATGTGGAACAGGCAACTGAGAGGTGGAGGAAATCCAATCAGGACTCTCTCCTCCAAAGGGCTCTCACAACGAAGCCCTACAAACCTCCAGCACCTCAACAACCTCGCACGTCCAAGACGACGAAACCGGCAGTGGCAGCAAAGAAGACAGTGTCCAAACAGCAGCCCTTTCCCGTCAAAGACAAGAAAGGCAAAAAGTCCTCCAGGTGAGGCAAGAATCCTAGAGGGAGTGGCCGAGGCCGCAAACGCTACGATTGGCAGTCCCCCTGCATGTCCACTAGTGGGGGGATGCCTACAAAGTTGCGCAATCAGGTGGCAGCAACTCGGGGCCGATTCCTGGACGATTTCCGTAATCGGTCAGGGATATCGCGTCCCGTTCACAACAACTCTACCTCCCCTGACAGCGAATCCAGTGTCGTTGAGCTCCTATGCCATGCGATCGGCAAAGGGGCTAGCCCTACGGGCAGAAGTCGAGACCATGTTAAAGAAGGATGCTCTCCAAGAGGTCGTCGACGGTTCCCCAGGCTTCTTCAGTCGACACTTTCTTGTAAAGAAGGCGTCTGGAGGCTGGAAACCAGTCATCGACCTCTCAGCTCTGAACAGGTTTGTCAAACAGACATCGTTCAGCATGGAGACGGCAGACACGGTCAGACTTGCAGTGAAACCACGAGACTTCATGTGTACACTGGATCTGAAGGACGCGTACTTCCAGATCCCAGTCCATCCGTCTTCAAGGAAGTACCTAAGATTCTGCCTAGACAACACGGTATACCAGTTCAAGGTGCTGTGTTTCAGTCTCTCCACAGCACCACAGGTTTTCACCCTAATATCATCGTGGGCACACAAGATCAGCATCCGTCTCCTTCGTTATCTGGACAACTGGCTGATCCTAGCAGACTCGGAGTCAGCCCTTCTTCGACACCGAGACAAACTTCTGGGACTTTGCAAAGATCTAGGGATCATGGTAAATCTCAAGAAGTCTTCTCTGCTTCCTTCTCAAAGACTGGTATATCTAGGCATGATCATAAACACGAATCTCCACAAAGCCTTCCCATCAGACGACAGCATAGCAAGGCTGAGGAGGGTCGCGAATCCTTTCCTCAGACGAGAAGAGCTCCCAGCCCAATCGTGGTTACGTCTCCTCGGTCACCTCTCATCCCTGGGCCGTCTAGTTCCCAATGGTCACCTCAGAATGAGATCTCTCCAGTGGCGACTCAAGTCCCAGTGGAATCAGGGTCTCGATTCCCCGGACATCATGATCCCTATGGGTCCTGCGGAACAGACAGACTTTATGTGGTGGGTGGCAGACGAAAACCTACGAAAGGGAGTGGATCTTCTCGTCCTCCCCCCGGATTTGATGTTGTTTTCGGACGCCTCAAAGAAGGGGGGGGGATGTTCTGAATCACAGGACCTCAGGCCTGTGGTGAGAATCAGAAAAGTGCCTCCATATAAATCTGCTAGGAATGAAGGCCGTATTCCTGGCCCTTCAACAGTTCCAACAATACCTGGCAGGTCACTCTGTGGTGGTGATGAGCGACAACACCACAGTAGTGGCTTACATCAACAAGCAAGGTGGTACCTTTTCAAAGCAGCTATCCCATCTCGCAGTAGAGATACTGAGATGGACCGAAGTCCACTCGATTCCACTATCGGCTCGCTTCATTCCAGGCAAGAGGAATGTGCTCGCCGACAGTCTTAGCAGAGCGTCTCAGATAGTGAGTACCGAGTGGCCTTTGGATCATCTAGTAGCCAACAAAGTCCTGACTTTGTGGGGTTCCCCGACTGTGGATCTGTTCGCTACAGCGCTGAACTTCAAGCTCCCGCTGTACTGCTCCCCAGTCCCGGATCCCAAGGCGCTCTGGCAAGATGCCTTCCAACAACGGTGAGACAACATCGACGTGTACGCCTTTCCCCCGTTCTCTCTGATGAGGAGGGTGCTCAACAAGACCAGAATATCGGTCAATCTTTCAATGACCCTCATAGCTCGGCTATGGCATCACGCGGAATGGTTTCCAGACCTTCTGCAACTCCTAACGGAACTTCCGAGAGAACTCCCTCAACGACACGAGCTACTCAATCAACCACACACCAACATGTTTCACAAAGCCGTAGCTTCGCTTCGACTTTACGCCTGGAGACTATCCAACATCTCCTCACTGAGAGAGGATTTTCGCAACAAGTTGCGAACAGGATGTCTGGACACCTGCGAAAGTCATCCGCAGGGGTCTACCAGGCAAAGTGGCGAGTTTTCTGTGATTGGTGTCGTGGAAGGGGTATCTCTCCACTCGATGCCCCTATTCCAGCAATAGCGGAGTTCTTCGTGTATTTGCGAGAAGAAATGCGCCTTTCAGTCTCGGCAGTGAAAGGCTATCGCTCAGCTTTAAGTCTAGCCATCAGGCTCAAAGAAGTGGACATTTCTTCTTCGCTGGAACTTTCCCTACTCATACGAAGTTATGAACTTATCTGCCCTCAGTCGGAAGTGAGACCTCCTCCATGGAACGTGGTTCGAGTTCTCAGGTCTCTTAAGAGACCTCCCTATGAACCATTACGCTAGGCTTCAGATCGCCATCTAACTTGGAAGACGGTGTTCCTACTAGCTTTGGCCTCGGCCAAGCGAGTCAGCGAACTTAATTGTCTCTCGTATGACATCGCCCATTCAAGGGGATGGGGGGAGGTAACATTCAGATTCGTCCCTGAGTTTGTTGCCAAGACTCAGAATCCGGGAGTGCCGGACCCTCGGTTCGACTCTTTCCAGATCTCGAGTCTTCGTTCTGTAACAGGTGACCCAGACCATCTCCTACTGTGCCCAGTGAGGAGTCTGAGGCTATATCTCAAAAGAACGGCTGCAGTTCGTCCCCAAGTGCAAGCTTTGTTTGTGAGCACTGGGAGAACAAAGAGGAGGGGCACCAAGAATACCATCCCGGTATGGATTCATAGGGTAATCCATCTGTCCCTGAATCCTGACCCTCCTCCGTCACGTCGCCCTAGAGCACATGATGTCAGGGGCGTAGCTACGTCCCTGGCCACCAAGAAGAACTTTTCAGTGACGCAGGTTCTACAAGCTGGGGTGTGGAAGCGTGAGACGACCTTCACAGCCCACTACCTGCAAGACGTGACACACAGGAGGCTCGATACGTTCTCTATCGGCCCTGTGGTGGCTGCACAACAGCTGGTCTACCCTCAGGCTCCTTAGTGGACAAGTAGCAGAAGGTTGAGGGCATTGTTACCCGGTCTTAGTCTGCATGAATGAAAAGGTTTGTCTGGCCCTTATTCTTTTCTTCATCATCCCCTCTCTTGGGGAAAGCAGCATCCTGGGTTCTCTGCACAGCTGACTTCAAACCACTGCAGGTAAACCATGCTTCCTTGTGTTCCTAGTATTAAGCTAATACTGTCACGTCCCCATACCCTGACGAGGTGGTATTGGAGAGTCCTAGCCTAAAGTTTCCATCTAAAGGACTACAGTTCAACTTCCTTTCATATTGGCAAGATATCGGTTAGATTTCGCCAGTCGTCTATCTGGACTTAGTAAATCAATACTCCTCCATTCATTGTCTCCCACTTCATGCTTCATAGTCCTCAGCCATGTAGACCTGGGTCTTCCAACTCTTCTAGTGCCTTGTGGAGCCCAATTTAAAGGTTTGGTGAACTAATCTCTCTTGGTGAGTGCGAAGAGCATGCCCAAACCATCTCCATCTACCCCTCCCCATGATCTCATCCACATATGGTACTCAAGTAATCTCTCTTATAGTTTCATTTCTAACCCTGTGTGCAGCCATTTAGCTCCCAATATTGTTCTGAGGCCTTTGTTCTCAAATCTACAAAATCTGTTGGATATTTTCTCATTGTCGTATCATGACTCACGTCCATACAGTAACACTGATCTCACTGAAACGAGATATAAAAAAACTCGTAGGAATAAATGATGTTGAAGAAGGTTTTGTACGGTTTTTGGAATATCCGTGTTGGCTTGAAGTCTCAGATTGTATATATGATGCTTAGTTTATTTCCTCTGCTGAAAAGCTGTTTTGAATTCAGTTTCATAAAGATTCTTGGTTGAAAGGTTGTCATGAATGTCACAGCAAAGGGACAGTGACAATGCCATAAACTTACCTTATATACTTACTGGTATGATCAGCACCCAAGTCCCTTCACCAACAAACCAGGACCACGGAGGAACAGTCAGTGGCTGCTTATGACTTAGCAGGTAGTCCTGTAGGCTCCCCCAAACTCCCCACCCTAACCTCACAAGGATGGTGACGTTAACCCTTTTACCCCCAAAGGACGTACTGGTACGTTTCACAAAACTCTTCCGTTTACCCCCATGGACGTACTGGTACGTCCTTGCAAAAAAATGCTTTAACATTTTCTTTTTTCATATTTTTGATAATTTTTTGACAAAATTCAGGCATTTTCCAAGAGAATGAGACCAACCTGACCTCTCTATGACAAAAATTAAGGCTGTTAGAGCAATTTAAAAAAAATATATACTGCAAAATGTGCTGGGGAAAAAATAACCCCTTGGGGGTTAAGGGTTGCAAGTTTCCAAAGAGCCTGGGGGTAAAAGGGTTAACAGGCTCTACAATAAACTATTAAGCCTGAGTAGGTCTTGAACCTCCCTCCAACAGAATGCCAGGCAAACTTTTTCAATGGGAAGTTAGAATGATCATTTAGGAAACTGCCGTGGTAAATACGATTTGGATTTTCATATTGCACTTGAGTTCTGTCATGAAAATCTTGGTAAGCAATTTAGGTTTTCACTTTAGAAATGTCCTTTGATCTGGAAATATTTTCTGTTTAGTTTTCTCTTTGGATAAAGGACTTGAAGGGTGCTTGTCATCTTTAATCCTTTCATAATGTTATAATTCAATAGTTAAATTCATTCTTTTCATCCTGAGGATTTTACAAGCTTTTATTTTCCGAGCTGGTCAGGATTATTTGTCCCCTCTTGAAGGATTTCATTTTTTTCCTCCATTCATATACAGTATTTGTGTAGGATTAATTTAATGCAGGTTTTGATACCTTGACCCAAAATAGTCTTGATTTGTCTTCATTTGTCCAAATGATTTGTAGATATTCTTCCGTCTGTTCCAAGGATTTATCTGTACCTTCGGTAAATATGTTATGGATTCAACTCTAAATATGAATGTGTTCTTTGCATTGTTAAACCAGACTCTTTATGTATCATTTCTTAACCCTTTTAACCCCAATGGACGTACCGGTACGTTTCACGAAACTCATCCCTTTACCCCCATGGACGTACTGGTACGTCCTTGCAAAAAACTGCTGTTTACATTTTTTTCTGTATATTTTTTATAACTTTATGAGAAACTTCAGGCCTTTTCCAAAAGAATGAGACCACCCTGACCTCTCTATGACGAAAATTAAGGCTGTTAGAGCAATTTAAATAAAATATACTGCAAAATGTGCTTTGAAAAATAAAAAAAACGCCTGGGGGTTAAGGGTTGGAAAGTTCCAAATAGGTTCTAGTCAAATGCTCTCCGTAGACTTTGATTATGATGTTGCGCCTTTCCTCCACCCCTGGGAGCCTCCCCACACCCCTGGGGCCCTCCCCCTGCCCCTGTGGCCCTCCCCCCACCCCTGGGGCCCTCCCCCCGCCCCTGGGGCCCTCCCCCCGCCCCTGGGGCCCTCCCCCGACCCCTGGGATTCAACAGCCGATTTTTATATGATTATTTGTTTAGGTGCTTCTTTCAACTGCTGCTTTTTCTAGATATTTTTTTTTTTGAGTTCTACTTTTCCTCATCCGTTTTAGATGTTTAGATGAAAACATTTGAGGAATACTGCTTTGATCAGTCTCCTGTTATACTCTCTTTTGCTCTTGAAGGAAAGAAAGATTATTTGGTTTTTTTGATATTCTGATACAGGAATATTCTTTCAGTGTTACTTGAGATGTAATCTTAGCTCAAATGCATTTGATTACTGTATTTTCTGCACTTCTTACTAGAGAATATCTTTCCAGTAATTTTCATTTCATTTGATTTACGATTTCATTATTGAAAGTCTTATCAGCTAGACATCATCATCATATATTATCACAACAAATTGGTATCCACAGCACAGTGGCCTGATTGCATTCGTAGAGGTTCAAATTTGTACAGGTTGGCCCCTGTTCACACCCACGAAATGTGTGGTCCATTGTCTGGATGGAATGCCCAGATGGGCCCTCGGCTGAAGGGGCGAGGTCCCACTTACGAAAATTGTCTCCAGGTTTTTCAACTGTAGCTTTTGCTTCATTAGGAGTAACCCACAGGGCCTCTGGATGGCCTCACCAGGTAGTCTCAGCTGTTTGTTTGTTTCTCTCCAGTGTTCTAGGCAGTAAGCTGCTGACTCCATTGGGTCAAGGCTAGTGGTGGTTATGGAGCCCTCGCAAGATGTCAGTCTTTGTCCAACCACCCATGTGCTTTTCATCATTCTCTTGTTTATATTTAGAGGTCTTTTCAGTGTTTGTTTGGTGGTGCAATGCCTGCCCATGTATAGAGTACTAGAAGAGGAGTACTTGAAGGGGTGTTGGTCTTAAGGCAACATACTTGATTGAGTTCATTATCAACTTTATGGGAATGACATCGACCTTTCCCAGACTGGTGTAGCAGCATTTGGCGTTGGATTAGTCGAGTGCCAGAGCTGTTTGTGTATTGAGGTTTGAGCATTTTTTCCACAATATAAAGAGGTTATATCTGGCATTTATCTTCACCTTTACTTTCCTTACATGCTCCCTAAAAGATGGTGTTCGGTTTAATACATCCATACATATACCAAGGCACTTCCCCCAATTTTGAGGGGTAGCCGACATCAACAAAGAAACAAAAACAAAAAGGGGACCTCTACTCTCTACGTTCGTCCCCAAGTGCAAGCTTTGTTTGTGAGCACTGGGAGAACAAAGAGGAGGGTCACCAAGAATACCATCCCGGTATGGATTCATAGGGTAATCCATCTGTCCCTGAATCCTGACCCTCCTGCGTCATGTCGCCCTAGAGCACACAGTTTAATGTAACGCCTAAATATTGTAGCAGGGAAGCTATTCATTCCATACGTTCAACTCCCCTTTCGCCCGGTAATTTCTAAGCAGGAAAGCAAATGCCTGTGTTTTAAGAAGTTTCACTTGTAGTATTCATTAAGCATCGAATAATTTGCTCTCATTGGTAGTAAATGAATCTGACTGTCATTGGATGGCAAAGCACAGATCACCTGCATATGTAAATTACAGATATATCTAATCTTGACCCGAGGAACGTCGACCTTTATCTTTGGCTGTCAAGTAAGATACCGTAGTCATTTTCACTGTCTACTGTACTATGCAACGTTAGGTGATCGTTATATTGAATTTACCTTACTCATAAAAGAACTAGATTCCATTGTGCCTTTAGAAAATTATGTTAAATGTTTTAATATTCCTGTGAACAGCTATTGATACAATGAGTCTTGATTCGAATGTCTTTTGAGGTGTGTAGCGTTGGTCTTTGCTTTTTTGAGTGCTTAAGCAGGCTATAGATTTTTACCTCTGTCTCTCCTGTTGTCCAATGGAAATGCTGTAACCTTTTCTTGTTTGTCGATGCCATCACCCATTGTCAGAATTGAGATTCGCTCTGTTTTGACGCCTACAGTATTTGACCAAGGAATTTTCATCGACAAACTTATTCCATTGTGCCTTTACAAAATCATGATACCTGTATTAACCCTTTTACCCCCAAAGGACGTACTGGTACGTTTCACAAAAGCCATCCCTTTACCCCCATGGATGTACCGGTACGTCCTTGCAAAAATATGCTATAAAAAATTTTTTTTTCATATTTTTGATAACTTTTTGAGAAAATTCAGGCATTTTCCAAGAAAATGAGACCAACCTGACCTCTCTATGACTAAAATTAAGGCTGTTAGAGCAATTTGAAAAAAAATATATCGCAAAATGTGCTTGAGAAAGAAAACGCCTGGGGGTAAAATGGATGTCTTGCTAATCATCAAAGACACATGAAGTGGATATGTGTCTCCAATCTGTGTAAGGTGTTTAGAAGTGCAAGATGGATTAGGACATTATCCCTGTCGCAGTGAAGTTTTTGGATCACAGCAGTGTGAAGGTGTCTCTGGAAGAGGTAATGAGCTGTTCATTGTACAGTGAACCCTCGTTTATCGCGGTAGATAGGTTCCAGTCGCGGCCGCGATAGGTGAAAATCCGCGAAGTAGTGACACCATATTTACCTATTTATTCAACATGTATATTCAGACTTTTAAAACCTTCCCTTGTACGTAGTACTGTTAACAAACTACCCTTTAATGTACAGAACACTTAATGCATGTACTACAGTACCCTAAACTAAAACAGGCACAAATATTAAAGGTGATTTTATATCATGCATTTCCTAAACATGCTAAAAAGCACGATAAAAAATGGCAACCAATGTTTTGTTTACATTTATCTCTGATCATAATGTAGAAACAAACTGGAGGTAGAGCTTTGCTTATTACCCAGACATATTTCCCATACTTTTCCCTTAGAACTACATCACATCTTCCTACTTTAGATATATATATATATATATATATATATATATATATATATATATATATATATATATATATATATATATATATATATATATATATATATGTATATATATATGTGTGTGTGTATATATATATATATATATATATATATATATATATATATATATATATATATATATATATTATATGTATACACATATACATACCTACATGTATACATAAATACATGCATACATATATATATATATATTACTGTATATATATGGGTTATGGAAAAAATCCGCGAAGTGGTGAATCCGCGATGGTCGAACCGCGAAGTAGCGAGGGTTCACTGTATCCAGTTTCCTTAAGACTTTATTGCAATCAAGCTACGACTGCCAACTCAATGGGAATGTCCCTAGTTATAGGTTGTGGTTGAAGGGATTTTGCCTTCCGGTTATGACTGCAATTTTGCTTTCTTCTGATTACAAATGTTAGATTAGAAGGTATGTTGTATAATCTCCCGTTTTGGTTGATTTTGTTGCCAGTCACCATTCGGTTGTGACTAGGATTCCTTTGATGTCGTAAGTCCTGCGTACTTTAGTTTTTCTGCTTCAGTGTTCATTGCCTACATTCTAAAGACGTGTCTTTGTATGCTGGGTTTCCGAGACATTTTGAATTGCCCCATTTGCCTCAAACATTGATTATTTAATCATTCTTGTGTTGGGCTTATGTTTAACCATTAGGTCGGGAGCACACTAGAGAGACTGTGGCGCCACAAAGCCACATCAGCGTGTGGCGGGGATGAGCGACAGAGAGCCACAGTCGCTTGCCACAGTCACTAGTTTGCGCGGCAAAACTTGAAAACAATGGAAATCTATGGGAGACCACATCCCCGCCACACGATGCTGTGGCTTTGTGGCTCCACAGTCGCTAGTGTGCTCCCGGCCTTATTCTGGCCATTAATCTTTAAAAAAGGCTCAGTTTTCACCCAAGACACTGTTGGTTAGTTACCTATAAGGAAGAGAGAAAAACCAGCACAAAGATATAGTGGAGAAATCCTCAGGATAACAGCCTTGCATCTTTATGACTTTTAGGGAAAAACTCCTGTTGTTTCCTAAGGTTTAAGTGTAGGCCATTGCTATGTGGAGCTATTCTTGTGAACTCGGAATTTTATATAGTGCTTGACCTTTCCAGTTGGGTAACTTTAGTACATTATTTCAGTATAATCTTTCTTGGTTAGAAAATTATCTGCCTGAGTTTTGGAAACTTTTAAGTCTTCAAGTTGATTGTCACTGGTCTCAAACTTAGTGCCAAGTGATAGACTCGGTTTGTTTTTTATCAGTGATTTGTGGGATGTTCTTCTCATAGCTTTGATGTTTCAGTGACTTTATGGTCTCACGGCAAATCCAAGGTGGTTGAACTTGCGAATTTTAAGTCATTTGTATTTTTCCTAACAGTTCTTACCTTGAACTACTTTCTTAGGAGAGTCTGGGAATCACCTTAATCACCGACCAAGAATATTGCGTAGTTCCCCCTCTCTCCGCTACCTCGCAGGGGTGCTCCGGGGCGGAAGGATACTCGCCCTGGGGCGACCCTGGGTCAGCTCATGGGGTTGCGCTTGTTAGTCAGTAAGCGTTTAAGTCCTCCTCGAACTCCTGTAAGATACTCGGGGTAGGATGGGAGGGCCATAACCCGAAAGTAGTTCGAGGTAAGTACTGTTAGGAAAAATACAAATGACTTAAAATTTTTGGTTTGTTCCAACACGGAGTACTTACCTCGAACTACTTTCTTAGGAGACTTATACTTTAGGAGGAGGGAGTGGCTTACAGTTCTGAATATTTGAGACTTGCTGGGGCACGAGACCTAGATAGGAGACTAGGTCTGGAACGCCCAGGAATGTGCCTCAACGTCCCATTCTCTCACGTGAATCCAAGGTGGTTGAACTTGCGAATCACACAAATGCGATATTGTTTTAGTATTGTAGCTCAGGATATGTTGACATGGAATGAGATTAGATGATCCAGGTACATTTAACCTCAATTTAAGAAAGATGTCTGCGTTATATTTTCAACTTTGTATGAATATAATGAGAGCCTCTGGAGGAAAATTGAGAGTAGCTACATTTTCTCTTAGTTTGCTGAAAAGGAAATGACTCTGAACGTTTCCTTTAGTTGCATGGGTTAAATAGGGAACCCATCCCTGTTTATTCTTGGCATAATGATTTCACATTGATTAATCTGTTATGGGACTTTGCTGAAACAATTTCTTTGGTTATCACAGTATAATGGGTCTTAAGAAATTCTGTTTAACCCTGGATAGGTACGGTGGGTCGTTTGCGACCCCGAGCGTCAAAAAAAAACAGGTTTTTCTCACGTGACTCACCCCTGTGACTGAATTTGTGGGTGATCGACCTGCAGGAGGTGTCTCCCCTACACGCTCTAGTAGTGTCCAGAGTTGCATTGCTGTAGCTGTACTCCTTCCCCGATTTCTGAGACGCGTCGGGGTCGTTCGCGTCCGAGTTTACCCTTCTGAGGTAGTTTGCATAATTATCAAAGTTATTACGTATTATGAAATTGTCGTAGAATGGTGCAACTTGTATAGGTTATCAGTTGTGGAAAGTCTTGGTGGATTGTTTGGCTACCATGTGCATGTTTTTTTTTTTAGTTAAAATGTCGTTCATCACCACGAGGACCATTTTACCGCGAGTGCCCTTTTTTAATTTTTTTTAATTTTTTTGCCAAGTCATTTTTCCGTAAGATATTGCCAAATAGTGTCGTAAAACTTTTGCTTGTTTAGTGTTGGAAAGTATGTCTAGATGATCTGGCTACCCATGCATGACTTTGTTTTTGTCAGATACGACGTAGTTATTGGTATATTGGGTATTTAACTGCGGTTACCAATTTCTGTTTTTTTTTTCAATATTTGTAAAAATTACTACGTAGTAAGGAATTGCCGTATATTATTGATTTTTTTTTCATGTTTATGTGTTAGAAAGTGTGCCTTGATGGTTGGGCTAACACGTGCATGTCTTTTTTTTTTATCTGAGATGTCGTATATTAGAATGTCGGGCATTTTACCGCGTGTCCCTTTTTAATTTTTTTTTAATTTTATTGCCAAGTCATTTTTCCGTAAGATATTGCGAAAGTGTCGTAAAACTTTTGCTTTTTTAATGTTGGAAAGTGTGTCTAGATGATCTGGCTACCCATGCGTGATTTTGTTTTTGTCAGATACGACGTAGTTATTGGTATATTGGGTATTTAACTGCGGTTGCCAATTTCTGTTTTTTTTTCAATATTTGTAAAAATTTACTACGTAGTAAGGAATTGCCGTATATTATTGATTTTTTTTTCATGTTTATGTGTTAGAAAGTGTGCCTTGATGGTTGGGCTAACACGTGCATGTCTTTTTTTTTATCTGAGATGCCGTATATTAGAATGTTGGGCATTTTTCCGCGAGTGCCCCTTTTTATTTGTTTTGCATTTTTTTGCTTAGTCATGTTACCGTAAGGAATTGGCAAGTAGTGTCGCAAAACTTATATTTTTATAGTGTTGGAAAGTGTTTCTAGATGATCTGGCTACCCATGCCTATTTTTTTTTTAGCCAGATATGGCGTATATATAAGTATGTGTTCGATTTTCCTGTGATTGCCATTTTTTTCGTTTTTTCCCATTTCTTTCAAAATTACTACGTACTAAGGAACTATCACAGAGTAATATTTCATTTATATGTTTATTTGTCGGAAAATATGCCTTGATGGTTTGCCTAGCACGTGGCTGAAATTTTTTTTTTCTGAAATGCCGTATATTAGAATGGCCATTTTTCCACGAGTGCCCCTTTTTATTTGTTTTGCATTTTTTTGCTTAGTAATGTTACCGTAAGGAATTGGCAAGTAGTGTCGCAAAACTTATATTTTTATAGTGTTGGAAAGTGTTTCTAGATGATCTGGCTACCCATGCCTATCTTTTTTTTAGCCAGATATGGCGTATATATAGGTATGTGTTCGATTTTCCGGTGATTGCCATTTTTTCGTTTTTTCCCAATTCTTTCAAAATTACTACGTACTAAGGAACTATCACAGAGTAATGATTCCTCTAGATGTTTATTTGTCGGAAAATTTTGTTTACTTTTTTTTTGATTGAATATCATCAAATTTTTTTAGCTAAAATATTGTTTTACATTTTTTTTTTCGATTTTATTTCCCTTCAAAAAATATTTTTTGGGTCAGAATTTTAATTTTATAGTCGTAAAATAATCGACAATTATCCAGCAACCCACCATACAATTTTTATGCATATCCAATAATAATTAGATTAGTAAATAACACCTTGAAATTGACATACCCTTCCTACATTTCAAGTGGCAGATTAGGGAGTCTGAGTCAGTGTGGTTGGCGGCCATTTTGTGGACATATCCGAAGCGTAAGCTGCCCTATCTATATATATTCTTGTTCCCTATAGAATTTGTGATATTTTGGTATATTTTTACCTGCATAAATATCATATTATATATTAAATATATGTATTTTTTTACGAAATTTCCAAGTACTCAAAAAATTACCTTTAGATATGGCCCCTGATATAAATGTAATTTACAAAATAATGAAGATTTTTTTACATATTTCTATTTTAGGATAACATATGTTTATTCTCTAAAAAAATTAGCCACTTCCTATTTCATTTGGGTACCCAAAAAAATTCATGAAATTTGGACAATTTTTTTTGGCCAAAAAAAGTTACCCTTTTTTTCTCATTTCAGATCTTCACCTCCATGGGTCTGACTTCATCCAAAATACATCAGGATGTGTCCTAAACATTCAAGAATCAATTCCTAAAAGGATTTGTGTATATATGTATAAACTTTTTTTTTATGAATTTTTATGTCAGGTCTTTTTTTTTTTCTACTTAATTTTTTAAAATATTTATAATAAATAGTTTTTCTGCAGATGAGTAGTATTTATCTTTACAGTTGTTTTAAGCATTCATTGAAGTTTTTTTTGGCAAAAGAAAAAAGGAGGTTACTGCAAAAACTGATTTTTCAAGAATTTTTTTTGGCGTCGGGGTCGTTCGCGTCCGAGTATACCCTTAAAGGGGTGTCCGAGGACCGTACCTATCCAGGGTTAATTCGCATCCGATGTGTTGGAGAAGTTTAAGTTTGTTTTTGTTGTCGGTGTATCAGGATGCGGTTGGGACGGAATTTAGGTTGGCAAAATACAGTACCTTAAAATGGAAATAATTTAACCCTTTAACCCCCAGGCTATTTGGAAATTTCCAACCCTTAACCCTCAGGGGGTTATTTTTTTCCCAGCACGTTTTGCAGTATATTTTATTTAAATTGCTCTAACAGCCTTAATTTTTGTCATAGAGAGGTCAGGTTGGTCTCATTCTCTTGGAAAATGCCTGAATTTTCTCAAAAAAATTATCAAAAATCTGAAGAAAAAAAATTTTATAGCATTTTTTTGCAAGGACGTACCGGTACATCCATGGGGGTAAAGGGATGAGTTTCGTGAAACGTAACAGTACGTAAAAGGGGTAAAAGGGTTAATAAGATGTGCAGTCATACCGTAAATTATGAATTAAGGACAACCTGGTACAGTAAATGGAATCTGATCAACGCAAGTGCTGAGGAGGAATGAGGATGGGGGGTGGGGGAGATGTGGGGGTAGAGAGGGGGGATGTTGATGAAGGAGAGGTCTAATTGGTGAGGGACCTATGGTCGTGGTTCAATCACGCCCCAGTTTTCTATACCGACACTCAAAGAGTGAGCGAGCTGGGTTTATTCCTGGCATTCCATACATCTCTTTTTCTCTGGTATATTCAGCAATAACTTTGCCTTAGAAATGGTGCTAGAGGAGCATTTCACGGAGCGACACAGGTTCCTCGCCCAGAAATAGATTTTTCCTTCGTCAAAATCCCTTTATCTTTTGGTTTACAAAATAAGCAAGAAATAACTTTACTATTCATTTTAACTTAATGTAAAGGTCAGGTGGTTGCCCTCCAAGGGAGGTACTGATAGCTGCATTTTGGTATTTAACCCTTCTACCCCCAATGGACGTACTGGTACGTTTCACAAAACTCATCCCTTTACCCCCATGGACGTACTGGTACGTCCTTGCAAAAAAATGCTATTTACATTTTTTTGCATATTTTTTGAGAACTTTATAAGAAATTTCAGGCATTTCACAAAATAATGAGACCAACCTGACCTCTCTGACAAAAATTAAGGCTGTTAGAGCAATTTAAAAGATATATATTGCAAAATGTGCTTAAAAAAAAAGAAACGCCTGGCGGTTAAGGGTTGGAAAGTTCCAAGTAGCCTGGGGGTAAAAGGGTTAAGGCTACCTTGGTACCAATACCACGCCTTTCAGTCCCACCTTGAAGGGTGTGCTGCCTGTGCTAACTCGTCGGTGTAGGGGAATGTAAGAGCTGTCCCATCTGGCACATAACTGGCTGGGGTGTCAGGGCAGTATTATTATTATTATTATTACTATCCAAGCTACAACCCTAGTTGGATAAGCAAGATGCTATAAGCCCAGGGGCTCCAACAGGGAAAAATAGCCCAGTGAGGAAAGGAAATAAATAAATGAAGAGAACAAATTAACAATAAATTGTTCTAAAAAAAAGTAACAACGTCAAAACTGACATATCACATATAAACTATAAACAACATCAAAAACAAATATGTCATGAATAAACTATAAAAAGACTCATGTCCGCCTGGTCAACAAAAAAGCATTTGTTCAGTAACTGAAATACAAACCACGCTATTTACATTGGGTTTACCTTTTAGCGCAGCTGAAATGGCGAGCCATTAGAATTTAACGAGGGTGTATTACCCCCGTGCTAGTTAGCGGGGGGATAGGGGAGTGGTAGCTAGCTACCCCTCCCCCCCCCTCACACACAGATGAATGCTCTCTTTCACTTTTGGCTTGGACTGGGATAGACGTCTCTGTCTTGGTCCTCGCTTGGCAGCCATTGTTTGTTTTGTCTTTACTTAATCGCTTTCTTTTCCTTTACTCAATATATTGTAAACATGTTTTCATGTTTGTATAAATATTTGAGTATAGAAATCAGTAAGTTTCCTTTTCAGAGTTGTGTGTGTAGTGTACGATATCTCCGTGGAGTTCTCGGCAGTGTTCATTCTTTTTTGAATTACATAATTACATAGTTTCATAATTATAATTGTTATAATTCTGTTTTGGTTACAGCTCTCCTTCCGTGAGTGTAAGTGGTTGTGAGGGCACGTGCCTATTGTGTAATTCTTGTTTCCTTTCCCTCGGGATTCCTCTTCGGAGCCTTCCCGGGGGAATGAATGTGTACTAATGTTTTTTTGTTTTTATTTTTTTACAGTTACCGATCTAGTTCGTTTCTGTAATATGGCCTGGTGTGAGCTGTCTTGTGGAGGCCTGGGGATTCGGCTGTTGCTGCCTCCCCTTTGGATTTTCGTCAGGGGCGTGTCTCCTTCTACTGGAAGTACTCCCGTGACGATTGACAGCTCTCCAGTTCATTTTAGAACTCAGGAGGCTTGCCTCTTTGGGTGGGTAACTTTCCTTCCGAGGGAAGTTTTTCCTGTCCAGGCTTGAGTTTTTCCCCTTTTGGGGGGTGGTTCTCTTGCCTTTTTTTCGTGCGACTATGCTCTTGGTGCAGAGCGGTCACACCTGCAGTTTCGCTCAAGGGGCTGGGCAACTGCAGGAGCCCCTCTTCGGAGGATTGCTCCTTTTAGGTCGCTGGCTGACCAGTCTCTTCTACGAAGTGTTTCTCTTTCGTTCGCGAGAGAGTACACTCATAGAGACTCCTCTTCGGAGGATTCTTCTGCTGCTGTTGCTGTTGGCCTCCTTCGCCGTAAGGCTCACCGTCCGCCTCGTCGTAAGGGCCTCTCATCCTCCTATAAGGGGGCTAAGAGGCGCCTTTTTGAATCTACGTTTGCAGCCTACAACTCCTTCATCCGCCCTGATGCAGATGGACAACGGTCTTCCCGACGGACAACGGTCTTCCCGACGGACAACGGTCTTCCGACGGACATCAGTCTCCCGGCGGACAGGAACGGTCTTCCGGCCTGCTCCTGCTCAGTGTTAGCGCACAGGCGCTCTGCTGCTCATCAGCGCTTCCTGATCGCTAGCGCTCTCCTGTTCGCCAACGCTCTCCTGTTCGTCAGCGCTCTCCTGCTCGTCGGCGCTCTCCTGCTCGTCAGGACACTCCTGCTCGTCGGCGCTCTCCTGATGTTCGCCCTCCTCGCCAGCGCTTTCCTGCTCATCAGCTCTCTTCTGAGCGTCAGCGCTCATTTGAGGATCATCGCCCTGCGGTCTCTGTCTATCCTACAATTCCTGCTGAGCTCCCTGCTCGCCATCAGTCTTCTGACTCTGTGCCTACGCGACATTGTTCAGCGCGTGTGTCAAAAGCACATGTTCGCCAACGCGCCAGCGATCTTCCTGTTCCTGCTCGTGAACGCGCCGCGCCACCTGTCCTTTCACAGGACACGCGTCGACCTCCTGCTCGCCAGCGATCACCTGCTCGCCAGCGTTCACCTGCCCGCCAGCGTTCACAGGCGATTTTAGTATCGCCTATTCTCCAGCGTTCTCCCACGCGTCAACGATCGCCTACACGTCAGCGTTCACCTGCTCGCCATCGTTCACCTGCTCGCCAGCGTTCACCTGCTCGTCAGCGTTCACCTGCTCGTCAGCGCGCACAAGCGATTTTAGTATCGCCTATTCACCAGCGTTCTACGCGTCAGCGATCTCCTGTTTCTCGGCGATCTCCGGACCGCCCGCGATTGTTACAGCCTGCGCGCCAACGTTCTCCAACGCTTCTGAAGGGACATGGTTCGCTAGCTACTAGCTCGCTATCGTGCGATCGCTCACCTGTGCATGCTGATCGCTATCGCTCACCAACGCGTCGCCATCGCCTACCTGCGCGTCAGCGCTCACCAGCGATCGCCTGTTGATCCACATCGCCAGCGGTCTTCCTCACCCACGCGGCAGCGCGTTTCCTCGCCATCGCGCCAACGCTTGCGTTCGCCGCCTCGGACACGCTCTTATTCACCTGCCCACTCGCCTGCGCGACCGCTCGCCTGCGCGACCGCTCGCCTGCGCGATCATTCGCCTGCGCGATCATTTGCCTGCGCGCCCGCACGTCCGCTCACCTGCGCGCCCGCTTGCCCGCGCGACATCGCCCGCGCGATCATCCACCTGCGCGATCGCTCGCCTGCGCGCCCGCGCGATCATTCGCCTGCGTGCCCGCGCGACCGCTCGCCCGCTCGCCCGCTCGCCCGCTCGCCCGCTCGCCCGCTCGCCCGCGCGACCGCGCTACCGCTCGCCTGCGCGATCGCTGGCCTGCGCGCCCGCGCGCCCGCGCGACCGCTCGCCTGCGCGATCGCTCGGCCGCGCTTCCTCGCGCGACCATCGTTCGCGGCGAACTCCACAGCCGGGGGTAGCAGCAGGAACGCGTGTTCCTAGACAACGCTCGGGATCGCCTCCACCCAAACACAGGTTGGTAGTGCAGGACAAGGATACTACTGAGGAGAGGTTAGTACACCATTCTCCCCACCTTTTTTTCAGGCAGCTACTGTGGTGTCCACTCCAAAGGATCTCCCTTTCCCTTTAGCGAGGATTTCGGACTCTGTGTCCTTGGAGCAACAGACTTGGTTTGGTCCTCTGACGCGGGCGTTAGTGAGGGTTATGAAACCGGCACTCGCCGACCAGGGTAACAAACCAACGGCTGTCTCTCCTACGCTGAAGAGAAAGAGAGGAGTGGACTTCGTGGTGACTTCCCCCAGGGCGAAGTTGGTTCCCAAGAGGTCGGTCGCGAAGGCCCCTTCTCCTGCTCGAGGGCTTTCTCCTTCTCCCGTGGACGAGGCCTTTCCGTCCTCAGGTGAGTCCAGTGGGGCGGTAGTCTTCCCCTCGGGACCAAGGGGGGAGACTTCGCTTCATGGAGGAGAATCATCTCGTGAGGAAGGGGCCCCTCGAATCTCTTGGTTGGGATCCTGTATCCCTCTCAGGAGGGAATCCAAGGACTCCAAGACTGTCCCGAAATCCTCCTCAAGGATTCGCCAGGAACCCACGACTACCCGGGGGAATGTCCACGTTTCACCCCAGGAAGAGATCCCTGGGGAGGGAGACTTAACTGCCAGCCCGTAGGGAGGAGAACAGCAGGAATCCGAACATACCTTCAGGCAGGGCCTAAGCCTGATAAGGCAACTTAACGGGCTTATGGATCCAGTCATCGCCCCCCGTGAAGGGAAAGACACGATCTTGGATGAAGTGTTTGACATTCGGAAGGCCCCGAAGTCCAGTGCGGCTCTGCCCTGGTCTCGGGGTCTGAAGAGTGCCAGAGCTAAGGCCATCCTTGAGAAGAGTGAGTTTGTGCCCAAGGACAGAGACTTAGACAGCGGCTGTGCGGAGGAAGTCGACTTCCGTTTTCACTCCTCCAAGGCGCTTTCTTCCAGACACTGCAGGGCCCCAGCGCCTTTTTCTTTCAACCACATCGGCCTAGTTATCGGCTACGACAACTGAGACAAGGTGTCCAATTGCGGTTTCCTCCTGTCAGGACCAGATGGCACGGGAGGCTCCCCCGGTGGGGGCATAGTCCTAAAGGGAGCGGCAGAGTTCACGAACTTTAGGATTGCAGGTTTCACGCTGGGAGGATGCTTAAGGTTACTCATCCGGATGACAGCTTCCCGATGCCCATTCCCGCTCGATCTCTGTGATCAGACAAGGATATCGCGCCTGCCGTCTCTGTCAGCGAATTCAGTGTCTCTGAACCTCTATGCCATAACGTCGGCAAGAGTTGCCCGTTTGGGCAGAATGATCCATACCTTAGGCGAAGGTCCTCCATAGGATTATCGACGGCTTCACCCCCGGCTTCTTCAGTCGATCCTTTCTTGTAAGGAAGTATCTGAGACGGGAGTTCCGTAGTCGACCTCTCAGCCCTGATCAAGTTTGTCGAACAAACTTCGGCCAGCGTAGAACAGCAGAATTGATCAGACTGGTAACGAGGCGACAGGACTCCATAAACCCTGGATCGGAAGGACGGGTACTTTGTTTCCATTCCATCCATCTTCCAGGGAGCTCGTGGAATTCAGCCTAGACTGCAGGTATTCCTGCTTATGATGCAGTGTGGCGATCCCTCCGTGGCATCGCAGGTTTTTTCCCCAGAGAACTCTCCCTGCTTTCCTCATGGCCGCTCAGGTGCAGGATTCCGCCTCCTTCGCTTTTTGGAGGGCTGGTTAACTCCGGTAGGCTCGGGTTCGACCTTTTTCAGCGCCGGGACAAGCTTCCGGATGCTTACCATGAGTGTGGGTTCATGGTATTTTGCTAGGAGCCTTCTCTTCTTCTGCCTCAACATCTGGAGTATCTGGCCATGATATTGAGTCAACGGCCTTACCACGTTGGAAACCCCGCTTCTCGTCCGTCCAGCGAGGGTAAGCAACGTCGTTTCTGGTCGGTACTGGGATGGGTGACCACCTGGGGACGCCAGATTCTGTTGCCACATCCTCCGGGCCTTCCCTTCAGTTGACTGTGGCAAGGCTGAGGAGAGTCACAGTACCTGTTCTCAGTCAAGCAGAGCTTTCAGCCCTACCTTGGAACGTTTCCTAGTTCTCCTTTCCTCATTGACCCGTCTATAGTCCGAACGGTTGCCTCAGGATAAGTTCCATGTGGGGCGGTCCAAGTTCCGGTGGTTTCAGGCAACGGTTAACCGGACTTCCTGGCCCCTATGGGACCAGTGGAACTATTAGACCTGCAATGGGTGTTGACCTATGGAACCTCTTGATGGGAGTGGATATTCTCGTCCTTTCCCCACATTCTTGATGCTGTTCTTGGACTCGTCAAAGAAAAGGGGGGGGGGGGCATGTTCCGGTCCAGGCCTATGGTCAGGACCTGAAGGATACCTCTCCATCATTCAGGCAGGCTTAGGGGCCGTAGTCTGGCCCCGCTACAGATCCTACAGCTCCTGCCAAGTCGCTCCGTGCGCGTCGACTCCATGATTCTGGTGTGTTCTAACCAGCAGGGGACGCATTTTCACACCTTCACATCTTGCAGTAGAGATACCGAGATGATTGAGATACTCTCAATTCCACCATCGGCTCTCTCATTCCAGGCAGAGGAATGTTCTCTCCGACTATCCGAGCAGAGCCTCGTAGAGAGAGTGTACCTGGGGGTCTTTGGCCTTGAGTAACCAGCAAGTCTTGGTCTGGGGGACCTGATCGCGACAGCTTGGAACCTCAAGCTTCCGCTGTTCTTCCCCCCAGTCTCAGACCCCGAGACTCTGGCAAGATGCATTCCGGTGATGGTGGGACAACTTCGACGCCTGCGTCTTCCCTCCTTTTTGTCTGTGGGGAATGGGTCTCAACAAGACCAGGTTGTCTGTCAACCTCTCAATGGGAGAGCTCCACTGGGACTATGCGTAGAACGGTTTCTGGACCCTCTGCTTCCCCTGACGGAACTCCCGGGAGAGCTTCTCCCACGGCACAGACTACTCAAACAACCACACTACAACGTCTTTCATGAACCGGGGCGTCGCTTTGGCTTCATGACTGGAGACACTACGCCTCCTCCTCAAGAAGAGACAACCCACTACAGTCGCGGGACGGAGGTCGCGTCATCTGCGATAGTCATCCGCAGGGGTCTTCCAGACAAAGTGAAGAGTCTTCGGTGGTTGGTACCGTGGGAGATATACCTCTTCCCTTGAGGCCTCTTCTCCAGCAATAACGGTCTTATTGGCTTTTGGCGGGAGGAAACTCCTTTCCGCTCTCGGCAATGAAGCCTGTCGCTCAGCCTCTCCCTGACCTTCAGGCTTAAAGGAATAACTTTTTCCTGCCCGCTGGATCTTGCCTCGCTCATGCGAAGCTATGATCGTCCCTGCCCTAGTCGGAGGAAGACCTCCAACTTGGAGCATGGCTCGGACTTTTAGTCCTTTAAGAGATCTTCTCAAGACCCTTTACGACAGGCCTCGGATTGTATTCCGCCTTGGGTCTTCTGCTCACTCTGGCCACGGCCAGTGTGTAAGCAATCTTCTTGGTCTCGTACGACTCCGCCCTTTCTAAGGAAGAGGGGAAGGCAACATTCAGGTTTGCTCCTGAGTTGTTGGCTAGACTCAGAATCTGGGGGTCCTGGCCCTTCGGTCCAATTCCTTCAAGATTTCGAGTCTCCATTCTGTATCTGATGTCCCAAGACCTCTTTCTTGCCAGTAAAGGAATCGAGAGGTTAGCTTTGGGAACAGCTGCAGTTTGTCCTCAGTTGCAGCCGATTTGGGAGCACAAGGAGGACACGGGGGAGAGTCACCAGTATACCTCTTCAGCCCGGACTCAAGGACATTCATCTCGACCTGTCTCCAGACCCTCCCCTGTCACGTCGCCCTACAGCACGATGTTGGATACATCGCAACGTCCCTCGCCTTCGAGTAGTACTACTCTGTGACGCAGGTGCTACAAGCTGGAGTCTGGAAGCGTCTAATGACCTTCGCAGCCCGCTTCCTGCAGGGCGTGACCCACAGGAGTCTCGATACGTTTTCTATCGCTCTGTGGTGGCTACACAACAGCTGGTCTAACCTCAGGCTCCTTTTTGGACAGGTAGCAGAAGGTTGAGGGCATTGTTATCAGGTTTTAGTCTGCATGAACGAAAGAAGTATGTCTGGACCTTATTTCTTTCTTCATCATCCCCTCTACGGGGAAGCAGCATTCTGGTCTCTGCATAGCTGACCTCGAACCTCTGCAGGTAAACAATGCTTCCTTGTGTTCCGAGTATTGAGTCAATACTGTCGCGTCCCCCATACCCTGACGAGGTGGTATTGGGAACGTCCTAACCCAGAGTTCCTTCTGGAACTCCAGGTCAACTGCCTAGGACGGGTCACACTTCTTCCTTCACACACAAGCTTATGTAGGCCACACGGTTCCTTGCGGAGCAAGGAACTTGTGAGGTGCAGGGACTCCTTTTCTCGAGTGTGACTCACTCGGATTCTGAGTCCCTGGGTAAAGCCAAAGCCAGTATGGCTGGGGACTTTCCACCCTACCTAATGGGTAAGTCACCCAATGTAAATAGCGTGGTTTGTATTTCGGTTACGGAACAAATGACAAATTCGAAGATAATTTGTATTTTTCCTAACCATACAAACCTTAGCTATTTACACATATTTGCCTGCCAGCCCTGTCCCCCAAGACAAGTCCTACCTCTAAGTGAAAGTGAGCATTCATCGGTGTGTGAGGGGGGGGAGGGGTAGCTAGCTACCACTCCCCTACCCCTCGCTAACTAGCGCGGGGGTAATACACCCTCGTTAAATTCTAATGGCTCGCCATTTCAGCTGCGCTAAAAGGTAAACCCAATGTAAATAGCTAAGGTTTGTATGGTTAGGAAAAATACAAATTATCTTCGAATTTGTCATATTTGACAAACAAAATCTCAGAACATTTTATGCAAAGGAAGACCGCAATTTTAAAGAGAAATTTGGAACTGCTAAAAAACCCTTCGGAGCCTTTGTATATCAGCAGCCAGTTCCTCCTGCTTCCTTAAAAAATGGACAGCAACTAACCTAAACTTTCCCTTCTAACCTAACCTACTAATTTAACTGGGATATAATGCCCCCCCCCTTAGACTGCTGTATTCTAAGTCAGTCGCTATCATACATACACCGCAACCCTTTTGATATTTGATGATCATTTTAGGATTTAGGCCTCTATAATCACATGTTGAAGAAAGAATTCATTGTGTGTCTACAGGTTAGAGGTGTATATAAAGGACGTGATGTCACAGATAAAATTGACTAGAGATTTATTGGGTCCTTTGATTGGCCAGACAGTAATGTATTGGATCCCTCTATGGTTATCGCTCATTTTTAAACACAAGACTTACCCGGTGGTTGTATAAATATAGCTTTAGTCCCTGACGTCCGGCAGAAATTCAAAACTCGCGGCAATCGCAGATTGAGTAGCCAGGTGTACCACCAGCTTCCTCTGTCGCGAGGTACTTGGAACCATTCCATGATTCCTCAGATCTTCCATGCCGCCATTGCCGGCGACATCGTTGGATATTCACTCGTGATTTAACCTGGATTTTTGCAGTTATCTTTGGTGATGTACTACTAATTTGGTTATTGGCTTTCGCTTGTTTGATTTTGCTTTCGGCTTTTCTTAAACTTTGATTTTGATTATTTTGACCTCGTTTTGATGTGTCTAATTGATATTCAAATTGGCTGACCCTTCTCCCGCTTATAGAAAGTGTGTGAAAGGATGTAAGACCCGGCTTCCTAAAGCCTCAATTGACCCCCACTCAATTTGTGTTAAATTTAGGGATAAAGTATGCGAGTTAAGGGATCGGTGTGACGAATGTGTTTTGTTGTCTGAGAGTGAGTGGCTGGAATTTGACAGCTACACTTGTAAACATCAAAGAGACAGAATTAGACAAAGTTCTTCTCGGTCTAGAGAATTTTCCTCTTGCCATATCACTGAACCTAATCCTTCCCGTGTAGTGGTAGTTTCAGATCCCACTACAGTACTGTAACCGCTGAGCCTACGCTTAAGGTCATGATGGTCGCTATTCAAGCCCTGGGCGTTAGGGTTGAATCGCTTGCTGCGGACAGGAACCAACTTATGACTGATGTTGATAATTTAAAAAGTGTCAGAGCGAAAAGTGCGGTTAATGTGTTTTGTGCTGTGGAGGGTGCGTCTGCTCGGACCTGTTGTTCACCTAGCTTTAGACCTTCCAAGCTCCCCAACCCCTGGGAGAAGGAATGCTGATCGGTGGAAGGGAACGAGAGGCGTTATCGCTCGAGCAGACGTCCCCTCGAGCGTACCTGTTGACGCTTCACGGGACGCTCGCCCTCACCATGGGAAAGGTGAGGTTAAGGTGTTTGCCTCGTCTTCGGATGACGCAGCGCACAGCAGAGGCTGGCGTCAAGCTACCAGACCTCTTCAAAGGAAAATGGATGCAGTAGATCAGCGTCGCGCCTGGTTGTAGCCATTGGAGCAGTCCGGAGCGTTTTCCTTCTTCTAAAGAAGGTTCTCCTGCTAAACGTCCCGTTAGGACGTCGGATTCTGACATATGTCTAATCCAGCCTGTTGCAGAACAAGTTCTTAAGTCTGGTATCACTTTGGTGCATGCTCCGCCGCCACCGTCAGACTGGTTGTCGTCTCCTGAACACTCTGCGCATTACATGAGCGATGAAGAAGGCGAGTTGGTGGTGGAAGTAACTTCTCCCGCTTTACCACAAGTTAACCCGAACTGTAGTATGCTACAAGATATGCAGCAACAACTCTCTTCTTTGATGCAAACGGATCAACCTACGGACAGCAAGAGAGTGGCTCGCCAAGTTCCCGAGCGTCAGGAATCTTCACAACTTAACGCTAAGCGTAGTAAGGCGGTTAGTCAAGAGGCGCTTGACGATGGACAGCTTTCCAAGCGTCAGGCAATGGAACACGACGCTGTACGACGTGATAAGGTTTCTGTGAAACGTCGAGACCCTGATCCACTTGATGCCAAACGTCAAGCGTCCCTGCGTGACGCCGAGCGCCAAGCGATCAAACGTGAAGACGATCGGTAAGCAGCTAAACGTGACGCCGAGCGTCAAGTTAGACGTGACGTCGAGCGGCAAGCAGGTGACGTTGAGCGTCGAGCAGAACGTGACACCAAACGTCAAGCAGTCGGACGTGCGCTGAGCGTAAGAGCCTCGGACGTCATGATGACACCAGTCGTTCCGAGCGTCAAGATCGCAAGCGCATTAGTTCCGATCGTAATGACTTTTCCTGCGTAGTAGAATCTCTTCGTCGGTCGGCCATGAGAAGGACCAAGATTCTCTGGTCTACTTCTGAAATTGATCAACTCCTCAAAGGCGTCTTTAGAGCCTTCGAGGTTTTCAACTTTCTGGATTGGACTCTGGGAGTCTTGGGGAAGAAAGTTTCAACCCTTGAGGATACTGACACTGATAGTATTATCCTGATCATGTCTTGTATGGACAAAGCCGTTAGAGACGGCTCTAATGAGTTGGCAGCCCTCTTTTCAGCTGGGGTTCTTAAGAGAAGAGCACAAATGTGTTCTTTTCTTTCCATGGGGGTCACACCCTTTCAGAAGTCTTGAGTTGCTGTATGCACCGCTTTCTCCCTCTCTGTTTCCTCAGGAGTTAGTGAGAGAGGTGTCTTCCGCTTTGACCCAGAAGGCCACTCAAGATCTAGTCTCTAAGACTGCAAGGAAGGTCCTACCGACTTCCTTTACTAGCCGCAAACCGAAAGAAGAGACTCCCTTCCCTCGGTTTTCACAGCCTTTTCGAGGGAAACCCGTCAATAAGGGTAGTTCCAGACCCGACGGGAGGAGAGCAAGAAGGAGAGGTTCCAGATCTGGGCGAAGCAGAGTCTGACTGCTTTTGCCCTCAGACAGCAGTAGGAGCCAGACTGAACAACTTCTGGCGAGCGTGGGAGAAAAGGGGATCAGACCCTCGGTCCGTTCTTGTACTGAAGGAGGGATACAAGATTCCTTTCATTGTGAAACCTCCTTTAGTTTAGATCCGGTAGATCTCTCTCCCAGATACAAAGAGGAGTTGAAGAGGCAGGCTATGCATCTCCAAATGTCTTTCTTGTTAGAGAAGAAAGCAGTAGAGAAGGGAGAGGGTACGAAACTTGCGGTCACCAGGGTTCTACAACCGCCTTTTCCTGGTTTCCAAGAACTCGGGGGGATGGAGACCAGTCCTGGATGTAAGTGCACTCAACGACTTTGTTCAGAAGACAAAGTTCTCCATGGAGACACCAAAGACTGTGCTAGCAGCAGTAAGAAAGGGCGACTGGATGGTCTCTTTAAGACCTCCAGCATGCTTATTTTCATATCCTCATTCATCCATGTTTCAAGCGTTACCCGAGGTTCGTTTACAGGAAGGAAGTCTTCCAGTTTCGAGCCTTGTGTTTCGGCCTCAGCACCATTCCTCTCATTTTCACGAAGCTTATGTTAAATGTAGCGAGCATACTGCACTCGAGAGGCATCAGAGCCTCCTTGTATCTGGACGACTGGCTACTCGGAGCTCATTCCTTTAATCGCTGTCTGAAGGATCTGCAAATGACATTGAGATTGTCAAAGGAACTGGGTCTTCTTGTAAACACAGAGAAGTCCCAACTGATTCCATCCCAGAAGATCCTTTTATTTGGGGATGGAGATTCACAGTCTAGCCTTTCAGGCTTTTCCGTCACCCTCAAGGATGGAACAAGCCCTCCTGAAACTTTGTACTTTTCTAGAGAAAAGAATATGTTCTGTGAGAGAGTAGATGAGTCTGGTGGGAACCCTCTCCTCACTGGAGCAGTTTGTTTCCCTGGGAAGACTAAATCACCGTCCTCTTCAATATCGCCTCAATCATCATTGGGATAAGGAAAAGAGCCTAGAGATGGAAAGCATTCCCCTTACGGAACCAGTAAGAAGTTGCCTCCAATGGTGGAACGGTCCGGGCAAACTTCAGGAAGGTCTCTCACTGGAACAAAGGAGCCCAGACCTTGTGTTGTGTTCCGACGCCTCGGACTCGGGGTGGGGAGCAACACTGGGCAAACTGGAACGCTCAGGTCTGTGGACAAGTGATCAGGAGAGCGTCTACATCAACCAGAAGGACCTGTTGGTAGTCCTGTTGGCCCTCAAAGGTTTCGAAGGGTTGGTATGGAACAAAGTGGTGCAGGTCAATGCCGACAACACTACAGCGTAGGCATACATAGCCAAACAGGGCGGAACGCACTCGAGGTCCCTTTACGAAACTGCAAAGGTTCTTCTTATTTGGGCAAAGGAGAGGAATGTAACCCTCCTTACAAGGTTCATCCAAGGAGAAAAGAACGTGTTGGCAGACAGCCTCGGCAGGAGAAATCAAGTCCTGTCCACGGAATGGACATTGCATCAAGAGGTTTGCAAAAAACGTTGGCAGATTTGGGGTCGTCCGTCCATAGACCTGTTCGTAACCTCGAAAACAAAAAGGCTGGACACATGCTGCTCCCCAGTTCCAGATCTCGAAGCGGTCCACATAGACGCTTTCCTGCTGGATTGGTCTCACCTGGACATGTACGCGTTCCCCCCATTCAAAGTTCTGTACAAGGTGTTACAAAAGTTTGTGTCTCACGAGGGAACCAGATTAACTCTAGTGGCTCCCTTTTGGCCATCAAGAGAATGGTTCACAGAGGTACTACAATGGATGGTGGACATCCCAAGAAGCCTTCCTTTAAGAGTAGACCTACTCAAACAACCACACTTGGAAAGGCACCATCATAACCTCCGAGCTCTAGATCTAACTGCCTTTAGACTATCGAAAAACACGAGTCAGAGGATTTTCGAAGGAGGCAGCTTGGGCTATCGCTAGAGCAAGGAGGACTAATACCATCAAGGTTTACCAGTCCAAGTAGTAGGTTTATAGAGAATGGTGCAGAGTCAACTCAGTTTCCTCATGCAGTACCTCTTTGACTCGGATTGCTGACTTTTTTTTAAACTTAGAAGAAAACGCAACTTTTCTTCCTCTACCATCAAGGGGTACAGTAGTATGTTAGCAGCAGTCTTCAGGCACAGGAACTTGGACCTCTCAAATAATAAAGACTTTGAGACTTTTAAGGAGCAACAACAGGAATCACCAGCCTGGAACCTGGATGTCGTCTGGAAGTTCCTCACGAGCGACAGGTTTGAACCATTACACTTGGCTTCTTTTAAAGATCTCACTTTAAAGACACTTCTTGGTTAGTCAGGCGATAGCTAAGAGAGTCAGTGAGGTTCATGCTTTCAGCAAAGCTATTTGTTCCTTGCAACTTGGATTCCTAGCCAAGAACGAACGTCCTTCTCATCCATGTCTTAAGTCTTTCGAGATTCCGAACCTTTCCGGTGTGGTTAGTGAAGAATTGGAGAAGGTCCTGTGCCCTGTAAGAGCACTGAAGTTCTATCTGGACAGAACTAAAGAATTACGAGGCAAGTCAGAAGCTCTTTGGTGTTCGGTCAAGAAGCCCTCCTTACCGATGTCAAAAAACGCCTTATCTTACTTTATCAGGCTCTTGATAAGAGAGGCTCACTCACACTGCGGTGAGGCCGACCTCAAACTGCTGAAAGTTAAGACGCATGAAGTTAGAGCTGTGGCAACTTCTGTAGCTTTTAAACAGAATCGTTCTCTGCAAAGCATCAGGGACACAACCTTTTGGAGGAGTAAATCTGTGTTCGCCTCACATTACTTGAAACGTGTCCAGACTCCTTATAAGGACTGCTTCACTTTGGGACCATGCGTAGTAGCGAGTGCAGTTGTGGGGGAAGGATCCACCACTACATTCCCATAATCCTAATACCCTTTTCTTCTCTTGGAAATTTTGTATTTTTATGGTTGTCTGTGGAGACCGGTCGCCAGTCTTCCACAATCTTTGATTTTAGTCAGGTGGTCATTTTGTTCCTTGATAGTGCCCGGAACAAGGGTACAGTATTGGATGAAGTCCTGTCAACATAGAGGTATTTATACTGGTTTGACAGCTCCTAGAGGTCTTCAGCCCCCTAGGTGGATCGCTGGATCTCATAAGGAAAGCGGACATAATGAGGTTGAGAATCATTGAAGTCGACTTCCTTATCTGGTATGAACCCTTAAGTTTATTTATTAACTCTTAAGTAAAATTCCAACAATGTTGGCTGTCTCTGACCCTTCACCAAGGGTGTCAATCAGCTATATTTATATAACCACCGGGTAAGTCTTGTGTTAAAAAATGATATTTTCATAATAAAATAGATTTTTCAACATACTTACCCGGTTGTTATATATAATTTAATTCTCCCCCCCCCCTTCCTCCCCTCTAGAGACCTATGGGCATGGAAGATCTGAGGAATCATGGAATGGTTCCAAGTACCTCGCGACAGAGGGCGCTGGTAGTACACCTGGCTACTCAATCTGCGATTGCCGCGAGTTTTGAATTTCTGCCGGACGTCAGGGACTAAAGCTATATTTATACAACCACCGGGTAAGTATGTTCAGAAATTTATTTTATCAAAATATAATTTTCCTAACTAAACAAACCTCAGCTATTTATACAAACTTGCCCGCCATCCCTATCCCCCTTGAAGTCCTACCTCCAAGCAAAGTGACTAAATCACAGGTGTGTGAACGGGAGTGGTAGCAACCTACCCCCCCTACCCCTGCTAACTAGCGGTGTGGGTAGTTAACCCTCGCTAAATTTTAATGGCTCGTCATTTCAGCTCCGCCGAAAGTATAACCCCTAATAAATAGCTAAGGTTTGTATAGTTAGGGAAAATACAAATTATCTACGAATTAGTCATTTGTCCGTAACCGAAATACCAACCACGCTATTTACATAGGGTATTACTTTCGGCATAGCTGAAATGACAAGCCATTAGATTTTTAACGAGGGTTAACTACCCCCGCACTAGTTAGCGGGGGTAGGGGAAGGGGTAGCTAGCTACCCCCCCCCCCCTCACACACTGGTGAGTTGTCTCACTTCACTTTTGGCTCGGACAATGAGTAGACGTGTCTCTCTTGTCCTCGCATTTTTGACAGCCTTAATTTGTTTTCTTCTTTTCCTCAGACTTGTGTGCTTGGAAGTTGGCCTCGCCCTTTCTCTACAATCATGCGCAAGTGCCCTGGACTCTCTGGCCACCCTTGTGGGACCTTCATGTCTGCGGAGGACACGGATCCCCATACCTTATGCCCGCAGTGCCGAGGCCAACGGTGTGACAGGGAGTTAAACTGCAGTGAGTGTAGGGAGTGGTCTGTCTCCCAGTGGGAGAAGTTCGGCCGGCGGCGTAAGAAGAAGTCCAAGAGAGACCTTTCCCCTTTAAGGTCTGCCTTGAAGAAGGAAGGCTCTAGGGACTCTTCTTCCGCCGCCCGAACCTCCTCCGAAGCTCCCACTTGATCGTCGAGTGGTAGCGCAGGCCCTAGTTTTGTTTCCCGACCTCGGGGTGCAGGAGAGGGCGTTGCCTCCCATAGCGAGGCAGCTCCCCTCCTGCTCTGGGGGAAGACATTATTGATTTTGTTGAATTCGACCAAACTGAGTCTAATAATGATTTGTTTCAGCTTTGGGATTCCTTGGGGCTTAGGGGCTTGCCCTCCAAGGAAGCCCTGTTTGACCTGATCCAGTTGGGGGCAGCTGTTAAGCAGTCGCCGGCAATACCAAAGGTTCTCCCTTTGGATATTGTTGACACTGTTATGGCAGAGGCTTCCGAGGGGTCTCGTCAAACCTCTGCTACTGCTGCCGCTGCGGACGTTGCTGAAGGCTCTCCTTCCCCCTCCAAACATCCTTTGAGGGGAAAGGCGAGTCCCACTGTCTCTCCTGCGGGTGTTTCTCCCCCTCGGGGGAGCGCACTGACAGACTCCTCTTCGGAGGACTGATGATGTGGACGCCCTTCCTCGAGGTCGACTTCGCCGCAAGGCTCGTCGCCCTCTTCGCCGTAGGGGTCTTCCTTCTCCCTATAAGGGAGTTAGGAGGTGCCTCTTCGGGTTCTCCTCACCGTCTCCTTCCCCTGCAGAGGAGCCTCCTCGTCGGGAGCAGACCGTCGCAGCCTCGTCCTTGGACCTCTCCGGGGATCGTTCGCGATCTCCTTCTCCTGCAAGACCTTCTAGACCTTCTGACCTGCCTTTGCCGTTCCTGGATGATGATGCGCAGTGGGCGCCCTCACACCCTGTCATCCGACGGACATCGGTCCCTTCGAGACAAAGGGACTCTACCCACGGTGTGGGTTAGTCCCTTGCGCGTCAGGGTTCCCCTGCACGTGCAACTGCGCGCTCGCGCGCCCTGCTGAGTTGAAGTCTTCAGACTCAACGCGCCAGCGCGCTCCTGCTCGTCAGCGCTCTCCTGCTCGCCAGCGCTCTCCTCTCATTCTTCAGCGCCCTGATGTTCCTGCTGCGTGCCAACGATCACCTGCTCGCCAGCGCGCACCTGCGCATCCTGTCACTGATGTGCGCTCTGCGCGCCAACGCTCGCCATCGCGTCCACGATATTCGGATCTGGACGCAGGCAAAGAGTTTACTCCTTCGCCTCGCCCACGCGCTATTGCGCACCCGCCTTCACCTGCGCATCACCGCGCGCGTACCCCTGTGCGCCCTTCTAGAACTACTACGCGTAGAATGGTCTACAAGCTATCGCCCCAGCTTCTTCTCCTACGCGCCAACGATCTCCCGCACGCCCACGCGTTCCCTCGCCTGCGCGCAAGCGCTCACCAATGCGCCAGCGCGCACACCTTTTGGAACGCCACAGGTCTCTGACGCGCCCACGCGCAAAATCCGCCATCGTTCTCATACGCGCCATCGGTCGCCTACGCGCCAGCACTCGCCAACGCTCGCCGAATCGCCAGCGTTCGCCTACGCGCCATCGATCCCCGACGCGCCGTCGTTTTCCTACTCGTCGCCAGCGATATCCCTTGGGCTACCGCGCACTTTCACCCACGCGTCCGCGCGCAATTTCACCTACGCGCCCTCTCTCCAGCACACCCACGCGCGACCGCGTACCTGCGCTCCAGCAGTCTCCCCTGCAAATGCACCGTCGCGGGTGCAACCGCTCAGGGCACGTACGGCCAGATCGCCTTCGGGATCGCCACCGCGCAAGCGAAGAGCTCCCATCCAGGACCAGGACCAGGAATAGTCAACGGAGAGGTCCACGCTTTTTTCTTCCTTTTCTTCTTTGCAGGCAGGCCCCGCCGTGTCCACTCCGAAGGGTCAGGAGATCCCCTTCCCTCCCGCGGGGATGACTGACACTGCGTCAGTTTCCCGTCAGTCTTGGTTTCAACACCTAATGAAAGCGGTGGTGCAGGCTGTGAAGCCCGCCCTCGCCGATTTGGGTCTGAAGGCAACGACTGAATCATCCCCGCGGAAGAGAAGGCGAGGAGTGGACTTCGTGGTAACTTCTTCCAGGGAGGAGTTGGCTCCCAAGAGGTCGGGTAGGAAGGCACCATCCTCTTCGCAGTCGTTTTCTCTCTCTCCTGTGGAAGAAGTTTTTCCGTCCTCGGGAGAATCCGTCGAGGAAGGGGCCTCTCCCACGGCACCAATGGGAGGACCCCTCCTCATAGGAGAGAAACTTCTCGCGTGGAAGGTACCTTCAAGACCTCTTTGTTGGAGTCTTGTATCCCTCCCAGGAGGGAACCCAAGGACTCAAGACGGTTCCTAAATCATCATCCAGGATACGTCCAGAGCCAACCAGACCCAGGGAGAACGTCCACGTGTCTCCCCAAGATGACCCTTTGGAGACAGGAGACTTAGCTGCCAGTCCGCAGGGAGGAGAACAGCACGAGTCCGAGCACACCTTCTGGCAAGTCCTGAACTTGATGAGGCATCTCAAAATGTTCGAGGACCCGGAGACCACCCTTCGAGAGGGGAAGGATACGGTGCTAGACTGAGTCTACGGCACCCAGAAGCCTCCAAGAGCCAGCGCAGCCCTGCCTTGGTCTCAGGGGGTGAAAGGAGTCAGAGACAAAGTCGAAGCCCAGCTCGCGGAACTCACCTCCTCCAGTTGTTCTACTGCCGGGAACAAACTCCTCCCACCTCCTCGGTTACATCAGAGGAGGTACTTCGAGATCATGGGGGAGTCCAGTTTGGCTCTTCCCCTCCACCATTCGGTGGAAGAGCTCACCAGGGGAACTTCTCTCAAGAAGCTCTCCGCCCGGCAGGTGACATTCTCGGCCTCGGAGATCCTGAGCCAAGAGAAGGTCGCGAAGTGTGCCATGCAGGCCACTTCATGGCTGGATATTTGGCTAGGGTCTCTGGGCATCCTATTGCGCTCTGAGGACCTGTCCAAGGAGAGCAATAGGAAGCCCGTGGAGACCTTCCTTCTCTCGGGCACGCGTTCGATCGAGTTCCTAGCTCACCAGGTCACCAACCTGTGGGCGAACTTGATTCTCAAACGTCATGACGCGGTGACCGAGAGATTCCTTCCGAAGGTCCCCGCCGTGGATGTCTGCAAGCTCAGGCACTCTTCCATCCTTGGGAGAGATTTGTTTGAGCCCAAGGACATAGAACGAACAGCTGAGAGGTGGAGGAAGTCTAACCAAGATTCCCTCCTCCAAAGGGCCCTTACATCTCGGCCCTTTAACCCTGGATAGGTACGCTCCTCGGACACCCCTTTAAGGGTATACTCGGACGCGAACGACCCCGACGCCAAAACAAATTCTTGAAAAATCAGTTTTTGCAGTAACCTCCTTTTTTCTTTTGCCAAAAAAAAACTTCAATGAATGCTTAAAACAACTGTAAGAATAAATACTACTCATCTGCAGAAAAACTATTTATTATAAATATTTTAAAAAATTAAGTAGAAAAAAAAAGACCTGACATAAAAATTCATAAAAAAAAAGTTTATACATATATACACAAATCCTTTTAGGAATTGATTCTTGAATGTTTAGGACACATCTTGATGTATTTTGGATGAAGTCAGACCCATGGAGGTGAAGATCTGAAATGAGAAATAAAGAGTAACTTTTTTTGGCCAAAAAAATTTGTCCAAATTTCATGAATTTTTTTGGGTACCCAAATGAAATAGGAAGTGGCTAATTTTTTTAGGGAATAAACATATGTTATCCTAAAATAGAAATATGTAAAAAAAATCTTCATTATTTTGTAAATTACATTTATATCAGGGGCCATATCTAAAGGTAATTTTTTGAGTACTTAGAAATTTCGTAAAATAATACATATATTTAATATATAATATGATATTTATGCAGGTAAAAATATACCAAAATATCACAAATTCTATAGGGAACAAGAATATATATAGATAGGGCAGCTTACGCTTCGGATATGTCCACAAAATGGCCGCCAACCACACTGACTCAGACTCCCTAATCTGCCACTTGAAATGTAGGAAGGGTATGTCAATTTCAAGGTGTTATTTACTAATCTAATTATTATTGGATATGCATAAAAATTGTATGGTGGGTTGCTGGATAATTGTCGATTATTTTACGACTATAAAATTGAAATTCTGACCCAAAAAAAATTTTTTGAAGGGAAATAAAATCGAAAAAAAAAATGTAAAACAATATAATATTCAATCAAAAAAAAAGTAAACAAAATTTTCCGACAAATAAACATCTAGAGGAATCATTACTCTGTGATAGTTCCTTAGTACGTAGTAATTTTGAAAGAATTGGGAAAAAACGAAAAAATGGCAATCACCGGAAAATAGAACACATACCTATATATACGCCATATCTGGCTAAAAAAAAAGATAGGCATGGGTAGCCAGATCATCTAGAAACACTTTCCAACACTATAAAAATATAAGTTTTGCGACACTACTTGCCAATTCCTTACGGTAACATGACTAAGCGAAAAAATGCAAAACAAATAAAAAGGGGCACTCGCGGAAAAATGGCTAACATTCTAATATACGGCATTTCAGAAAAAAAAAAATTCAGCCACGTGCTAGGCAAACCATCAAGGCACATTTTCCGACAAATAAACATCTAAATGAAATATTACTCTGTGATAGTTCCTTAGTACGTAGTAATTTTGAAAGAAATGGGAAAAAACGAAAAAATGGCAATCACAGGAAAATATCTGGCTAAAAAAAAAAAGATAGGCATGGGTAGCCAGATCATCTAGAAACACTTTCCAACACTATAAAATTATAAGTTTTGCGACACTACTTGCCAATTCCTTACGGTAACATGACTAAGCAAAAAAATGCAAAACAAATAAAAAGGGGCACTCGTGGAAAAATGGCCATTCTAATATACGGCATTTCAGAAAAAAAAAATTTCAGCCACGTGCTAGGCAAACCATCAAGGCACATTTTCCGACAAATAAACATATAAATGAATCATTACTCTGTGATAGTTCCTTAGTACGTAGTAATTTTGAAAGAAATGGGAAAAAACGAAAAAATGGCAATCACAGGAAAATCAAACACATACTTATATATACGCCATAACTGGCTAAAAAAAAAATAGGCATGGGTAGCCAGATCATCTAGAAACACTTTCCAACACTATAAAAATATAAGTTTTGCGACACTACTTGCCAATTCCTTACGGTAACATGACTAAGCAAAAAAATGCAAAACAAATAAAAAGGGGCACTCGCGGAAAAATGCCCAACATTCTAATATACGGCATCTCAGATAAAAAAAAAGACATGCACGTGTTAGCCCAACCATCAAGGCACACTTTCTAACACATAAACATGAAAAAAAAATCAATGATATACGGCAATTCCTTACTACGTAGTAAATTTTTACAAATATTGAAAAAAAACAGAAATTGGCAACCGCAGTTAAATACCCAATATACCAATAACTACGTCGTATCTGACAAAAACAAAATCACGCATGGGTAGCCAGATCATCTAGACACACTTTCCAATACTAAAAAAGCAAAAGTTTTACGACACTATTTCGCAATATCTTACGGAAAAATGACTTGGCAAAAAAATGAAAAAAAAATGAAAAAGGGGTACTCGCGGTAAAATGCCCGACATTCTAATATACGGCATCTCAGATAAAAAAAAAGACATGCACGTGTTAGCCCAACCATCAAGGCACACTTTCTAACACATAAACATGAAAAAAAAATGAATAATATACGGCAATTCCTTACTACGTAGTAATTTTTACAAATATTGAAAAAAAACAGAAATTGGTAACCGCAGTTAAATACCCAATATACCAATAACTATGTCGTATCTGACAAAAACAAAGTCATGTGTGGGTAGCCAGATCATCTAGACACACTTTCCAACACTAAACAAGCAAAAGTTTTACGACACTATTTGGCAATATCTTACGGAAAAATGACTTGGCAAAAAAATGAAAAAAAATGAAAAAGGGGCACTCGCGGTAAAATGGTCCTCGTGGTGATGAACGACATTTTAACTAAAAAAAAAATCATGCACATGGTAGCCAAACAATCCACCAAGACTTTCCACAACTGATAACCTATACAAGTTGCACCATTCTACGACAATTTCATAATACGTAATAACTTTGATAATTATGCAAACTACCTTAGAAGGGTAAACTCGGTCGCGCTCGACCCCAACGCGTCTCAGAAATCGGGGAAGGAGTACAGCTACAGCAATGCACATCTGGACACTACTAGAGCGTGTAGGGGAGACACCTCCTGCAGGTCGATCACCCACAAATTCAGTCACGGGGGTGAGTCACGTGAGAAAAACCTGTTTTTATTTGACGCTCGGGGTCGCGAACGACCCATCGTACCTATCCAGGGTTAAGCCTCCAGCTCCTCAACAGCAACAGCAGCCTCGCAAGACAACGAAGCAGGCACTGGCAGCTAAGACAATGGTGTCTAAACCGCAGCCCTCTCCTGTCAAGGACAAGAGGGGCGGAAAGTCCTCCAGGGGAGGAAAGAATCCTAGAGGGAGCGGCCAAGGTCGCAAACGCTAGGATCGGCAGTCCCCCTGCATGTCCACCTGTGGGGGGATGCCTAAAGAGTTGCGTGCACGGGTGGCAGCAACATGGGGCTGATTCCTGGACGGTCTCAGTGATCGGCCAAGGTTATCGCGTCCCATTCATAACATCTCAACCTCCCCTGACAGCGAATCCAGTGTCGTTGAACTCCTATGCCATGGGATCGGCAAAAGGGTCAGCCCTTCGGGCAGAAGTCAAGACCATGCTCAAGAAGGATGCTCTCCAGGAGGTCGACGACGGCTCCCCAGGCTTCTTCAGTCGACTCTTACTTGTAAAGAAGGCGTCTGGAGGCTGGAGACCTGTCGTCGATCTCTCATCCCTGAACAAGTTTGTCAAGCAAACTTCGTTCACGATGGAGACAGCAGACATGGTCAGACTTGCAGTGAGACCGCAAGACTTCATGTGTACACTGGACCTAAAGGACTGTCTTCCAGGAAGTACTTGAGATTCTACCTAGACAGCAAGACCTACCAGTTCAAGGTACTGTGTTACGGTCTCTCCACAGCACCTCGGGTGTTCACCAGAGTGTTCACGCTGATTTCGGTTTGGGCTCACAGGAACGGCATCCGTCTCCTGCATTATCTGGACGACTGGCTGATCCTGGCAGAATCGGAGTCGACCCTTCTTCAACACCGAGACAGGCTTCTAGAGGTTTGCCAAGATATGGGGATCATGGTAAATCTCGAAGTCCTCTCTGCGCCCAACCCAGAGACTGGTATATCTAGGTATGACGTTAGACACCAATCTCCACAAAGCCTTTCCATCAGACGACAGGATAGCAAGGCTGAGGAAGGTCGCAGAACCTTTCCTCAGGCGAGAAGAGCTCCCAGCCCAATCATGGTTACGTCTTCTAGGTCACCTAGCCTCTTTGGCCCGCCTAGTTCCGAACAGCCGCCTCAGGATAAGATCCCTGCAATGGGGACTCGAGTCACGGTGGAATCAGGGCACCGATTTCCCGGACTCTCTGGTTCTCATAGGACCCACGGAACGGGCGGACCTACGGTGGTGGCTGAACGACGAGAACCTACGAAAGGGTGTAGATCTTCTTGTCCTTCCCCCGGATTTGACTCTGTTTTCGGATGCGTCAGGCCTATGGTCAGAATCAGAAAAGTACCTCCACATCAACCTGATAGAGATGAAGGCCATCTATCTGGCCCTTCAACAGTTCCAACGGACCCTGGCGGGCCACTCCGTAGTGGTGATGAGCGATAACACCACGTAGTGGCTTATATCAACAAGCAGGGAGGTACCTTTTCACGACAGCTATCCCATCTTGCAGTAGAGATTCTGAGATGGTCCGAAGCCCACTCGATAACACTTTCAGCTCGCTTCATTCCAGGCAAGAGGAATGTGCTCGCCGACAGTCTGAGCAGAGCTACGCAGATAGTGAGTACCGACGGGTCTTTGGATCCTCAGATAGCCAACAAAGTCCTGACTTTGTGGGGTTCCCCGACAGTAGACCTGTTTGCGGCAGCCTTGAATTTCAAGCTGCCACTGTACTGCTCTCCAGTCCCGGACCCCAAGGCTCTCTGGCAAGATGCCTTTCAACAGCGGTGGGACAACATCGACGTTTACGACTTCCCACCATTCTGTCTGATGAGAAGGGTGCTCAACAAGACCAGACTATTGGTCAATCTGTCTATGACCCTAATAGCTCCGCTATGGCATCACGCGGAATGGTTCCCGGACCTTCTGCAGCTCCTGACGGAGCTCCCGAGAGAACTTCCCCCGCGACACGAACTACTCAGACAGCCACACTGCAACATCTTCCACAAAGCCGTAGCATCGCTATGACTTCACGCCTGGAGATTATCCAGCGTCTACTCACGGAGAGAGGATTTTTGCAACAGGTTGCGGAGAGGATGTCTCGGCACCTGCGCAAGTCCTTTGCCGGAGTCTACCAGGCGAAGTGGAGAGTCTTCTGTGGTTGGTGTCGTGGAAGGGGTATCTCTCCATTCGATGCCACTATTCCAGCAATAGCGGAGTTCCTCGTGTATTTGCGGGAGGAAATGCACCTTTCGGTCAGCCTTAAGCCTAGCCTTTAGGCTGAAAGGAATAGACATTTCCTCTCCGCTGGAACTTTCCTTACTCATACGTAGCTATGAGCTTACCAGCCCTCAGTCGGAAGTAAGACCTCCTCCTTGGAACGTGGTTCGGGTCCTCAGGGCTCTGAAGAGACCCCCGTTCGAACCATTACACCAGGCCTCTGATCGACACTTGACTTGGAAGATGGTTTTCCTACTCGCGTTGGCTTCGGTCAAACGAGTTAGTGAACTTCATGGTCTCTCATACGACATCGCCCATTCAAGGGGATGGGGGGAGGTAACGTTCAGGTTCGTCCCTGAGTTTGTTGCCAAGACTCAGAACCCTGGAGTGCCAGACCCACGGTTCGACTCTTTCAGGGTCACGAGTCTACGTTATGTAACAAGTGACCCAGACCATCTGTTATTATGCCCAGTGAGGAGTCTGAGGCGGTACTTGAAAAGAACAGCTGTAGTTCGTCCCCGCGTGCAAGCATTGTTTGTGAGCACGGGAAGGACGAAGAAGAGGGTCACCAAGAATACCATCTCGGCCTGGATTCGAAGGGTTATCCACCATGCCCTGAATCCTGACCCTCCTCCGTCACGTCGCCCTAGGGCACACGACGTCAGGGGCATCGTTACGTCCCTGGCCTTCAAGAGAATGTTCTCTGTGACGCAGGTGCTATAAGCTGGGGTCTGGAAGCGTCAAACGACCTTCACAGCCCATTACCTGCAGGACGTGACCCACAGGAGCCTGGATACCTTTTCTATCAGCCCTGTGGTGGCTGCACAACAGCTGGTCTAAACCTCAGGCTCCTTAATGGACAAGTAGCAGAAGGTTGGGGGCATTGTTACCTGGTCTTAGTCTGCGTGAATGAAAGAGTATGTCTGGCCCTTAATTCTTTCTTCATTCTCCCCTCCTTTGGGGAAAGCAGCATCCTGGTCTCTGCTTAGCTGACCTCAACCTCTGCAGGTAAATCATGCTCCCTTGTGCTCCTAGTATTAAGGTTAATACTGTTGCGTCCCCCATACCCTGACGAGGTGGTATTGGGAACGTCCTAACCTAGATTTCCATATAATGTACTCCAGGTCAACTTCTTAGGACGAGTCACACATCATCCCTCCACTTACAAGCTTATGTAGGCCGCACGTTCCTTGCAAGCAAGGAACTTGCGAGGTGCAGGGGTTCCCTTTCTCGAGTGCTGCCCACTCGGTTTTTGAGCCCCCGGGTAAAGCCAAAGCCAGTAAGGCTGGGGACTTTCCACCCTTCCTAAGGGGTAAGTCACTCTATGTAAATAGCGTGGTTTGTATTTCGGTTACGGAACAAATGACAAATTCGGAGATAATTTGTATTTTTCCTAACTATACAAACCTTAGCTATTTACACATATTTGCCCGCCAGCCCTGTCCCCCAAGACAAGTCCTACCTCTAAGTGAAGTGAGACATTTCACCAGTGTGTGGGGTGGGAGGAATAGCTAGCTACCCCTTCCGCTACCCCCGCTAACTAGCACGGGGGTAGTTTACCCTCGTTAAAAATCTAATGGCTCGTCATTTCAGCTACGCCGAAAGTAATACCCTATGTAAATAGCTAAGGTTTGTATGGTTAGGAAAAATACAAATTATCTCCGAATTTGTCATATTTCCTTATTTATGGTGGGTCGACTACCACAACTAAAAACTTGAAACGCCTTTGAACACACCCTATATAAGTGTAGCGGTCTTACGACCAACCCGCTTACCCAAGTATATTTATGGGTATATTTCTCCGGAAATAACGCTATTTAATCATTGGTCTTTGTGCAGCTGTGTCTTGCATCTCTCTCTCTCAATTTATTATCTTCCTCCTCCTTGGTTCTACCCATTTGTGTGGCCGAGTATTTTGCCTTTAAAAGAGCTGCTTACCAGAGCTAAAGTCTCTCTCTTCTACCCTTACCAAGTGGAAAGTAGCCATTGAACAATTACAATGCAGTAGTTAACAACTTGAGTGAAGAAGAATTTTCTGGTTATCTTCAGTGTTGTCGGGTGTATGAGGGAAGAGGAGAATGTGTAGAGAATAGGCTAGACTATTTGGTGAAAGTGTAGGCAAAGGAAAAAGCCGTAATCAGAGGGGAATCCAGTGTAGTACAGTACTATTAAGCCAGTTAAAAGGGCCCAATAATGCTAGCAGTGGCATCTCAACGGGCAGCTGCTGGCTTGCCAGTCATTAGCGGGGAAGCATCACACCCTGCTCGCTCACTATAACTCTACTTTGATTTCAGCAGTCGGTGGAGACAAAGCCCTGTCCCCACTGGGTTGAAACTGGACAAATTCCTGCTGGTCTCTGTTCCCGGTATGAGGATATACAATAGTGTCTTGGGAATTATTATTATGACTACCGGTACTTGCTAAGCTACAACCCTAGTTGGAAGAGCAGGATGCTCCAAGTCCAAGGGCTCCAACAGGGAAAAATAGCCCAGTGAGGAAAGGAAATAAACTATAAGAGAACTAATATTTTGATAACAATAACAGCATTAAGATCATTCTTTCATGTATATACCATAACAACTTGAAAAAGAAATCAAGAATAAGAGAAATAATATAGAATAGTGTGTCCAATTTTACCCTCAAGCAAGAAAACTCTACCCTAAGACAGTGGAAGACCCTAGATCAGGGGCTATGGCACTACCCAAGATATTGCTTTAGTCAAGAACTTGATTAATATTATCATGTTACCTTTAACGCCTTAGGCTGGCCAAGGGGGAAAGCTCAGTCTCGCCTTCTTGGAGTTAGACTTCTATGAAGTCTTAAGATCAGACGACTTTCCTTCTGTGTCTATTTGCCAACCCTCCGTGGTTTTCTAACAGACACATGAATAACACACATCCTTGTGAGTGCTGTTGATTCAGCGTTTTCAGTCTCGCTTATCGGAAGCCAGTTGCTTCGCGTTCCGAGTCTGGCGATCAACTCTCTTCCAGCAATTTGGTATGGGGATCAAATTGTTTTAGCCATTTGAATTCCTCCCAGTGTCCTCAGCTCATATTCAGGGGGAAGCTAGCATTTCACTTGAGAGAGAGATGCTTTAGCCAGGATCTTCCTCTGAGCCCCTCAACCCTCCGGGGTTTTATGGCAAATGCTGTCGCAAGCGTTTGTTGTTGTCCTGACCAGGTGGTTCAGAAGTGCAATAGCGAGTACTCAGTTCACAAATTATCCTCGCCGATCAGCTCACCTGGCTGGATTGAGAGCTCGGCATCATAAGCTAGCACTCTGCTCGATCCCCATGGCTCGTGCACGCCCTTGCACAACTGAGATTGCTCTACCTGCTTTGGTAAAATTCACAAGCAAGGCTCACTCACCTTTTTCCGCACTCCCAATGCCCCCCCGTCTCCCACTCGGCCACAGTCGGTGATCCTACTTCATCCAGGGGGTTAGTAGAGCATGAACCAGGTTTGTGCTCCTCTAGGGCTTGCACCCATGTCAACCTGAAAGACATGGTATAAAGCAATTGTTCACTCAAGGTCATTGCTGAGCTTTTCACTGCGTTCAGCAGCATGCGCTCAAGGCAATCGCTTGCCTCACACCTGAACTCTCTCTTGAGCTGATGAATGTCCTTTCTACACCCCAAATGTGGATGAGACAGTCAGAGATATACAATAGGGGTTTATTCAACTGCTGAGGCACTGACATCATTCTAAAACCAAAATGGGTAGGTCTTCTTATTGAGAGGTTTGTTCCATCAAGTTGAGTACTGGTGTTTTCTCTGGAACTGAGGAGACCTGCCTGGGGTGCAAAATGGTGGCAGGTGCAGGCTTCGGAAGAGGTCGAGGAGTTGTGCGTGTGGATGCTCGAACAAATCCTCTGGCGTTTTGCTCTCCTGGCGTGTTACGTCATCCAGGACACACTGCAGGTGCAGGACATCCTCCCAAGTGGTCTGAGGACCAGTAGGAATTTTCATGGTGGCCAGGGATTGCTCTAGCCAACTTGCCACTTTACTGGGAACAGTTTTGAGGAGCTTGCGCCTTGGGTCTCTTTTGTCCAGGTTACACCGTGGGTATGCTGACTTATACAAGGAGGCCAACTGCATAGAGTAAATTTTCAACAGTTTGCCCTTCTCCCAGGTGGCGCTCTGGAATCGGGCCATCCTCCCAGTGTCTCGTCTCTCGGGATCCTTAGCACCAGTCGAGTTGGAGATCCTTCATTTCCAGGTTGGAGGTCTCGGAACCCCCATAGGCTGAGAAAGCCTGCTTCCCCCTTCAGGTACCTTCCAAGCTCGGTAGTCCATCGACTGGATCTTTCTGCCGTCTATCTACTGACTGGCGCAGGAGGAGGTCTCAAAATCTGTAAGGAATTGGGTAAAACTTTGGCCAGATTCCAACTGAAAGATTCCAGGCTTGATGGCCCTGATCAAGTCATATAGATGGTAGTCTGACTAAAGGGTTTTGACATCCTCAGTAGAATCACCGTCAGCTGAGCTGACACCGGAGCAGGAGCTGTAAGAGTCGCCAGAGGTACCACTGCCGGAATCTTCTTCACGGGTAAACTCCCGTTCACAGTCGGTATTACTGATATAGCTGGTCTATTGTCAACCTTAGTTTGGCATTTCTGTTTGGGAATGGCCCCCGTCTTAGCAGGATGTGCTGCAACATCTGCCAGTCTGCCTAGTCAGCCAAGAACTGCTTCCTTAGTCCATATATAGGGCTTCCTAGTAGTTGCCGGAATAGGTGGGGAGGCAAGTTTGTGCCCCTATTAAAGGACTTAAATTTGTCTAGTTTGTGCCCCTATTAAAGGACTTAAATTTGTCTAGTTTGTGCCCCTATTAAAGGACTCAAATTTGTCTAGTTTGTGCCCCTATTAAAGGACTTAAATTTGTCTAGTTTGTGCTCCTATTAAAGGACTCAAATTTGTCTAGTTTGTGCCCCTATTAAAGGACTCAAATTTGTCTAGTTTGTGCCCCTATTAAAGGACTTAAATTTGTCTAGTTTGTGCCCCTATTAAAGGACTTAAATTTGTCTAGTTAGGAAAAATAGAAAATACTTTTAAAAAATTTTTGATTTTTGTGTCTTTTGTACCTGAGGTTAGAAAGGTAACACTGACTAATTGATATTAATTCAAAATTGAGTAAAAGACTTGGGATTTTAGCCATTGTGCTTTATTGCTCAAAGAATGGTAGTCTTTGATAGGAATTGGATATTTGCCTCAGAGCAATGCTTATTATTATGCATGCAAGATACATTCAATGATAAGTCCTCAACAATATGAGTAGTTCTGATTTTTAATCATTTTTCATCTTATTTCAGGTCTGCGAAGATGAAAGCTGGAGAAGTATGGGGGAAATGTCTGTCTAAAGGTGAAGGACATTACTTTCAAATCAAGTTGTAGAAGGATACCCGCCAAGATGATGCTGAGGACTGTGAGGGACAATGAAGGACGCCGTTTTAGTCATGCAGATGACTAAGGGACAGATGGTCATCATACAGACACCATAGTTACCGTAGAAGATAATGACGATAATGCTGTTGAGAAATCGGCTGGATGCACGGCATGTCGGCTCGTCATAGATTTTGTCGTTATTGTATGTCATCAAGACCATTCTACATCTCTTCAATAAAGGTTAGATGGATTTAGATACCTATGAAGGGTAAACTAATCCTAATTCCTTATGGAAACGATTCATTTGTAGACTGTTCAGTTTCTTAAAAGATGATTGTAAGTGAAGGGTTTTGTGTTGGTTAGTTTATGTAGGGAATCTCTTTAGGTCCTGCATTTACAAACTTGCTAAGCTCCAACCAGCATATCCATTAAACTGAGGGACAGCTGTACTCTATTTAGAATGTGTTGTTGCTTTGGTGTTATACAATAAACAGTTGTTTGGTGGTTGTATTTACTCTTCTCAGATAATGTCCATGCCATTAAGTTATGTAAAGTGTTAAGTATCAAGAAACATTATCAGATCAAACCACCTTTTTAAATATTTAACTTAGCCGGTGAATATATAATAGCTGCAACTCTGTTGCTCGACAGACAAAAAACAGTAAAAACTCGCCAGCGATCGCTATACAGGTTGCGGGTGTGCCCACCAGCGCCAACTGTCGGCCAGATACCACTCTCTCGATGTAAACAAAGACTCAATTTCTTCTCTGTCGACGTGTCGACAAGACGTACTTTTACTCGCTGTAGAACCTGGAGTTTTCTCAACATATTTGGTGAAGTACTTCATTTTGGTTTGAGCTTTCGCAGTGCAGGTGTTTTATCTTCATCTTAAATCTTGAACTCGTTTTGGATAGATTCAATTTTTGGTGACAAAGAGAGTATGGACTTTCTTTGTCTTTTAAATGGCCGACCCTTCCCTTAGACGGAAGTGTGTTTAGGCTTTTAGTAATTATCTTATCACGTTATAAATTAATTATAGATTTTCCTCTATATATTTTATATCTCACCGCCTTTATTAGGCCTCTTCGATTAACTTTCCATTTATAATAAACATAGAAAATAAATTTTAATGTTTTGTTTATATGCGACCTTTCCTGAGAGTAGGCGGTCCTAAATTGGAAACCGAAGTTAAACAACGTTGAGCCCTTTCAATCGTAAATAGCTTTTAAAGAGCTAATGATTTAAAACTTTTTAAATGAATATTTTTAATAAATATTTTATGAAAGATTTTCTTTGAATAGTCTTCGTACTGTTTTCAAAGATGAACTAACGTTTAGTTTATTTATGCTACGCAGTTTGCGCTCTATCGTTACGATAGAGAGAGAGAGTATCACGGTTTCACTTTGCAGAAAGAGTAAATCGATTCTGACGTTTTGTTCATTCTTCTTTCAAAGCTTAAATGTTTTAAATTCTATTTTAAAGGAACTTTTTAATTGAAAAACCTTTCAGTTTTTTCCTTTGGTCAAATAACATGTTTTTTTGACGAAACGTAAGTGGGCTCTTCTCTTAGGTGCGAAATCAAGAGAGAGAGAGAGAGAGAGAGAGAGATAGAGACGGAGGGAGAGAGAGGAGAGAAAACGTTCCGTTCAAGCGGGTAACGTTGTGCTCGAGTTACTCTCGTCCCTAGTCTCTGTACGGGGAGAAAGGATAAAACGTTTTTAGTTTTATTCTCGTCCCCAGGCAATGTACGGTGAGAGATTGAAAACGTAGTTTTGAATGAACTAGTGTTTATTCTCTTCCCCAACCACTGAATTTTTTATCTTAAAAGATGTTTACTGTTTTTTTGCTGGTATTAATGTGCTTGCATTATACGACTGATTTCGCATTTACTACCTTTTGATGAGGGAAGAATTGCGTGCTTCAGGTAGAAATCAGTAAAAGTTTCGATTTCAGTGAAATAAGTGCAAAACAGAAAATCGTAGTGATAAAGTGATATTGCGCAAAGTGTTACAGTGTTGCGCCGAGGGTTCGTCTGTTCGTGCCTGTCGTTCACCTAGTCCGGGACCTCTTGCAAGCTCCCAAGCCCAGGGGAGAAGTAATGTCGTACGACTTATGGGTTCGAGAGGCCTTGATCAGCGAACAGACGTTTCCCTCTATGGTATCGGGTGTATCTTACCAAGATCTCCCCTACCATAAGGCGAGAGAGACAATTTTCTCCTCGTCATCCGAAGGCTTTTCGCATAAGAAACCTGAAACAAGGTTTCGAGGCCCTTAAGCGAAAGTCAGTCCTTTCAGGACAGGTCCAGCGTCCTGGTTGCAGCCATTAGGACAGCTCTGACCCTATGCAGTCATCGGATAACTGCTCGCCGCCTAACAAAAGCGTAACACAGACTCCGAGAGTCTTTTTGTTGGCAAAGTGTTGCGGTCACAGACGTTACCCTCGTCTCTTACCGCAACCATTTCCGTTGATCCTAAATGGGTTGTACGGCAAGACATGCAGAATAAGCTTGCCTCCCTTATGGAAGACTATTCTGCCGATTAGTCCGTTGAGCCTAGCCGTTTATCTCATCGAGATCCTGGCTTTCAGCCAACCTAACGTTCCTTTGTGCGTCCTGTTGACGTTGGCGTAGCTAAGTCACGTCAGTCAGGTTGTTTAGAACCACACTCGATGCGGTCTCGTGTGGATTTTCAGCCACATTTGGACGTTAGGCCACTTGCTGATGCTCCTGTTGACGTTCAGGACGTTCGCTAACAATCGGAGTTGACTTGTTTTGACGCTGTGCGTCAACCTCCGCATTCTAGAGTTGTTTTGACTGCTCAGTCTAGGCGGTCAAAGCAGTCTCGAGTGGACGCTGTGCGTCCTCACGCACCTGTTGTTGTTGACAGTTCACAGACTGTCAAGCAGTTACATGACGTTGCGTCCTGGTCTCTCGCACCTGTTGTTGTTGACAGTTCACAGACTGTCAAGCAGTTACATGACGTTGCGTCCTGGTCCGCTACTAATGCACCAGTGCGTGTGGACTCTGCTTGTAAAGCATTGCCACCACGGTAGGTCTCTCCCTTGCTTGAGACTCAGCTATTATCGGACAAGGTTCCTTTAGATGAGGAAGTTGCTGTTCCCCCTCCTACTGATATTCCCTTGAGGACTCTGTCAGACGGAGAGGAGCCTAAAGCTGCTTAGCCCTCTATGGACTTTAAATAAATCATGCTGATTTTTAAGGATCTTTGTCCGGATCTATTTGTAACTGCTGCTCCTCGTTCGCCTAAACGTCAGAGCTTACACTAGGCCTAGCTACTTCGAAGCCGTTGTTTTATAAGCTAGTGCTCTTTCGCTCTCCTAGAGAGCTTTACGTTTGCTAGGCGACTGGTTTATCACCAGGAGGAGTTTGGGGGATACAGCCTTTGCTTTCCCTTCTTTTAAACTGGCTTATAGAGCGAGAGTCTGATATGACACGAGAGAAGTTCTCGGCTTGGGAGTTCCTGCCTCTGCCCAGATAGACTTCTCAAATCTCGTAGACTCTCCCTGGCGCCTGGCCAGGAGACGCTCCAAGATTTTACAGGTCAACTTCACAGCTGTTTTTGAGCCTTTGAAGGTTTGCTGTACAATTATGTCATGCATAAACAAGGCTTTCAAGGATGGCTCCAATGATCTGACAGCCACGTTCTCTGCAGGGACAAGTCCCTCAGGGATGGCTCCATGATTTGGCAGCCATGTTTACTGCAGGAGTACGTAAGAGGCAAGTGCGCTCAATGTGTTCATTGTCAAGACAAACTTCACGATGAAGTCTACCAGGCTGTCTTGACAGCATTTATGGAAGGCGACTGGATGGTCTCTCTCGACCTTCAGGAGACATACTTCCACATTCCTATACACCCGGATTCCCAACCGTTTCTGAGGTTTGTTTACAGGAATGTGGGGTACCAGTTTCGAGCTATCGGAGATCAGAGCCTCCCTGTACTTGGACGTCTGGCTTCTCAGAGCCTCTTCCAGTCATCGCTGTCTGAAGGATCTCAGTTGGACTCTAGATCTGGCCAAGGAATTGGGACTCCTAGTCAATTTGGAAAAGTCACAGCTGGTCCCATCCCAAACTATTCTGTATTTAGGGATGGAGATTCACAGTCAAGTTTTTCGGGCTTTTCCGTCAGCCCCCAGAATAGATCAAGCCCTGCTCTCCATCCAGAAGATGCTGAAGAAAGAACGCTGCTCAGTCAGGCTGTGGATGAGTCTGGTAGGGACGCTGTCATCCCTGGAGCAATTTGTCTCGCTAGGAAGGCTACACCTCCGTCCTCTTCAATTCCATCTGGCTTTTCACTGGAAAAAGGACAAGACGCTAGAGGCGGTCTCGATCCCGATTTCCGAAAAGATAAGTCTTGTCTGACTTGGTGGAAGGACAATATCAGCCTACGAGAGGGTCTTCCCCTGGCAGTTCAGATACCCAACCACGTTCTCTTCTCGGACGCATCGGACTTGGGCTGGGGCGCGACGCTGGACGGTCGGGAATGCTCAGGTCTGTGGAACTCGAGTCAGAGGAGCATGCATATCAACAGCAAGGAGCTTTTGGCGGTTCATCTGGCCTTGATAAGCTTCGAGAATCTCCTTCGAGGCAAGGTGGTGGAGGTAAACTCGGACAACACCACGGCCTTGGCGTACATTTACAAACAGGAAGGTACCCACTCACTGACTTTGTACGAGGTCGCAAGGGACCTGCTCATCTGGTCAAAAGATCGAGGCATCTCCCTAGTAACGAGGTTCATCCAGGGCGACTTGAACGTCCTAGCAGATTGTCTCAGTCGGAGAGGTCAAGTAATTCCAATCGAATGGACCCTCCACAAGGATGTGTGCAAGAGACTTTGGGCGACTTGGGGTCAACCCACCATAGATCTCTTTGCAACCTCGCTGACCAAGAGGCTTCCAATCTATTGCTCTCCAGTCCCGGACCCAGCAGCAATACATATAGATGCCTTCCTCCTAGATTGGTCACATCTGGATCTTTACGCATTCCCACCATTCAAGATTGTCAACAAGGTACTGCAGAAGTTCGCCTCTCACGAAGGGACAAGGTTGACGTTAGTTGCTCCCCTCTGGCCCGCGAGAGAATGGTTCACCGAGGTACTTCGATGGTTAGTAGACGTTCCCAGAAGTCTTCCTCTAAGAGTAGACCTTCTACGTCAGCCACACGTAAAGAAGGTACACCAAAGCCTCCACGCTCTTCGTCTGACTGCCTTCAGACTATCGAAAGACTCTCGAGAGCTAGAGGCTTTTCGAAGGAGGCAGCCAGTGCGATTGCTAGAGCAAGGAGAGCTTCTACCATTAGAGTCTACCAATCGAAGTGGGAAGTCTTCCGAGACTGGTGCAAGTCAGTTTCTGTATCCTCGACCAGTACCTCTGTAGCCCAAATAGCTGATTTTCTCTTATACCTGAGAAAAGGACGATCCCTTTCAGCTCCCACTATCAAGGGCTACAGAAGCATGTTGGCATCGGTCTTCCGGCATAGAGGCTTAGATCTTTCCAACAATAAAGATCTGCAAGACCTCCTTAAGTCTTTCGAGACCACTAAGGAGCGTCGTTTGGCTACTCCTGGGTGGAATTTAGACATGGTCCTAAGATTCCTCATGTCAGACAGGTTTGAGCCTTTACAGTCAGCCTCCCTGAAAGATCTCACTCTTAAGACTCTTTTCCTGGTATGCTTAGCCTTAGCTAAAAGAGTCAGTGAGATTCATGCCTTCAGCAAGAACATCGGATTTTCGTCAGAAAAAGCCACTTGTTCTCTGCAACTTGGTTTTCTAGCCAAAAATGAGCTACCTTCTCGTCCTTGGCCTAAATCTTTCGATATTCCCAGCTTATCGGAGATCGTAGGCAATGAACTAGAAAGAGTCTTATGCCCTGTTAGAGCTCTTAAGTTCTACTTAGCTCGTACTAAACCTTTACGAGGCCAATCTGAAGCTTTATGGTGTTCGTTAAGAAACCATCCTTGCCTATGTCAAAGAATGCTTTGTCATGTTTTATCAGATTGTTAATACGAGAAGCTCATTCACACTTGAGTGAGGAAGACCGATCTTTGCTTAAGGTTAAGACGCACGAGGTTAGAGCTGTAGCAACTTCCGTGGCCTTTAAGCAAAATAGATCTCTGCAAAGTATCATGGACGCAACCTATTGGAGAAGCAAGTCAGTGTTCGCGTCATGTTACTTAAAAGATGTCCAGTCTCTTTACGAGAACTGCTACACACTGGGACCATTCGTAGCAGCAAGTGCAGTAGTGGGTGAGGGCTCAACCACTACAATTCCCTAATTCCATATCCTTTTAATCTGTCTCTTGAAATGTTTTAATGTTTTTATGGGTTGTCCGTAAGGCTAAGAAGCCTTTCGCATCCTGGTTGATTTGGCGGGTGGTCAAAGTCATTTCTTGAGAGCGCCCAGATTAGGGGTTTGATGAGGTCCTGTTGTATGGGTTGCAGCCCTTGATACTTCAGCTCCTGGGGGTCTGTCAGCATCCTAAGAGGATCGCGGGGCTCCGTAAGGAAGACGTACTTACAAGGCAGAGTAATTGTCTAAGTCGACTTCCTTACCAGGTACCTATTTATTTTGGTTTTGTTATATTGATAACTGTCAAAATGAAATAAAAAACTCTTAGCTTATACGATGTAAACATATTTAACTGGTCTCTACCCACCACCCTGGGTGTGAATCAGCTATTATATATTCACCGGCTAAGTTAAATATTTAAAAATGATATTTTAATTATAAAATAAATTTTTAAATATACTTACCCGGTGAATATATAAATTAAACGACCCTCCCTTCCTCCCCAATAGAGACGCAGTGGGATGAGAAGAAATTGAGTCTTTGTTTACATCGAGAGAGTGGTATCTGGCCGACAGTTGGCGCTGGTGGGCACACCCGCAACCTGTATAGCGATCGCTGGCGAGTTTTTACTGTTTTTTGTCTGTCGAGCAACAGAGTTGCAGCTATTATATATTCACCGGGTAAGTATATTCAAAAATTTATTTTATAATTAAAATATCATTTTTGAGTACTTGTTCTTATATGAATATCAGCTATCGTCCCTTAATAGGAGAATGATTTCAATGACAGGCATCAGAGTCTTCACATCGATTTCGGTTGTAGGGTAGCATTGTTATTACTACCTAAGCTGTGACTCTAGTTGGAAAGGCAGAATGCTACAAGAAGATGCTCTTGTGGTTGTTTCTGACCGATCTGGTCTAACACATTTCAACTACTCCTGATTGGTGATGCACCCTCTCACCTGTCTGGCCAGGGAAGTAGCACATCTAAGCCCTGTTTATTCCGTAACCAAAATACAAACCTTAGCTATTTAAATAGGGGATTACTTTCGGCGTAGCCAAAAGGATGAGCCATTAGAATTTTAACGAGGGTTTACTACCCCTCGCTAGTTAGCATGTAGGTAGGGGAGGGGTAGCTAGGTATCCCTCCCCCCCCTCACACACCGGTGACTAGCTCGCTTTGCTTTTGGCTCGGGTGATGAACAGACGTGTCTGCTCCCACTCTCGCTTGACAGCCTTTGATCTTTTTTTTTTTTTTTGCTTTTTCTTTGCAGTTGTGTGTTTGGAAGTTGGCCTCTGCTATGGATCTCCTACGCGCCCACGCCACCATCTCCTACGCGCCATCGCTCCCCAGCACGTCCACGCACCCACGAGCCTGCTCGCTATAGATCACCTGCGCGCAAGCGCACCGTCACCTGTGTGCAGTCACTCACCTGCGCGCCATCGCTCTCCTGCGCGCCATCGCTCGCCTGCGCGCCATCGCTCGCCTGCGCGCCATCGCTCGCCTGCGCGCCATCGCTTGCCTGCGCGCCATCGCTCGCCTGCTCGCCAGCGCTCACCCGCGTGCCCTCGCCCGCGCGCCCGCGCCTTCATCTCCACATGCGCGAACCTGGGATTATTCCATCGCGCCAGCGCGATTCCCACCGGGTTTCGCTGCACGAGCCCCCGAGCAAGACTTCAGGAACGAGATAAGCCCGGTCGTCTTCTTCACCCCACCCCTCCCCCCTCCCCCCCCGGCAAGTGCAGATCAGCGCGCTCGCAGGAGGAGGGGAGGTCTTAAGATAGGTCCAGGCACCAATCTTCTTCCCTTTCTTTCCAGGCAGGCCCCGTTGTAGTATCTACTCCGAAGGATCGCCCAATCCCCTTCCCTCCAGAGGGAGTCTCTGACACTGCGTCTGTCAGTAAGCAGCCATGGTTTGGGTCCCTTATCATAGCTGTCGTCCAGGCTGTCAAGCCTGCCTTCTCTGAGTTGGGCCTCAAACCAAGGGCAGCTCCGACCCCACTGAAGAGGAAGAGAGGAGTAGAGGTCTTTGTGACTTCTCCCAGGGTCAAGCTGGCTCCTAAGAAATCCGTAAGGAAGGCTCCTTCCCCCCTTCAGACTTTCTCTCCATCTCCTGTGGATGAGGATTTTCCGTCCTCAGGGGAGTCTACCGAGGTGAGGCCTTCTCCCATCGCACCAATGAGAGAAACCCCACCTCGAGCAGGAGAATCGTCTCGAGTTGGAGCGGAGAAGAGCCCTCAGACTTCGTTATTGGAGTCCTGTATCCTTCCTAGGAGGGAACCGAAGGACTCTATTAGACCATCCCTAAGTCTTCTTCCAGGATTCGACTGGAGCCAACGAGACCCGCGGAGAACGTCCACGTGTCCCCCCAAGTAGAGCCTTTGGAGACGGGAGACTTTGCTGCCAGTCCTCCAGGGGGGAGAGCAGCAGGAGTCAGACATACCTTCTGGCAGGTCTTGACCCTGATGAGGCATCTCAACGGGTTCCCAGACCCCAAGATTCCTCCTCGTAAGGGCAAGGACACGGTCCTGGACCGAGTCTTTGGCACTCAGAAACCCGCTAAGGCCATTGCGGCTTTTCCCTGTTCCCAAGGGGTGAAGAGTGCCAGGGATAAGGTTGAGGGCGAGCTCTCCGAGCTCGCCTCCTCCTGCCGTTCCACTGCTAGCAACAAGCTCCTCCCGCCTCCTCATGTCCACCAGAGGAGGTATTTTGAGATCATGGAGGAGTCTTGCTTAGCTCTTCCTTTGCACCACTCTGTGCTAGAGCTTACCAAGGGAGTCCCTCTTGAGAGACACTCTAGCCAGCAAGTGACTTTTTCGGCGACAGAGATCCTAAGCCAGGAGAAGGTCGCGAAGTGTGCCATGCAGGTTACTTCGTGGCTGGACGTCTGGTTGGGGTCTCATGACATCCTGCTGCGATCCGAGGATCTGTCCAAGGAGAGCACCAGGAAGGCCCTGGAGACCTTTCTTTCGGGCACTCGCACCATTGAGTTTCTGGCCCACCAAGTCTCGAATTTGTGGGCCAATTCGATCTTGAAACGACGTGATGCGGTGGCAGAAAGGTTCCATTCGAAGGTCCCGGCTGTCGAAGTCAGCAGGCTCAGACATTCTTCCCTTTTGGGAAAGAGTCTGTTTGAGCCCAAAGATGTGGAACAGGCAGCTGAGAGGTGGAGGAAATCCAATCAGGACTCTCTCCTCCAAAGGGCTCTCACAACGAAGCCCTACAAACCTCCAGCCCAGCCCCTCAACAACCTCGCCCGTCCAAGACGACGAAACCGGCAGTGGCAGCAAAGACGACGGTGTCCAAACAGCAGCCCTTTCCTGTCAAAGACAAGAAAGGCAAAAAGTCCTCCAGGTGAGGCAAGAATCCTAGAGGGAGTGGCCGAGGCCGCAAACACTACGATTGGCAGTCCCCCTGCATGTCCACTAGTGGGGGGATGCCTACAAAGTTGCGCAATCAGGTGGCAGCAACTCTGGGCCGATTCCTGGACGATTTCCATAATCGGTCAGGGATATCGCATCCCGTTCACAACATCTCTACCTCCCCTGACAGCGAATCCAGTGTCATTGAGCTCCTATGCCATGGGATCGGTAAAGGGGCTAGACCTACGGGCAGAAGTCAAGACCATGTTAAAGAAGGATGCTCTCCAAGAGGTCGTCGACGGTTCCCCAGGCTTCTTCAGTCGACACTTTCTTGTAAAGAAGGCGTCTTGAGGCTGGAGACCAGTCATCGACCTGTCAGCTCTGAACAGGTTTGTCAAACAGACATCGTTCAGCATGGAGACGGCAGACACGGTCAGACTTGCGGTGAAACCACAAGACTTCATGTGTACACTGGATCTGAAGGACGCGTACTTCCAGATCCCAGTCCATCCGTCTTCAAGGAAGTACCTAAGATTCTGCTTAGACAACAAGGTATACCAGTTCAAGGTGCTGTGATTCAGTCTCTCCACAGCACCACAGGTTTTCACCAGTGTTCACCCTAATATCATCGTGGGCACACAAGATCGGCATCCGTCTCCTCCGTTATCTGGACAACTGGCTGATCCTAGCAGAGTCGGAGTCAGCCCTTCTTCGACACCGAGACAAACTTCTGGGACTTTGCAAAGATCTAGGGATCATGGTAAATCTCAAGAAGTCTTCTCTGCTTCCTTCTCAAAGACTGGTATATCTAGGCATGATCATAAACACCAATCTCCACAAAGCCTTCCCATCAGACAACAGGATAGCAAGGCTGAGGAGGGTCGCGAATCCTTTCCTCAGACGAGAAGAGCTCCCAGCCCAATCGTGGTTACGTCTCCTCGGTCACCTCTCATCCCTGGCCCGTCTAGTTCCCAATGGTCGCCTCAGAATGAGATCTCTCCAGTGGCGACTCAAGTCCCGGTGGAATCAGGGTCTCAATTCCCCGGACGTCATGATCCCTATGGGTCCTGCGGAACAGACAGACTTTCAGTGGTGGGTGGCAGATGAAAACCTACAAAGGGGAGTGGATCTTCTCGTCCTCCCCCCCAGATTTGATGCTGTTTTCGGACGCCTCCAAGAAAGGGGGGGGGGGGGCATGTTCCGAATCACAGGACCTCAGGCTTGTGGTGAGAATCAGAAAAGTGCCTCCATATAAATCTGCCAGAAATGAAGGCCGTATTCCTGGCCCTTCAACAGTTCCAACAATACCTGGCGCGTCACTCTGTGGTGGTGATGAGCGACAACACCACAGTAGTGGCTTACATCAACAAGCAAGGAGGTACCTTTTCAAAGCAGCTATCCCATCTCGCAGTAGAGATACTGAGATGGACCGAAGTCCACTCGATTCCACTATTGGCTCGCTTCATTCCAGGCAAGAGGAATGTGCTCGCCGACAGTCTTAGCAGAGTGTCTCAGATAGTGAGTACCGAGTGGTCTTTGGATCATCTAGTAGCCAACAGAGTCCTGACTTTGTGGGGTTCCCTGACTGTGGATCTGTTCGCTACAGCGCTGAACTTCAAGCTCCCGCTGTACTGCTCCCCAGTCCCGGATCCCAAGGCACTCTGGCAAGATGCCTTCCAACAACGGTGGGACAACATCGACGTGTACGCCTTTCCCCCGTTCTGTCTGATGAGGAAGGTGCTCAACAAGACCAGAATATCGGTCAATCTCTCAATGACCCGTATAGCTCCGCTATGGCATCATGCGGAATGGTTTCCAGACCTTCTGCAATTCCTAACGGAACTTCCGAGAGAACTCCCTCCACGACACGAGCTACTCAATCAACCACACGCCAACATCTTTCACAAAGCCGTAGCTTCGCTTCGACTTCACACCTGGAGACTATCCAGCATCTCCTCACTGAGAGAGGATTTTCGCAACAAGTTGCGAACAGGATGTCTGGACACCTGCGAAAGTCATCCTCAGGGGTCTACCAGGCAAAGTGGCGAGTTTTCTGTGATTGGTGTCGTGGAAGGGGTATCTCTCCACTCGATGCCACTATTCCAGCAATAGCGGAGTTCCTCGTGTATTTGCGAGAAGAAATGCGCCTTTCAGTCTCGGCAGTGAAAGGCTATCGCTCAGCTTTAAGTCTTGCCATCAGGCTCAAAGGAGTGGACATTTCTTCTTCGCTGGAACTTTCCCTACTCATACGAAGTTATGAACTTACCTGCCCTCAGTCGGAAGTGAGACCTCCTCCATGGAACATGGTTCGAGTTCTCAGGTCTCTTAAGAGACCTCCCTACGAACCATTACGCTAGGCTTCAGATCGCCATCTAACTTGGAAGACGGTGTTCCTACTAGCTTTGGCCTCGGCCAAGCGAGTCAGCGAACTTAATTGTCTCTCGTATGACATCGCCCATTCAAGGGGATGGGGGGAGGTAACGTTCAGATTCGTCCCTGAGTTTGTTGCTAAGACTCAGAATCCGGGAGTGGCCGACCCTCGGTTCGACTCTTTCAGGTTTCGAGTCTTCGTTCTGTAACAGGTGACCCAGACCGTCTCCTACTGTGCCCAGTAAGGAGTCTGTGGCTATATCTCAAAAGAACGGCTGCAGTTCGTTCCCAAGTGCAGGCATTGTTTGTGAGCACTGGGAGAACAAAGAGGAGGGTTACCAAGAATACTATCTCAGCATGGATTCGTAGGGTAATCCATCTGTCCATGAATCCTGACCCTCCTCCGTCACGTCGCCCTAGAGCACATGATGTCAGGGGCGTAGCTACGTCGCTGGCCTTCAAGAAGAACTTCAGTGATGCAGGTTCTACAAGCAGGGGTGTGGAAGCATCAGATGACCTTCACAGCCCACTACCTACAAGACGTGACCCACAGGAGGCTCGATACGTTCGCTATCGTCCCTGTGGTGGCTGCACAACAGCTGGTTTAAACCTCATGCTCCTTAATGGACAAGTAGCAGAAGGTTGAGGGCATTATTACCTGGTCTTAGTCTGCATGAATAAAAAGGTTTGTCTGGCCCTTATTCTTTTCCTCATCCTCCCCTCTCTTGGGGAAAGCAGCATCCTGGGTTCTCTGCACAGCTGACCTCAAACCACTGCAGGTAAACCATGCTTCCTTGTGTTCCTAGTATTAAGCTAATACTGTCACATCCCCATACCCTGACGAGGTGGTATTGGGAGAGTCCTAGCCTAAAGTTTCCATCTAAAGGACTACAGGTCAACTTCTTAGGACAAGTTACACTTCAGACCTTCACACACAGCTTATGTAAGCTGCAGCCCTTGCGCAGCAAGGTTCTAGCGAGGTGCAGGGACTCCTTATTGTTGAGTGCTGACACACTCAGATACTGAGTCCCCGCAAAGCCAAAAGCCAGTACTGGCCGGGACTTGCCACCCTTCCTAAGGGGTGAGTCACCCATATCAAATAGCGTGGTTTGTATTTCAGTTACGGAACAAATGACAAATTTGTAGGTAATTTGTATTTTTCCTAACTATACGAACCTTAGCTATTTAATCAAACTTACCAGCCAGCCCTGTCCCCCTTGAAGTCCTACCTCCAAGCAAAGTGAGCTCAAGCACAGGTGTGTGTGGGGGGGGGGTTAGCAAGCTACCCTCCCTACTCCCCGCTAACTAGCGGTGGGGTAGTAAACCCTCGTTAAAATTCTAATGTGTCGTCATTTCAGCTACGCCGAAAGTAATTACCCATATTAAATAGCTAAGGTTTGTATAGTTAGGAAAAATACAAATTACCTACGAATTTGTCATTTTAGTATTGTAGCTTAGGATTTGTTGACATGGAATGAGATTAGATTATCCAGGTACATTTAACCTCAATTTAAGAAAGATGTCTACGTTATATTTTCAACTCTGTATGAATATAATGTGAGCCTCTGGAGGAAAATTGAGAGTAGCTACATTTTCTCTTAGTTTGCTGGAAAGGAAATCACTCTGAACGTTTCCTTTAGTTGCATGGGTTAAATAGGGAACCCATCCCTGTTTATTCTTGGCATAATGATTTCACATTGATTAATCTGTTATGGGACTTTGCTGAAACTGTTTCTTTTGTTATCACAGTATAATGGGTCTTGAGAAATTCTCAGTTTAATTTGCATCCGATGTGTTGGAGAAGTTTAGTTTGTTTTTGTTGTCGGTGTATCAGGATGCGGTTGGGACAGAATTTAGGTTGGCAAAATACAGTACCTTAAAATGGAAATAATTTAACCCTTTTACCCCTAGGCTATTTGGAAATTTCCAACCTTTAACCCCAAGGGGGTTATTTTTTTCCCAGCACATTTTGCAGTATATTTTTTTAAAATGCTCTTAACAGCCTTAATTTTTGTCATAGAGAGGTCAGGTTGGTCTCATTCTCTTGGAAAATGCCTGAAGTTTCTCAAAAAATTATCAAAAATCTGAAAAAAAAAAATTTTTATAGCATTTTTTTGCAAGGATGCACCGGTACATCCATGGGGGTAAAGGGATGGCTTTTGTGAAACGTACCAGTACGTCCTTAGGGGGGAAAAGGGTTAATAAGATGTGCAGTCGTACCGTAAATTATGAATTAAGGACAACCTGGTACAGTTATTGGAATCTGATCAACGCAAAGTGCTGAGGAGGAATGAGGATGGGGGGTGGGGAGATGGAGGGGTAGAGAGTGGGAATGTTGATGAAGGAGAGGTCTAATTGGTGAGGGATCTATGGTCGTGGTTCAATCACGCCCCAGTTTTCTATACCGACACTCAAAGAGTGAGTGAGCTGGGTTTATTCCTGGCATTCCGTGCATCTCTCTTTTTTTTCTCTGGTATATTCAGCAATAACTATGCCTTAGAAATGGTGCTAGAGGAGCATTTCACGGAGCGACACAGGTTCTTCGCCCAGAAATAGATTTTTCCTTTGTCAAAATCCCTTTATCTCTTGGTTTACAAAATAAGCAGGAAATAACTTTACTCTTCATTTTAATTTAATGTAAAGGTCAGGTAGTTGCCCTCCAAGGGAGGTACTGATAGCTGCATTTTGGTATCTAACCCTTCCACCCCCAATGGACGTACTGATACGTTTCACAAAACTCATCTCTTTACCCCCATGGACGTACTGGTACGTCCTTGCAAAAAAATGTTATTTACAATTTTTTGCATATTTTTTATAACTTTATAAGAAATTTCAGGCCTTTCACAAAATAATGAGACCAACTTGACCTCTCTATGACAAAAATTAAGGCTGTTAGAGCAATTTAAAAAATGTATATTGCAAAATGTGCTTGAAAAAAAAGAAACGCCTGGCGGTTAAGGGTTGGAAAGTTCCAAGTAGCCTGGGGGTAAAAGGGTTAAGGGTACCTTGGTACCAATACCACGCCTTTAGTGCCTTTCAGTCCCACCTTGAAGGGTGTGCGCTGCCTGTGCTAACTCGTCAGTGTAGGGGAATGTAAGAGCTGTCCCATCTGGCACATAACTGGCTGGAGTGAAGCTGGGGTGTCAGGGCAGTATTATTATTATTATTATTATTACTATCCAAGCTACAACCCTAGTTGGATAAGCAAGATGCTATAAGCCCAGGGGCTCCAACAGGGAAAAATAGCCCAGTGAGGAAAGGAAATAAATAAATGAAGAGAACAAATTAACAATAAATTGTTCTAAAAAAAGTAACGTCAAAACAGACATGTCACATATAAACTATAAACATCAAAAACAAATATGTCATAAATAAACTATAAAAAGACTCATGTCTGCCTGGTCAACAAAAAAGCATTTGTCATCCCCTTTTCCATAGTCTTTTTACGCATTTGAGAAGCATCACACAAACTTACCTTAGTCGTGTATTTGGTCTTACTGCTTCCTAGGGAGCTTTTATCATCCTTCATATAATGGACTGCTCTCGAAATAAGGACTCCTGTCCTCGGTGATGACTTGGGGACACTAAAGTAAACTATAATACATTAATGATAATTTGTTCACATTCAGGGTTTTATAAGGGCTTATTTCATACATTTATTTTGCTCATTTCCAATTTTTGTATTTAATGTGTGATGGCATTTACAAGTTTCTACTTCAATGTCAGTTGTAACCAAAGTAGCGTCTGAAATATTTCAATATAGCTATTTTTTTTTTCTTTTTTTTTCTTAATTAAAATCCTGTAAATCTTGTGGGTGTTGCAAGTGGCTTTATATTGTTCTTGAACGGATGCAATGATATATTCTTCTGGTTATTTACAGAATTCATCATATAAATCAATGCACAACCAACTTCTTAAGTATTTGCTAACACCTAAAAACTTTTCCCATTCAGGCCAAATTAAGGATATTTATCTGCTTGAAAAATAGGGAAATATTCAAACAATTGATAGTTCAAAGGTTGCATTTTAAAATACATTTTTGCTTTGACAATTATGCATTAATGCAGTTGAACGATTTCTGCTTATTAATGGCGTTGCTTTCAAAAAAGGTGTGGAAGAGTTCCGGCTAGTTCTTCGCGCTCTGAATTTTCTATTTTAAATATGTAACTTCCCTGGTAGTTACATATATATAGCTTAATCCCGCCGATTCGTCGCACGCAAGGCAGAAATGCAAAATTCGCGGCAATCGCCGACAGATTATTATTATTATTGTTATGTATTATTAAATGCTAAGCTACAACCCTAGTTGGAAAAGCAGGATGCTATAAGCCCAGGGGCCCCAAAAGAGAAAATAGCCCAGTGAGGAAAGGAAACAAGGAAAAATAGAATATTTTAAAAATAGTAACATCATTGAAATAAATATTTCCTATATAAACGATAAAAACTTCAACAAAACAGAAGGAAAATAAAAAAGATAGAACAGTGTGCCAGAGTGTACCCTTAAGCAAGAGAACTCTAACCCAAGACAGTGGAAGACCATGGTAAAGAGGCTATAGCACTACCTAAGACAAGGGAACAATGGTTTGATTTTGGAGCGTCCTTCTCCTAGAAGAGCTGCTTACCATAGCTAAAGAGTCTCTTCTACCCTTACCAAGAGGAAAGTAGCCACTGAACAATTAAATTGCCGTAGTTAACCCCTTGGGTGAAGAAGAATTGTTTGGTAATCTCATTGTTATCAGGTGTGTGAGGACTGAGGAGAATATCTAATGAATAGGCCAGACTATTCGGTGTCTGTGTAGGCAAAGGGAAAGATCCGTAACCAGAGAGAAGGATCAAATGTAGTACTGTTTGGCCAGTCAAAGGACCCCCTAACTCTCTAGCGGTAGTATCTCAGGTGCTCAGGTGGCCAGGTGATTATACCTGTGCGCCCTCTAACCAGGTACCTGGAACTATTCCCATGTATCCTCAGAAGTTCTATGCCGTCATTCTAGCAACACGTCGGAAATTCACTCTACTCTGTTTGGGTTTGCTTAACTACAAATTGGTGAAGTACCCATTGTTTTGTTTTTATGGCTTTCGCTGATATTGGATTTTCCTTTCTTTTTCTCACGAATAAGATAGTTTTTTTTGTTGGTCCAACTTGGACAGTTTATTTCAACTTGATTTTCAAGATGGCTGCCTCTGTTGTTAGATTTTTTGTGTAGGGCTGCAAGACCGGCTTCCAAAAGCTGCTCTTGATCCCCCACTGAGTATGTAGAAATGCAGAGGGCGTGTGTGTATTTTTCTTTTGGAATATGATCGCTATGTTCGTAAGCTTGAAAGGGATAGGATCAAGGATTTTTTCCCCCTACTTTAAAAACTAACGAACAACTCTTAAGGAAATCATTCCGTCAACACTATGACGTCACAATCATGTGACGTAAACTCTTAGCAGGGCGAGATCTGAATGCCTTGAAGGAAATCGTTCCGCCAGCGCTATTACGTCACAAATCATGTGACGTAAACGCTACGTAGAATGACTTGCAAATATGTAAATTCTTTTCTTTTTCTTGCAAGACATGTGAAAAATACTAACTAAGCATAAGTATTTTAATTCTTATAATGTAGGGAAATATATTTTTAAGTAAATATTTGTCCTATTAGTATACTTCCTTTAGTTAATCATCGATTTATATAGAGATTTCACTAGCGTACAGTCAATTTACGCTACGTAGTACTCTTGACGATCATTACAGTTTCACAATACTGTGTATCGTTATTTAATATTTCGATATTGAGAATACTAATATTAATCGTATAGCCTATTGAATTTTCATTCTAGCCCTTTGTGAAAGAGTATTTCTCTCGCATCGGGCAGGTCTAATTATGGTCTGATGTGAAATAGTTAAAAGTGCTAGTGTTCAGTGCTTAACAGTGCAGTGGAGGGTACGGCTGCTCGGACCTGTCTTTCTCCTAGCCCTGGACCTCTTCCATGCTCCCCAACCCCTGGGAGAAGGAATGTTGACATGCGAAGGGAGGCGAGAGGCGTTAGCCCCCAAGCAGTCGTCCCCTCGAGCGTACCTGTTGACGCTTCCCAGGACGCTCGCCCTTGCCATGGGAAAAGCGAGGTAAAAGTGCTCACAGGCGAGGCTGGTGTCTTGCGTTTTTCTCTTCCTGCTAGACAAGAAGAGAGTGGCTCGTCAGAAGCCTCGGACGTCTTGAGACCGAGAGTCAAGATCGCGAACGTCATAGACACTCCCTCGCAGCAGGCTGGACGCAAGCATGACGCACCACTAGCAGTATGCCTGTCAAAGATTCATCGGTCATTACGTCCCTGTTTGACATTTACAAGTCGCAAACAAAGGAAGCTCGCAATTGTATTCAGCCATGGTGGAGAGATGTCAGTGTAGGTGGGTGGACCAAGCGTCGGACTGTTGAGTGAAGGTTACTCCAGAGGCATATGGTCCGTGCGAATGACGAAAGGCATACCTTTAAAAAATGGCGAAAGTGACGGAGAGGTTAATACACCGCCAGTAAATTCATGGTTGAACGTTGAGTATCTGGATTCCACTTTGGACAGTTTTCTGTTGAAGAAGACCAGGCGCGGTGAGCCGTTGACCACCTCCCCGAGTACTGCACCAATAGCGACATCGCTGTTTTCGGTGGAGAGAAGGAGAGAGGCATGTGGCACAGAAAAAGTGAGAGCAGCAGCAGTTAATGGGGCATTCTTTTCATTGCAGAAGGCCTCTTCTTGAAGGGGACCCCTCTTGAGGTCTTTTGGCATGCCCTTAAGGGAAGTGTAGAGGGTTGTAAGAGTGGCGCCGATGGCTGGCAGGAAACGGTGATAGTAGTTGATCATGCCCAAGAATTCCTGCAATGTTTGGATGAAAGAGGTGGTGGGGAAGTTCTGAACGGCTGCTATCTCCTCAGGGAGGGGATGGACTCATTCAGGAGTGATACGGTACTCCAAGAATGATACTGTACTTTGTTGGGGCCGAAGGTACACTTGTAGCACCAAACTATAAGGTCGTACCGTTGTAGGCGGTGGAGCACGATGCGTAGATGACGGAGTTGTTCCTCTTTGGAGGAAGAGAGCACAAGTACTGTATTCGGTTAACGTAACATACACAGAAGGGGAGGTCCCCAAAGATGCCTTCCATAGGGTGTTGAAAAGTGGCCCCAGTATTATGAAGGTCAAAACAGGAGTAACTGAAGATGTATGTACCAAACGGGGTGGTGTTGGCAATCTACTATGCATATCAGACCCTATGACATACTGTTTTTCGCAAATATCTTTGAGACGAAGACTCGGATCAGCATGGTGCTTTGGCAAAGATTGTTTCACACACTCCGCTAATTTTTGACACTACTGTGCTTTGTCAAATGCTGCTAATTATGGCGTTGACTCTTGACTGTGAAGTCAAAAACCTGCGTGAGCCATTTACACATTCGAACAGGTGAGGCGTGATGTAGTAGTGACGTCCATTCATCCACTAACTCCGCCCCTGCCTTCCCGTACTACCACCATCCCTCCCTTTCCCTCCCTCCTACCCCACTCCTACTCTCTCTTCCCACCCTCTTTCTCCTCCATACCTCCCTTTCCTCTCCCTCAATCCCCCCTTCTCTCTCTCTCTCTCTCTCTCTCTCTCTCTCTCTCTCTCTCTCTCTCTCTCTCTCTCTCTCTCTCTCTCTCTCTCTCTCTCACACATGACTTATTTATAATGGCAGATAACTCGAATGTATATATGTTAAGTATGGTAGGGTGTTTTATGCACGACCCTGATTCCTGTTCCAGCGCAACTTGCTGTTGCTTAATTATTGTATGAGGTTTGTTTGACAATTATTCAACCATTGAAAGTTATACAAGTATGCGACCCTAATACCCATAGGTTACGTTGAACGTATGATGGGATGAAGTATGTAGCTGACGCTTGGTCATTTATAGGAAATCGTGTAAGAGATGGAAAGGAAAAGGGTGGAACTGAAATGGGTATCTGATGCAGAGTAAAAACTTGAAACGAAATTGAAGTGATAAATACAGTATATGAATAATTTATTCTATTGTTAGGAAAAGGCTGCCATATGTTAAAAAGTCATTGCAGACATAAATAGACAGCGAGTATATGATGGCTGGATTAATACTATAAATAACTGACCACATATTTTACTTTTAATATTCACTCTCGAGGTTGATGCAGACGGGATCAACACCTTCTCGTATGTTGTCAGAGGACCAATACTCGTCCTCGAAGGCTCTGGCTCGTCTCACCGCTCCTGCCCACACCTCCTTTGTTGCGCACAGCTTGGCTTCTTGCAGCCTCACTTGTAGATCTGCCCGGGTAAATCTCTGCAAGGTGGAGCGCACATACCGCTTCATGGCGCCCCACACCTGTTCAATGGCGTTAAGCTCGGGATGTGCAGGTGGTAGTCGGACGACTTCATGTCCACATTCACGGATGACATTGTCAACTGTGTACCTTGGTTCTGGTCGGTTCTTCCTGCAGAGTTGAAGAAGCTCCAGGCGTGTGGCGTGGTGCGGGAAGGGGATTATGCGGCTCGCCAGCCAATTCACCAACTCTGCTTTCTTGGTGGCGGTGGTGGTGCAGTGACTTTCCTCCGTCAACTGGCTGTGGTAAGGCGCGTTGTCCAACACCAAAACCGATGGTTCATCTAAGGACGGTAGAAGTTGCAACGTGAGCCAGCGGAGGAATAGAGTGCTGTTCATTTCCCCGTGGTATTTACCGGTTTTGTTTTTTGCAGGGAAGCACAGAAATGAATAATTTACAAAACCGTGTTCTGTGCCACCTGCTACTACCACAAATCACTCCCCTTCTGCAGGTGGCACTAGTAGCAGGCTGGGATGTGTCTACCCACTCCCTGTTGTGCTGCATTCGAGTGGTGAACCATGTCTCATCCACGTATACTACTTGTCTTCCCTCCTTACGATGTCGCTGGAGTGCTCGGAGAGCCCCAACACGGCGACACACAACATCTAGCGACTCCTTCCTTAGGTACGTTTTCCTCTGTGAAATCCCGTAGCGGAATCCCATGTTGTGCAGCACTCGCCACATCGTCATTTCTGAGGTTTCCCCTGGAATAATACTTGCCGTCTTCAAACTCTCAGTCAGGGTGCCAATAGTAAAGGTTTCCTTTGCTGCAAACTTGGCATGGACATGGCGGCAAATTGCACCAACAGTGAAACTGTCAAAAACAGGTGGTGTGGCAGGGGGCAGCGGTGTCACAAGGGGAGTGGCTGTCCCGCATGATGAATCTGGCCGAGAACGTGTGCTTCGCTGAACCAGCAACCGCACTGCATTTGTGGTCATTCCCATGACCTCTGCAACACGATCATAGGGCCTGTTGGGGAAAGGAAATTGGATAAGATAACATGTTCAAAACTATTATGTTGAGATTTTTTTTTTTTACCAGGCAACAATCAAAATAATGTTCCCTTTTATTTTCATAGATAGCTGTGAAAGATATTGACTGGTTCATCTGTAACTATGGAATACAACTTTGATTCATTTCTTAGCTATTCAAACTTATCCTCAGTTTCCTTTCAATATGCTCTTGCTTGAAGATAAGGAAGAGTCGTAGTGCGATGACTCCTTTGCACCCACGCGGACATCGCTGCATGTTGGCCATGGTTGATAGTGATGAAATACTTCTCCACAGGACTTTGCCATCAGCCGTATATCGGCCACACGCCAGTTACTTTCCATGTTACCTTCTGCACTTACCGAATACGGTATAACCGTCAAAGAAGCAAGAACATCGATTACGATTGTTTGCATAAACGATCAAACCTTACTCGGCATATAATTTTTATTAATAGTCATTAATTCGTCATACTTGTCTGGCTTCATATACCGTGTAGCCTCGAGAGAGAGAGAGAGAGAGAGAGAGAGAGAGAGAGAGAGAGAGGGGAAAATGAGGAAGGGGTAAGGGGGGTATGGAGGAGAAAGAGGTAGGGGGATAAGGAGGGTGCCAAGAGGGGAGGAAAAGGAGTAGGGGAAGCCGGGAGTGGAGGTAGTGGGTGGATAGACGTCACAAATACGTCACGCCTCACCTGTTCAAATGTGTAGTAGCTCACGCAGGTTTTTGACTTCACAGTCAAGAGTAAATGCCATAATTAGCCGCATTTTACAGTGTACAATGGTGTTAAAAATTAGCGGAGTGTGTGAAACAATCTGTGCTAAAGCACCATGCTGATCCGAGTCTTCCGTTTCAAAGATATTTGCGAAAAACAGTATGTCATAGGGTCTGATATGCATAGGAGGAGATGGCACCTGATAATACCCCTTTAGGAGGTCGAGCATGAAGAAAACCTTTACTTTGTGCAAGTAAGATGTCACGTTAGCGATGTTTGGGAGCAGGTAGTGATCCGGTTCTGTCTGCATGTTCAAATGCCTGTAATCCCCCATATGGACAAGAGAGTCATCTATCTTCAGGACGATGTGTAAGGGTGACGATCATGGGCTTGAGGCTTTTTGGCAAAGGCCCATTTCTTCCATTTCAGCGAACATTTGTTTAGCAGCTGCCAAATGATCTGGTGTAAGATGCCTGAATCTGGCTAACACTGGGAGCCCTGTTGTCTTGATATGGTGATAAATACTGTGTTTGCCAGGAACTGTGGGAGTTTGGTGAAGTTCTTGATGGAAGACTTCCGGGTACGAGTGAGGGGGTGAGCGTAGTCATCCGTGGAGAGCGAGGTTGGAAGGGGTGGGTTTAAGAGGTGCTGACGAGTAAGAGTCTGCGTCGAATAACCGTTAACGAGGAAGAGTCTGTATTGACTAACCGTCGGTGAGCGACATCAACCAGGCGGTAGAAATGTGAGAAGAAATCTGCACCCAGGATTGTCAATGTACCGTCAGCAACGAGAACTTCCAATGATATTTGGCGCTTCTAAACGATAATGTGAGGGTCTTGTATCTGTAGGTGGGCATCGCAGATCCATTGACAGCTACCAGGCAGGTGCCTGTACCTGCATCATGTAAAAAGAAAAGATTAGTGACAGGGGAGGCCACTGTCACAAGCAATGACCTACTTATACATTTTTTGGCTTCTGACAATCGTTTGCAATTTCTTCGCAGCAGCCATGTATCTGAATGATAGTGGCTGCTATCGATGGGCGTCAGTAAGTAGCAGTAGAGGTTGTTGGTTGGGGCGTAAGTGAGTTGTGGCATATATGGGTGGTGGGCGGCTTTGTCGTCGCTCGGACACATCACGGTGTGGGTATCTATGTCCTACTGCATTCACTTCGGCTTTGATCGATGTTGATTAGTTGTCCTCTTCGTCAGGAGTAGAGCTATTGGTGGAGGTCTTGAAGGTGGTGAAGTAGCTGTTCATTAGGATGTCGACTTTGGTCATCAGGTCCTTCATGGGCAAAATATTGTCATCGGATATGGTAGTGAGTAACCGTTTGGCTAGGCGTCGTACCCTAAGGGCATAAAGTAAGTTCACCTCTTGGGGAAAGCCATCTGCGGCATGTAGGCGAGCATTACTGGTCATTTCCGTGAAAGCGAGCGAAGCCTTGATCCCCCAACGGTTATTGAGAGAGCTGAAAAAGTTTGGCTGTACGGGCGATTGGCGATGGGGAGTACTGCTTCAGGGGGTATGTTTTGAAGGCGCCGTACGCTATTGGCGTGTCTCCTTGTCGCAAAGCCAATCTGAGATTTCCGGAAAAGTGTCTTCAGGGATCGCCGCAAGAACGTTAGTTTGCTTTTGTGTTTGGGTCAGTCAGACGAAACTGAACTTGGGCATGCTGGAACCAGGGGAACCCAAAGGGAACGCTTTTTGCTGATGAAGGGCGGCAGTTTCTTTGAGGCGGCGTGTGTCGAAGAGTCAGGTTCGGTGGGCGGCATTGTAACAAGTAGGATACAGGAGTGAGGGGGAAGGCAGGAGGAAGCTGGTACAGTGAACCCTCGTTTATCGCGGTAGATAGGTTCCAGACGCGGGCGCGATAGGTGAAAATCCGCGAAGTAGTGACATCATATTTACCTATTTATTTAACATGTATATTCGGACTTTTAAAACCTTCCCTTGTACGTAGTACTGTTAACAAACCACCCTTTAATGTACAGAACACTTAATGCATGTACTACAGCACCCTAAACTAAAACAGGCACAAATATTAAAGGCGATTTTATATCATGCGTTTCCTAAACACCTAAAAAGCACGATAAAAAATGGCAACCAATGTTTTGTTTACGTTCATCTCTGATCATAATGAAGAAACAAACTCATTTAGTGTACAGTACACATATATGTATAGGTTAGTTTTTGCATCGATTATATTGATTATACAGTACTGTACTGTATGTTGATTTGTTTATTACATGTACCAATGTTTTAGTTTACGTATTTTTCTTAGGACTTCCAAATGAAATGTTTTTCTTTATGACGCCGCCTGAAACAACGGCGTGTACGCTCAGTAAACAACCACGCTCAGAACAAACAAGGCATTTAACGCGCATGATGATAGTGATAAATAATGATACAGTACATACAGTATTTACAGTAAAAGCATTTACAAAATGTTACCTTACAAATATAAATTATACAGTATTGTACGTAGCAAAGCAGGAAAACAATTTACGAGAGAGAGAGAGAGAGAGAGAGAGAGAGAGAGAGAGAGAGAGAGAGATTGTTTTACGTACGTAAATGTAAATTTTAAACAAAAAAAATATGATAGGTTACAACATGTAGACTTTTAAAACCTTCCCTTTAACTTAATGCATACAGTACGTACATTACTAAACTATAAAACAGGCAGTAAGAATATTAAAGTAAAAAATAAAGATTGTTACTGTACTCACCACGAAAGAAGTTGAAGAAAAACTTGAATGGTGATGGCGATGAATTTGCTGCACAATAGAAATGATGATGATGAAGCTGATGATGTGTTCTACTGTGCAGCCAATGATAGTATTTTACGTCTCTTCAGACGGAGGTGTCTTTTCCTGGGACACCTCTTCAACTTCTTCCTGGGAAACTTCAATTTCTTCCGAAGGCGTACTAGCAGGAGGAACTGGCTCTTTTTTGCGAGGCTGGAAGAACATTGTGATCGGAAGTTGTTGCCGCTGCTTCTTTTTTCGATCCAAGAGCATTTTGTAGGGAATCATTATGTCATCAACCTTGTTGCAGAATTGCATCGAGCGAACCATATCCTCGTCCCACTCTTGCAACATTTCTTTCAACTCCTTCGCGTGGTTGCAGGCCTTGGCAAGCCGTTCTAATGTTAAGCCCGTTTCTTCGACATTTTCTTGGGTCTCTTCCTGGGTATCACTCTCTTCCTCACTTGCCGATTTCGTCAGGTCTTCGAGGTCTGCGTCAGTTAGGGGCTGGGAATGGCAGTCCAACAACTCGTCAACGTCTTCAGTCGTCATGTCGCCAAACCCCTCACCTCCAATTATGGCAGCCAACTGCACAGATTTCCGTATTGCAGAGTGTTGGATTTCCGACGGAGTAAATCCCTTGTCGTCGTAAACAATATCGGGCCACAACTTCTTCCAGCTCGCATTCACGGTTGCAGGTTTCATCTCTTGAAGTGCCTTCTGAATATTCTGCAGGCACGTGGCTATGGTGTACTGCCGCCAGTACGCCTTCAAGTTAAAATCTTCATCCTCGTCATCTTGGGCAGCATCCACACGCAACGAGGTCCGCCAAGGTATTCTTCGTGTAGAGGGCCTTGAACGCCCTGATAACCCCCTGGTCCATCGGTTGAATTAATGACGTGGTGTTGGGTGACAGGAACTCAACCTGAATGCCCTCATGCGACAGGTCAGTTGCGTGTCCACCAGCGTTATCCATAAGGAGAAGGATCTTGAATGGCAAGCCCTTCTCTAAGAGATATTTACTGACTTGCGGGATAAAACACTGGTGGAACCAGTTGGAGGTCAGCATCTTCGTAATCCATGCTTTTTGATTATGCATCCAGTACACGGGAAGGAGATTCTTATTTTTATTTTTCAAAGCGCGAGGATTTTTCGACTTATAAATAAGCCCCGGCTTTAACAAAAATCCAGCAGCATTGCCACACATCACGAGGGTAACGCGATCCTTGAATGCCTTAAAGCCAGAGGCTTTGGCTTCCTCTTTGAACAGGAAAGTTCGCGACGGCATTCTCTTCCAAAACAAGCCAGTCTCATCCATATTAAAGACTTGTTCCGGCTTGTATCCACCTTCGGCGATAATATTCTTGAACGTCTGGTTCACGTAAGTTTCAGCAGCGGCAGTGTCAGCGGAAGCAGACTCCCCATGCAGGGAAACGCTTTTCAGGGCGAAGCGTTTCTGAAACTTCGCGAACCATCCTTTGCTTGCGGAAAAACGTTTCTGAGGCTGGGAATCAGTGGATGTCCCTGGTTGAGGATCATCTGCATCATCATCATCTTCAGCATGGTTGCCGTCGTCGTCTTTAGGTTCCTTTGCAGCAAAATTCTCATATAAACTCAAAGCCTTTGTTTGGATGGTGTTCGTATCCAACGCTATGTTCTTCTTCCGGCAGTCGGCAATCCACACAGCTAAAGCACCTTCCATGCGTACGATCGTTTTATTACGCGTTGTAACGACTCGCTTCGCTGATCTGCTAAAGGTGATTGCAGCCGTCTTTCTAATGTTCGCCTCGTCCTTTTTGATAAAGCGAACGGTGGATTCGTTGATGCCAAAATGGCGGCCGGCGGCCGCGTAACTTCTACCATCTTTTAACATGTCGAGAAGCGTAACCTTCTCAGCTATCGTCATCATCCTTCGGTGGCGTTTAGGCTCACTACCAGCCTTAAGAGAAGCAGAACGCTTGGGAGCCATTACAGTAGGATTTACGTACAGTACTGTAACAAAAAGTTCAACTTAAAAAGGTCGCACACAGCACAGATTAAACTTCACAAACTTAAGAACGTCTACTCAGCGATACGCGGTAACAGAGAGTGAACGATCCAGCCCCGCGAGAACTTTGATGCTGCGGGTAGAAGATGCGGGCAAAACACCAATCACAGGCTAGATAACAAAACTTGAGTTCTGATTCGTCATCTATCAGCGCTTGAACCAATCACAACCCGTCTTACAGTACTATGATGCGTTGGTTACCTACTCATAGAAGATGCCCCGCGCATACTGAACGTACGTAGATTAAGTACAATACCGTAATAATAATAAATAATGATAATAATACTGTACAGTAATTATAATAATAATAATGATAATAATAATAACAATAATAATTTTATTAACAACAACAACAATAATAATAATGATAACAATAATAATAATACAGCTTTACGTACGCTATTTTACGCCTCTCTCTCTCTCTCTCTCTCTCTCTCTCTCTCTCTCTCTCTCTCTCTCGTATGCTTATTCGAAATGTGATTTTTGCAACAAAGAATATTATTGGATGCAGTACTGTACTACGTACGTATACATACAAAAGATTCATGGAAAAGAAGCACATCCATTACAGTACACACCATTCTAATATGGTATGACTGCATCTGATTTGCGTTTCATGTTCGATTTAATTTTACTACGTACTGAATTATCGTATGATCACATTCTCTTTTCGTGTTTTATTTCTTTCTGTGCTGAATTATATATCATATGTAATGCAATGAACAATCAGTAAGAGCAGATATTACTAATTACAGTATTAATGGAATTACAGGTAACAAAATATCGTATTTGGGGGTCTTCAGATTTCGCGGTATTTTCGAATTTTCCGGAAAATCCGCGATATGTATATATATATGGGTTATGGAAAAACCCCGCGAAGTGGTGAATCCGCGATTGTCGAACCGCGAAGTAGCGAGGGTTCACTGTAACTCAGATGGTCACTAATTGTGCATATTTAGGGTTAGACGAAATCCACAAACTCTTTAGTCTTTGAGATAAGACTAAGTTCAACATACTCTTTAGACTTTGGGTTAGACAGATCTCCATACTCTGTAAACTTTGGAGTTGGACAAGATCGACATACTCTTTAGACTTTGGGGTACAGTGAGCCCTCGCTACTTCGCGGATTCACGACTTCGCAGACTTTTTTCATTAAATACGGCATCCGATTTAATCAGCAAACCACTATTTTTTGGGAAACATCATTTTATTCTAGAAAATTGCTACTCTTTAAATAGTTAATTGCATATGAAGAAAGCGTGTACTTTTGTTTTTAAATTTCGGGTGTGTTTTAAAAATCGAGTATTGTTGACTTCTTTTTGTTTTACTTTTGGCTGTGATCAGATCAGCTGACGTCTAGCTGCCGCTCTTGAGAGCGTACGAATACACTAACAAAGTATCGTTTATACCATTTCTTAACTTATTCAAACCGTCTATACAGTTGATATTACATAAGCACCAATGTGTTATAACCTATCAAATTTTTTTTGTTTATTACATTTAAAACAACACACACACTCTCTCTCTCTCTCTCTCTCTCTCTCTCTCTCTCTCTCTCTCTCTCTCTCTCTCTCTCTCTCTCTCTGTGGGCTACTTTTCACTACCTCCCATTCCTTACCCCTCTCTATCTCTCTAACAAATGATATCTTTGTTGCTCCTCAAAGTTTCATTTATATTGAAAATCAATCATGATTCAATTTTCCCTACTTTCTCCAATCTCGCACCATCGGTCACATCGCGGTATTTTCGAAATTTCCGGAAAATCTGCGATATATATATATACATGCGTTATGAAAAAAAATCCGCGAATTGGTGAATCCGCGATAGTCGAACCGCGGAGTAGCGAGGGATCACTGTACATGTGATATGGGGCACTCGGCTCTTGAGAGGCATACTGTAGGTGGGTCATCTTGCAGGTTTTATGTGATCAATGGAGACCCAATGTTCTTTGCCACAAATGTGAATTGAGAAAGCCTTCGGATTGCAATGGATCATGAGGAAAGGGTTCCATAAGGGGGCGTTAGCGGTGGCTTGTTACTGTTGTTGCGCAGGAAAGTGTGCGTTGCAGAGTGCAAATCTATTGGTATGTGTTGCTTATCTGGGGACTTGTAAGTCTGTCACTATGGAGTAAATTTTCCTACAGTGTGATGTAGGTGCTGGTGATTCGACAGGGACAACCATGCACCATTTCAGCTGCCGAGACATCCTGGGCGTCTTTAGGAGTGGTTCTTAATCCCAGTGAGATCCAGGGAAGCAGAGTAAACCACTTGGAGTCATTGGAGCGAGACATCAAAGCTGCTTTGATGGTGCAATGAAAACGTTCAACCATTCCATTAGCAACAGGGCTGTAGGCATTTTTCTGATGTAGGGTGATACCCTGGAGATTTGCTAATGATGTCCACAATTGAGAATTGAAAGTGGTACCCCTGTCAGAAGTATATGCTCAGGGGTACCAAATCTCACCATCCACCCTGAGAGTAAGGAAGATGTACATAAGGCGGACGTTGCAGTTTCCGTGGGAATGGCTTCAGGCCAAAGAGTGGAGCGGTCAATGACTGTAAACAGATTACAATGTCCTTGTGATGTGGGTAGTGGTAGGGGAACCTACTACGTCGACCTGAACGTGGGCAAAACGACTTTGATGCTGATGAAAGGTTCCCACTCCTGAATCCGTATGTTGATGTACTTTTGAAGTTGGACATGAGGTACAGCCAAGGTCCCAATTCTTAGCATCCTTATTAGTGCTGTGCCAAATGAACTTTGTCTTCAGTAGCTGTGTAGTAGATCGGCGCTAGGGATGTGAAAGGCCATAAATGATATCAAACACTTGTTGGCGCATGGGAGCAGGTATCGATGGTCGTGGTCTATTGGTACTGATGTCACAGAGGAGGGTGGCGTTGGAGTCATCGAGGGAGACGTCTTCCCAATTGAGGGATGTGCATGGTGTCCTACATGCTTAGTACTTTGGATCTATTCATTGGGCCTCTGCCAAGGCTTCATAATACCATCCCAGGTAAATGGCGGCCAATGTGTTCCTTGACAAGGCTTTGGCAATGGAATTCATTTTCCCAGGTATGTGTTGAAGGGTGCAATTGTATTCAGCCACGGTGGAGAGATGTCGGTGTAGATGGGTGGACCAGGCGTTGGACTGTTGAGTGAAGGTTTGCACCAGAGGCATGTGGTCCGTGCGAATGACAAAGGGCGTACCTTTTAAGAAATGGCAAAAGTGATGGAGAGTTTAATGCACCGCCAGTAATTCGCGGTTGAACGTTGAGTATCTGGATTCCACTTTGGACAGTTTTCTGTTGAAGAAGACCAGGCGCGGTGAGCCGTTGACCACCTTCCCGAGTACTGCACCAATAGCGACATCGCTGTTTTCGGTGGAGAGAAGGAGAGAGGCATGTGGCACAGAAAAAGTGAGAGCAGCAGCAGTTGATGGGGCATTCTTTTCATTGCAGAAGGCCTGTTCTTGAAAGGGACCCCTCTTGAGGTCTTTTGGCATGCCCTTAAGGGAAGTGTAGAGGGTGGCAAGAGTGGCGGTGATGGCTGGCAGGAAACGGTGATAGTAGTAGATCATGCCCAAGAATTCTTTTATTGCTTTGATGATAGAGGGCGTGGGGAAGTTCTGAACGGCTGCTATCTCCTCAGGGAGGGGATGGACTCATTCAGGAGTGATACGGTACTCCAAGAATGATACTGTACTTTGTTGGTGCCGAAGGTACACTTGTCGCACCAAACTATAAGGTCGTACTGTTGTAGGTGGTGGAGCACGATGCGTAGGTGACGGAGTTGTTCCTCTTTGGAGGAAGAGAGCACAAGTACTGTATTCAGTCAACGTAACATACACAGAAGGAAAGGTCCCCAAAGATGCCTTCCATAGGGTGTTGAAAAGTGGCCCCAGTATTATGAAGGTCAAAACAGGAGTAACTGAAGATGTATGTACCAAAGGGGGTGGTGTTGGTGATCTACTATGCATATCAGACCCTATGACATACTGTTTTTCGCAAATATCTTTGAGACGAAGACTCGGATCAGCATGGTGCTTTGGCAAAGATTGTTTCACACACTCCGCTAATTTTTGACACTACTGTACATTGTCAAATGCTGCTAATTATGGCGTTTACTCTCAACTGTGAAGTCAAAAACCTGCGTGAGCCATTTACACATTCGAACAGGTGAGGCCTGACGTAGTAGTGACGTCCATTCATCCACTAACTCCGCCCCTTCCTTCCCGTACTACCACCATCCCTCCCTTTCCCTCCCTCCTACCCCACTCCTACTCTCTCTTCCCACCCTCTTTCTCCTCCATACCTCCCTTTCCTCTCCCTCAATCCCCCCTTCTCTCTCTCTCTCTCTCTCTCTCTCTCTCTCTCTCTCTCTCTCTCTCTCTCTCTCACGAAGAAATGAAGCTATGCACACATGACTTATTTATAATGGTGGATAACTCGAATGTATATATGTTAAGCATGGTAGGGTGTTTTATGCACGACCCTGATTCCTGTTCCAGCGCAACTTGCTGTTGCTTAATTATTGTATGAGGTTTGTTTGACAATTATTCAACCATTGAAAGTTATACGAGTGTGCGACCCTAATACCCATAGGTTACGTTGAACGTATGATGGGATGAAGTATGTAGCTGACGCTTGGTCATTTAAAGGAAATTGTGTAAGAGATGGAAAAGAAAAGGGTGGAACTGAAGTGGGAATCCGATGCAGAGTAAAAACTTGAAACGAAATTGAAGTGATAAATATATGAATAATTTATTCTATTGTTAAGAAAAGGCTGCCATATGTTAAAAAGTCATTGCAGACATAAATAGACAGCGAATATATGATGGCTGGATTAATACTATAAATAACTGACCACATATTTTACTTTTAATATTCACTCTCGAGGTTGATGCAGACAGGATCAACACCTTCTCGTATGTTGTCAGAGGACCAATACTCGTCCTCGAAGGCTCTGGCTCGTCGCACCGCTCCTGCCCACACCTCCTTTGTTGCGCACAGCTTGGCTTCTTGCAGCCTCACTTGTAGATCTACCCGGGTAAATCGCTGCAAGGTGGAGCGCACGTACCGCTTCATGGCGCCCCACACCTGTTCGATGGCATTAAGCTCGGGATGTGCAGGTGGTAGTCGGACGACTTCAGGTCCCCATTCACGGATGACATTGTCAACTGTGTACCTTGGTTCTGGTCGGTTCTTCCTGCAGAGTTGAAGAAGCTCCAGGCGTGTGGCGTGGTGCGGGAAGGGGATTATGCGGCTCGCCAGCCAATTCACCAACTCTGCTTTCTTGGTGGCGGTGGTGGGGCAGTGACTTTCCTCCGTCAACTGGCTGTGGTAAGGCGCGTTGTCCAACACCAAAACCGATGGTTCATCTAAGGACGGTAGAAGTTGCAACGTGAGCCAGCGGAGGAATAGAGTGCTGTTCATTTCCCCGTGGTATTTACCGGTTTTGTTTTTTGCAGGGAAGCACAGAAATGAATAATTTACAAAACCGTGTTCTGTGCCAACTGCTACTACCACAAATCACTCCCCTTCTCCAGGTGGCACCTGATGGCTGTAGGTGGCACTAGTAGCAGGCTGGGATGTGTCTACCCACTCCCTGTTGTGCTGCATTCGAGTGGTGAACCAAGTCTCATCCACGTATACTACTTGTCTTCCCTCCTTTCGATGTCGCTGGAGTGGTCGGAGAGCCCCAACACGGCGACACACAACATCTAGCGACTCCTTCCTTAGGTACATTTTCCTCTGTGAAATCCCGTAGCGGAATCCCATGTTGTGCAGCACTCGCCACATCGTCATTTCTGAGGTTTCCCCTGGAATAATACTTGCCGTCTTCAAACTTTCAGTCAGGGTGCCAATAGTAAAGGTTTCCTTTGCTGCAAACTTGGCATGGACATGGCGGCGAATGGCACCAACAGTGAAACTGTCCAAAACAGGTGCTGTGGCAGGGGGCGGCGGTGAGTGTGGCGGTGTCACAAGGGGAGTGGCTGTCCCGCATGATGAATCTGGCCGAGAACGTGTGCTTCGCTGAACCAGCAACCGCACTGCATTTGTGGTCATTCCCATGACCTCTGCAAAACGATCATAGGGCCTGTTGGGGAAAGGAAATCGGATAAGATAACATGTTCAAAACTATTATGTTGAGATTTTTTTTTTTTACCAGGCAACAATCAAAATAATGTTCCCTTTTATTATCATAGATAGCTGTGAAAGATATTGACTGGTTCATTGGTAACTATGGAATACAACTTTGATTCATTTCTTAGCTATTCAAACTTATCCTCAGTTTCCTTTCAATATGCTCTTGGTTGAAGATAAGGAAGAGTCCTAGTGCGATGACTCCTTTGCACCCACGCGGACATCGCTGCATGTTGGCCATGGTTGAGAGCGATGAAATACTTCCTCCAATGGACTTTGCCATCAGCCGTATATCAGCCACACGCCAGTTACTTATCATGTTACCTTCTGCACTTCCCAAATACGGTATAACCGTCAAAGAAGCAAGAACATCGATTACGATTGTTTGCATAAAAGATCAAACCTTACTCGGCATATAATTTTTATTAATCGTCATTAATTCGTCATACTTGTGTCTGGCTTCATATACCGTGTAGCCTCAAAAGAGAGAGAGAGAGAGAGAGAGAGAGAGAGAGAGAGAGAGAGAGAGAGAGGGGGGGGAGAGAGAGTGAGGAAGGGGTAAGGGACGTATGGAGGAGAAAGAGGTAGGGGGATAAGGAGGGGGCTAAGAGGGGAGGAAAGGGAGTAGGGGAAGCCAGGAGTGGAGGTAGTGGGTGGATAGACGTCACAAATACGTCACGCCTCACCTGTTCAAATGTGTAGTAGCTCACGCAGATTTTTGACTTCACAGTCAAGAGTAAATGCCATAATTAGCCGCATTTTACAGTGTACAATGGTGTTAAAAATTAGCGGAGTGTGTGAAACAATCTGTGCTAAAGCACCATGCTGATCCGAGTCTTCTGTTTCAAAGATATTTGGGAAAAACAGTATGTCATAGGGTCTGATATGCATAGGAGGAGATGGCACCTGATAATACCCCTTTAGGAGGTTGGGTATGAAGAAAACCTTTGCTTTGTGCAAGTAAGATGTCACGTTAGCGATGTTTGGGAGCAGGTAGTGATCCGGTTCTGTCTGCATGTTCAAATGCCTGTAATGCCCCATATGGACAAGGGAGCCATCTATCTTCAGGACGATGTGTAAGGGTGACGATCATGGGCTTGAGGCTTTTTGGCAAAGACCCATTTCTTCCATTTCAGCGAACATTTGTTTAGCAGCTGCCAAATGACCTGGTGTAAGATGCCTGAATCTGGCTAACATTGGGAGCCCTGTTGTCTTGATATGGTGATAAATACTATGTTTGCCAGGAACTGTGGGAGTTTGGTGAAGTTCTGGATGGAAGACTTCCGGGTACGAGTGAGGGGTGAGCGTAGTCATCCGTGGATAGCGAGGTTGGAAGGGGTGGGTTTAAGAGGTGTTGACGAGTAAGAGTCTGCGTCGAATAACCATTAACGAGGAAGCGTCTGTATTGGCTAACCGTCGGTGAGCGACATCAACCAGGAGGTGGAAATGTGAGAAGAAATCTGCACCCAGGATTGTCAATGTACCGTCAGCAACGAGAACTTCCAATGATATTTGGCGCTTCTAAACGATAATGTGAGGGTCTTGTATTTGTAGGTGGGCATCGCAGATCCATTGACAGCTACCAGGCGGGCGCCTGTACCTGCATCATGTAAAAAGAAAAGATTAGTAACAGGGGAGGCCACTGCCACACGCAATGACCTACTTATACATTTTTTGGCTTCTGACAACCGTTTGCAATTTCTTCGCAGCAGCCATGTATCTGAATGATAGTGGCATAACCACTGCTGTCGATGGGGCATCAGTAAGTAGCAGTAGAGGTTGTTGGTTGGGGCGTGAGTAAGTTGTGGCATATATGGGTGGTGGGCGGCTTTGTCGTTGCTCTGACACATCACGGTGTGGGCATCTATGTCCTACTGCATTCACTTCGGCTTTGGTCGATGTTGAATAGTTGTCCTCTTCGTCAGGAGTAGAGCTATTGATGGAGGTCTTGAAGGTGGTGAAGTAGCTGTTCATTAGGATGTCGACTTTGGTCATCATGGGCAAAATATTGTCATCGGATATGGTAGTGTCTAAACGTTTGGGTAGGCGTCATACCCTAAGAGCACAAAGTAAGTTCACCTCTGCGGCGGGTTGTAGGCGAGCATTACTGGTCATTTCCGTGAAAGCGAGCGAAGCCTTGATCCCCCAACGGTTGTTGAGAGAGCTGAAAAAGTTTGGCTGTACGGGCGATTGGCGATGGGGAGTACTGCTCCGGGGGGTATGTTTTGAAGGCGCCGTACGCTATTGGCGTGTCTCCTTGTCGCAAAGCCAATCTGAGATTACCGAAAAAGTGTCCTCAGGGATCGCCGCAAGAACATAGTTTGCTTTGGTGTTTGGGTCAGTCAGGCGAAACTGAACTTGGGCATGCTGGAACCAGGGGAACGCTTTTTGCTGATGAAGGGCGGCAGTTTCTTTGAGGCGGCGTGTGTCGAAGAGTCAGGTTCTGTAGGCGGCATTGTAAGAAGTAGGATACAGGAGTGAGGGGGAAGGCGGGAGGAAGCTGGTAACTCAGATGGTCAGTAATTGTGCATCTTTAGGGTTAGACGAAATCCACAAACTCTCTAGTCTTTGAGATAAGACTAAGTTCCACGTACTCTTTAGACTTTGGGTTAGACAAGATCTCCATACTCTTTAGACTTTGGAGTTGGACAAGATATACATACGCTTTAGACTTTTGGGTTAGACAAGATCTACATACTCTTTAGACTTTGAGGTTAGACAAGATCTGCATACTCTTTAGACTTTGGGGTTAGACAAAATATGCTTACCCTTTAGACTTTGGAGTTAGACAAGATTTACATACTGTATATCTTAAGACTTTGGAGTTAGACAAAATATACATACTCTTTAGACTTTGAGGTTAGACAAGATGTACATTCTCTCTCTCTCTCTCTCTCTCTCTCTCTCTCTCTCTCTCTCTCTCTCTCTCTCTCTCTCTCTCTCTCTCTCTCTCTCGACTCCTCAATGTGACATGAAATTGAGACACTTGTGAAATAAAAATTCATCTTTTGTCTTTCACTGTCTTGGGGTAGAGTTTTCTTGCTTGAGGGTACACTCAGGCACACTATCCAATAGGAAGAGCTTTCTCAGTACCTTTAGCCAAATGACGAAGCTTCTAGCCAATAGGAGGAGGCTATAGAATAGCCACGCAAGGTGGGGGCTTCTGATTGGCCAAAGCACCAGTTGAGAGTCTCTTCTAGAGACTCACTATCAGTCTTGTCTGGTATGAGGATTTATCCCTAGTTTTGGGATATACATTCTAATATACGGCATCTCAGATAAAAAAAAAAGACATGCACGTGTTAGCCCAACCATCAAGGCACACTTTCTAACACATAAACATGAAAAAAAAATCAATAATATACGGCAATTCCTTACTACGTAGTAATTTTTACAAATATTGAAAAAAAAAACAAATTGGTAACCGCAGTTAAATACCCAATATACCAATAACTACGTCGTATCTGACAAAAACAAAGTCATGCATGGGTAGCCAGATCATCTAGACACACTTTCCAACACTAAACAAGCAAAAGTTTTACGACACTATTTGGCAATATCTTACGGAAAAATGACTTGGCAAAAAAATGAAAAAAAATGAAAAAGGGGCACTCGCGGTAAAATGGTCCTCGTGGTGATGAACGACATTTTAACTAAAAAAAAAACATGCACATGGTAGCCAAACAATCCACCAAGACTTTCCACAACTGATAACCTATACAAGTTGCACCATTCTACGACAATTTCATAATACGTAATAACTTTGATAATTATGCAAACTACCTCAGAAGGGTAAACTCGGACGCGAACGACCCCGACGCGTCTCAGAAATCGGGGAAGGAGTACAGCTACAGCAATGCACATCTGGACACTACTAGAGCGTGTAGGGGAGACACCTCCTGCAGGTCGATCACCCACAAATTCAGTCACGGGTGAGTCACGTGAGAAAAACCTGTTTTTTTTTTGACGCTCGGGGTCGCAAACGACCCACCGTACCTATCCAGGGTTAATACACGTTTTGTCCCAGGTAAGACTACAGCAAATAATATAATATTGCATATTTAAGACTACAACAAATAACGATATAATATTGCGTATATTGTAATTATGTTCTTTTAGACATCATTTTGATAAGCGTTTTAGAAAGATGAAAAAACTTCATCTAAATAGGAGATAATTACATATGCAATCTAATACACTATAATATACCATTTTCCACTAGGCCTAACGTTAAATATAGGTGATATTATATCATTTGTAATAGGCCTTGTGTCGTTAACATGGACAAAATGGGTTATTTAAAACCAAGATAGGAACAAATATATGTTATATTGACAAATACCAAAATTCCATTGATAGAAATGTTCAGTATTTATGTAATATTGTGAAATTTTGTAGTCTCTTGAATGCTATTTGTTATGTAGTTTCTTATAAGAGTCGCTTAAATGCTATTTGTTTTGTTTTGTAGTCTCTTAAATAGCATTTAAAGAGACTACAAAACCAAAATAAATCGACTACAAAACAGCATTTATGAGACTAGAGAACAAATGCTCTTAAATGCTACTTGTTTTGTAGTCTGATTTATTTTGGTTTTGTAGTCTCTTAAATGCTATTTTAGAGACTACAAAACAAAACAAATATACATTTGAACCCTTTTCAGAGACTAAAAAAGCAAAACAAAAATGCTCTTAAATGCTATTATAAAACAAATAGCATTTAAGACCATTTGTTTTGTTTTTTAGTCTCTTAAAAGGGTTCAAATGTATATTATAAAACAAATAGCATTTAATTCACTATGCAAATATTCTCAAATTTGTTAACTAATTGTGATATTTCATATTTTGCAGGTATAGGCCTAAGCAGTTAAGTCAGCGTTGGAGCATAACTCATACCAGAAGATTGCAAAGAGTCGGAGACAAGAGGAGGATCGTCGACACCGAAGAAATCAATCAAAAGACGCTGGTAAATCCAGGGCAAAATTACGTAACATCTGGATCCATAATTGTACAAATTCATAGAAATTTTTTTTTTTTTGGTGGCTGTGACAAAACAGTATCTCAGTTTTAAAATATTTTTGGAATAATAAAAAGTAATGATATTTATTCTATAATTTTATTTTGACCCAAACAAATGATACAATTGAATTCTTTTTGTACAACAACAAAAAGATTTTGAACAATTGTAGTAGTATATATGGGTTGTATGACTGGCCAGAATTTTGAAATGTTGGCTAAAAGTTGCCAGGTAGGATATTTATCCTGAATTACTGGACATAGTCTCCAAATTCATATCTTTCCTCTATATAGGAGGGACGGCCAGGGGTCCCGCCTTAATGCTTCAGTAGATTATTACCAAATCCTCTATATCCATCCCAGGATACGAAAATCATCATCTTCAATTTCTGTAAAGAATATCACAGTTTACCATTAATAAAGAAAATGGGCATCATGGAAAACGAGATTCAAGATCACAGAATCACAGTTACTATACCCTCCTCATATCACTAAGGTCTGAACAAATAAATGAATAATATACTAATTCCTATAGAGATATTGTTGCCTACCATGTAACTATAAAGGGAGTACTGGGAACATTATATACAAAGAATATAAAACAGCAAGACATATCATTAAATTGGCAAAATCGATATACATAGATTAAGCAAAGGTAAAATTATATTTATATTAAAAATGAGAACTGAATAGATATACGAAAGAATGAAAATTATTTCTAGAATACTTATGCTCGTGGATATAATGAGTATTACAAATACATTGAAGAGATGAAAATATTAACACTGGATAACACAGATTATATATCTAAACACCTTTGTTAATGAGTAATAAATATTGCCAGTGTAGCAAGGTGCTTTTAACTGTGAAAACTATTTGCACAATAATGCCAGAAGAAAATAATTTGCATATATACTTTGTCTTTATATAACAATGTATGAAATATTAATAATGAATTACGAAGCATATGTTACAGAACATGGACAGTTAAATTTTAATAAGATACAAGCGAAGTACTAAAAAACAACTTGGTTTTTGCAACTTTTGTAGGTCAAAAATCTTCTGACACATTGAATGATACTTGATATTAAAAGCAAATATTATTGATTTTACAATGCAATATATAAAGACGGAAGTATGTCAATGAAAACCTCTACATGAATGTGAATGACATCGGCCTAGATTAGACAAGGGGTCTATCATTAAGGTCTGGGCTGATTACAGCTTATTCCAATGGATGAAGAAACCAGGAAATGTTTAAAAAGCTTTAAAAAGAAACAGTGAAGGTTTAAAGAAACTGATAAAAGCTTGAGACAAAGAAATAACAGATTAATTATTAGTTTTATGAAAGGAACTATGAAATCTCCAATGAAGAAGACAAGAGGTTACTTGCATGAGTAAATCAGGGGCTCATGGTTTAAACTTAGAGCATGTAGGCATTAACTTGGATGCAGTTGCTTTTAACCTTACATTTGAAGCTAGTAAAACTGCAATTACATTACAATTATCTTAAAGATTACATTGAAATCATGCAAATTACTCTAGCTAAGGTGATTCCCTTAAAAGATTAAACCCTGCAGGTGTATAATAAGAGTTAGTCAGGGTAAGAATTAAAATCTATCATGAGTCCTCCCTGTTTACCACGGGGATAAAAGTAGCAAAAGAAGACATTGAAACATCTAAGGCATCGGAGGAAGCAGCAGGGCCTACCGGAACTGCGTCACAATCGCTCGCCATTCATTCCTATTTCTAGCACGCTCTCTTGCCTCTCTCACATCTATCCTCCTATCACCCAGAGCTTCCTTCACTCCATCCATCCACCCAAACCTCGGCCTTCCTCTTGTACTTCTCCCATCACCTTCTTTAGCAGACATCCATATTCCATTCACAACATGGCCAAACCACCTCAACACATTCATATCCACTCTAACTGCTAACTCATTTCTTACACCCATTCTCACCCTCACCACTTCGTTCCTAACCGTATCTACTCGAGATACGCTAGCCATACTCCTTAGACACTTCATCTCAAACACATTCAATTTCTGTCTCTCCGTCACTTTCATTCCCCCCAACTCCAATCCATACATCACAGTTGGTACAATCACTTTCTCATACAGAACTCTCTCTACATTCATGCCCAACACTCTATTTTTTACTACTCCCTTAACTGCCCCCAACACTTGCATCCTTCATTCACTCTTTGACGTACATCTGCTTCCACTCCACCATTTGCTGCAACAACAGACCCCAAGTACATAAACTAATCCACCTTCTCAAGTAACTCTCCATTCAACATGACATTCAACCTCGCACCACCTTCCCTTCTCGTACATCTCATAACCTTACTCTTACCCACATTAACTCTCAACTTCCTTCTCTCACACACCCTGGCAAATTCTGTCACTAATCAGCCAAGCTTTTCTTCTGCGTCTGCAACCAGTACAGTATCATCCGCAAAAACAACAACTGATTTACCTCCCATTCATGGTCAGTCTCATCTACCAGTTTCAATCCTCATCCAAGCACTCGAGCATTCACCACTCCAACATACAAGTTAAACAACGACGGCGACATCACACATCCCTGTCTCAGTCCTCCCACTCTCACCGGAAACCAATCGCTCACTTCATTTCCTATCCTAACACATGCTTTACTACCTTTGTAGAAACTTTTCACTGCTTGCAACAACCTTCCACCAACTCCATATAACCTCATCACATTTCACATTGCTTCCCCATCAACTCTATCATACGCTTTCTCAAAAGTTCATGGAGAAGGAAATAGAGAATTTCAAATATAGGACGAAAGCCATTTGAACAATTAGCAAAGGATAATATGGATGAAACTGAGAAATGCTAAAATTTAAGACTAGCACAATGTACATTGGGACTATGAGGAGGAATTTCACCAAACATCAAATTTTGTGTTAAAAGGAGATTTGAAAATAGAATACTTCAATAACCTAAAAAGTAGAACACACTCAAAAATCTTATCTAGTTAACCACTAACCTTTGTTATCCTGGTGGCCTATTGGAAACATCCCTCTGCCTGGCAATTTCCAGACTGGAGTTCGAGTCACAAACTTAATAGTTTCTTGTTATCTACCTACTGGGTAATCAGCTGCCATTCCCTGTCCCTCCCTGGTCTTAGCTTGGGTGGAGAGGGGCCTTGGGTGCTGGTCATACGTATATATGGTTAGTCTTAAGGACACTGTCACTGTCCCTTTCATCTGCCACTCGTGAGATGCCTTTAAACCTTTGGAGTGTCTTGTGGTCTCCAGGTTCAACATCTGAAAAAGGAAATAAATTAATATTCTCATAATTCTATCTATATTTACATTAAGTCATTCAATACAAAATCACAAATTTTAAGTAATTTGTATTTTTCCTAACAGTACTTTTACCTCAAACTACTTTCTTAGGAGAGTCTGGGATCTCCTCCCATCCGACCAGAATTTTGTGTAGTTTACCCTATTCCCGTTTTCTATGGGGGGTAGTCTCTGGCGGAGTGATACGCGCCTAGAGACGACCCGGAGTCAGAGAGCATGCTTTCTCAGGTCTCGCTCCTCAGTAAGTTTTGGTAGAAAGAGGATCTCCTCTCTCTGTTAAGTCCTGTAAGGCACTCGGGGAAGTTCGGGTGGGCCATAACCCGAAAGTAGTTCGAGGTAAGTAGTTAGGAAAAATACAAATTACTTAAAATTTGTGATTTGTTCCAACACGGAGAACTTACCTCGAACTACTTTCTTAGGAGACTTATACCTTAGGAGGTGGGAGTGTACAGCAGGGATCAGACCGGGATGATGGAAGCAACAAGGGGGAAAACCTAGATAGGGGACTAGGTTCCGCTGACCCACCGATAGAAAACACTCAAAAATAGGGAAGACTACCCAAAAAAACTAACTTAGTGTCTAAGTGGCTTACCTCTGTAAAACAAACGCCTTGGAGACGTATTCTTTCACTGACGATGTATCCCATGGTAGTTAAAGGTATTCCGAGTCATTTTAGGGAAGGTAATTAGGTAACAGGGGGGGTAAGGAAAAGGAACCTGTCTCTCTTGGACTTACTGCCCGTGGGTTCCCTGGGGTTATACCTTTAAATCTTCTGAAGCGCTGAAATGACGGGACCGAGGGAGAATCCGTCCAAGGACCTCCTCGAGCATTCCTTCAAGTAGTGAGCTGTGAAGGTTGACTGACTGGTCCAAGTACCAGCCCTCAGGATTTGGCCGACTGCCATGTTCTTCTCAAAGGCCAGAGAGGTACTCAGACCCCTGATGTTGTGAGGTCTGGGTTTACCAGGAATAGGAATTCCTACACTACTGTAGGCTCTCCTGATCACTTGCCGTAACCAGAAGGAAATCGTGTTCTTGGATACCGGTTTCTTCACCAATCCTGAAGAAACGAACAGATTCTTGACTTCGGAACTCAACCTGGACGTCCTCTCCAAGTACTTCCGTACTGCTCTGACAGGGCACAGCCGCAAGTCCTTGGGGTTGTCTGAACGTGGGATTGCCGGCACCGAGAACTCTTCAAACTTGGGGTCCCAGACTGCTGGGTCCTGGGTCTTGGCCACGAAGGATGGTACGAACTTGAAGGTAGCTTCACGCCAGCCCTTCGAGTGTGACACCTGCTCGTTTTGCCGAAGCTAGTGTCTTGAGGGTGAGTTCTTTGTCTATGATGTCTTTTAGGGGTTCGAAGGGAGGTTCTGACAGCATCTTCAGGACCCTAGCCACGTCCCACTGGGCACTCTTACCGCGTGCGGAGGGCATGATTGCTCAAAGCTCTTGATGAGCATCGAGATGTGTGTGGAGGAACCTAGGTCGATGCCCTTAAGGAGAAAGACTTGACCTAGGGCTGCTCGAACTCCTTTAATGGCTGGGATGGACATGACTTCCTCGTCCCTGAGATAGACCAAGAAGTCGGCTATCTCCGGGATGGAGGCTCTCAACGGCTTGATATTCTTAGCGGCGCAGGAGAACAGAACACGGAGAGCTGTCCGTTTAGTCTCGTGGCGAAGAGGTCTATTACCGGCGAGCCCCACTTCTGGATCAGAGTCTTGGCCACTCGGACCCCACCACCTGACCCATTCAACTGAGGCCGTCGGCTAGGACGTTCCTTTTCCCTGGAATGAACCTGGCCGAGATCCTGATCTGTTTCCTTTCGGCCCATTCCAGAAATTCCAACGTGAGGCCGCACAACTCCTTTGATTTCAGTCCTCCTTGCTTCTTTATGTAGGCTACTATGGTAGCGTTGTCGCACATCAACGCCACGGTGTTTCCCCGGATCTTCTGGGCGAACTCCAGACACGCCCTTTGAACTGCCATCATTTCCAGCACATTGAAGTGCAGGTTTTTCTCCTCGGATCCCCACCTTCCTCTCGCTGTACTGTAGAGGAAGTGAGCACCCCAACCCTCCTTGAAGGCATCCGTGAAGAGGAGCATCTCTGGAGGGTCGGGTGCGAAGGGCATCCCCTTGAGGGTATTCGAAGCATCGAGCCACCACTCGAGGACCTCCTTCGTTTCCGTGGTCACCGGAACTACTTTGTGAGGGGAGTCTCTCTGGTTCCAGGCTTCTTTCAGGTTCCACTCAACTCCCCTGAGCTTGAGTCTCCCCTGAGGGACTAGCTTCTCCAATGACATGAGGTGACCTATCAGTCTCTGCCAGTCCTTGGCTCTCCTGGGCTGACCCGACAGAAAGGGCCGTAGGATCTGGCTCAGGTTTTCTAGCCTCTTCGCGGAAGGGAATGCTCTCGCCAACCGGGAGTCCAGGACCATCTCGAGGTAGTCATCCTGGTGGAGGGTATCAATTGGGACTTCTCCAGGTTGATGGTGATACCCAGGACGTTGCAGAACCGCAAGAGCTTCGCGCCTTGCCCCCTCAGTACTTCCCTCGAGTCTGGAAGCAACAACCAGTCGTCCAGGTACCGAATCAGGCGGATGCCCTGTTCGTGTGCCCAGGCTGAAACTGTCGCGAAGATCCTCGTGAAGACCTGAGGGGCCGTGGATAGACCGAAGCAGAGGGTCTTGAACTGCAACGTTTGGGTACCCCATTTCACCCTTAGATACTTCCTGCTGGAGGGGTGGACAGGGACCTGGAAGTATGAGTCCTTGAGGTCTATCGATATCATGAAGTCTCCTTCCCTCAAGGCCGCTAGGACCGACTTCTGAGTGTCCATCTTGAAGTCGGTTTTGCACACTAACTTGTTGAGGGCTGAGAGGTCTCTGACTGGTCTCCAGTCCCCTGTGGCTTTCTCCACCAGGAAGAGTCTGCTGTAGAACCCTGGGCCTGGGTTGTGGAGGATTTATTTTTGCTTTATTTTTATTTTTGGTTTTGCCAAATCCTGAGAGAGAGAGAGAGAGAGAGAGAGAGAGAGAGAGAGAGAGAGAGAGAGAGAGAGAGAGATTTCATTTGCTTTAGTTTTGCTAGATCGCGCGAGAGTGTGTGTGTTTGTGTGTGTTTGTGTGTGTTTGTGTGACTGCGGTGCGCGCCGAAGAGCAAGTGGTAGTTAGAGAATGATCGTTGGTGGTGAGAAAGACTGTTGGTACAAATGAGATTGTTTGTTTACATATTTTAGTTAGGTTACGACAGTGGTGAATGTTTCGGAGCGAAGGCTTTTTTATTTGACTGCAGCATAAGGCAGTTGTGTGTGAGCTGGATAATATAAATATTTTTTCGACCAGCGTGGAAGTGTTTTTTGATTTTCAAAGTAAGTACAGTTTTGTTTATCTTTGCTTGTCGTGATTGTGAATGATAGGAACAATTTATTATTTATCTTTGATTATAGTGCGATAGTTCAGTTAGCTAGAAGTGTTCGTAAGTGTTTTTCTTTTTTATTTTGGCAGGCTGCGATTCCTCCTTTGGAGAGACCCAAGTTTTTTGAAAGTGGATGTATTGTTGATGACTTGGCTTGTATTACGATTTTGTTTGGACTGCTCATTTGATTGATCAACTGTTGACGACCTGGCCTGTTTATTACAATTAAGATTTAGGATGATGATGATGATGATATCGACGACGATGACACCCATGACCCCGAGGAGTTAAGTCCGTTATGGAAATTGAAAACAATCTTCGGGTTTCATATAGTGGTGTTGTGCCATAAAAGACAGTTGGCTTGTGTGTATAGACAGTGTTGGTGTCTATAAAATATATATAAACATATTTATTTGGGTGTTGGTGTGCGGGTGATTTAAGTTTTGTTAGGGGTTTCGTTGATTATTTGAATAGTGGTTATTATATATTTAGTGTGAAGTTTATGATTAGTTGTAAGTGTGATTATTATTTTGATTGTGAATGGTTCCATGTTAAGTATTGTGGTATTAGGAAATATAGTTTTAAGGGTATGTTTTGTTTTGTTTGTCCTTTTGTCCAAGAGTCCAGTTGATAAAGTAAGGGGAAAGTTTGTGTTGTGGGACCATTGTCAGTAGGTGTGATTCAGGGTGTGGGGCTTGTTTTTTTTAACATCCCGCCACATTATTTTGGCGCCCGAACAGGGACTGCTGAGGTGGGATAGAAGCTGGACTGTTGGACGAAGGACGGAATTAGGTTAAGAATTTAGGATTAAGGTTGATGAAAAATGGAAGAGCAGAACAAGTTACTGAAGGAGGAATTGCGGCTGAGTAAGGAGCGTGAGGAGAGGTTGCTAATAGAGAATGAGAGGTTGAACTGGGAGAATGCGGCGATGCAGAAGGAGCTTAGGGAGTTAAAGGGGACAGTAGAGAGAGTGGAAGAATGTGTTGAGATGAGGATGCGAGAGAATGAAGAACGAATGGAGAAACGAATGGAAGATATGATGGGGCAAGTCATGGGGATGATGAAAACTATAATGGGTGAAGGTGCAGTCGGAGGAGTGTCCTCAGCTTCGGGTAATGGGTTGGTAGTGAAAGAGAAGGTTAAGGTAGGTGATAATGGGAAAGGAAGTGATAGTGATAGTAGTAATAGTGATGGTGATATTGAAGATAAGGGAATTAGGCATAGTAAGGATGAACAGAAAGGGGAGAGGAAAGATGAAAGGAAAGGTAAAAGTGATGTGAAGAAAGAGAAGAAAAAGTATCAGGCTGATAGCAAGGACGATCGTGAATGGGTGAAAGTGGTAAGTAAGAAAAAGGGTAAGAAGGGAATGGTTAAGGATAGGAATTTAAGTGTGGAAGTGGATTCATTATATTCGAATGAGGAAGAAGGTAACAAGGGAGTAGACAGTGATGATAGCAGTGAGAATGAACGTGATGTGTGTAAGACTGTGTTTATGAGAGAGGTACCTCGGTGTGAAAGGTTCAATGAGCATAGCAGTAGGGATGTAAATGATTTTTTCAAGGAGTATGAGAGGTATTGTCAGGATAAGTATGGTGATAGTAAAAGAGTTTGGGCTAGGGAGTTAGGAGAATATTTGACTGGGTATTTGTTGACGATGTATGGAGTGATAATGAGTGTAGGGGACGTTGATTATGAAAGTGTGAAAACGAGAATAATTGAGCAGGTAAAACGTATGAAAGGGAGTGTTAAGTATAAGCGTAAGAATGATTTTGATGAGGCAAGGATGAATGCAGGAGAAGCTATATCAATGTACGTATGTAGGTTGGAAACTTTAGCTAGGAAGAAGTATGGGGATGAAGGTATAAATGAGAATAAGGAGTTAATGAGGAAGTTTTTGGCAACAGTACCTGAGAATGTGTGTGAATTTATTAATTTGAAACGCAAAGAGAAAATGAGGTGGACGCAAGAGAGATTGACATGGGATGATATATTAGAGATAGTTGAGGATTATGAGTTAGATAGGTGCATGAAAGAAAGTAAATCTGTGAGTGTAAGAACTGGAATGGAAGAAAGTGTAATAGAATTTGGTAGTTATAAGGACGCAATTTTGAGAGGACCAATGAGGGTAGCTGATAATGTAGTAGATAGGAGTGTTTGGGCAAGTAATGTGGGAATACCTGTAAGGACAAATGAAGGATTTAGGCAGGGTAATTGGCGCAATAGGGATAGGAGTGTGAGTGCACATCGAGGTATGTCAGATAGCCGTGTCCGTGATGAAAAGTGTTATAGGTGTGGGAAAGTAGGACATAAGAAGAATGAATGTAGATGGGCTCTTGGTGCTTGTTTTGGATGTGGTGAGGTAGGGCATAGAATTAGCGAGTGCACGAAAGAGAAAGGGGTAAAATGTTATCGGTGTGGTATGACTGGGCACGTAGCAAGTGGATGTAGGAGTAATCGTATGAATGTGATTTGTGGTAATTGTGGTAAGGATGGTCATTATGCTAGAATGTGCAAGGAGCCGCGGGGTAAGTGTACTGAATGTGGTGCAGATGGGCATGTAGCTAGAGTATGTAGGGAGAAGGGAGTAAGTCAGCCAGGATGTTCGGGAAACTAGAGTGTGAGAGGGTTCAGCTGGGTGAGTCCTCCTGTGTGTGTGGAAGGAATAGGATCAATGTTTGTGAGAATGGGATGAATAATTGGTTAGAAATGAGCAAGTATGAATCTAGTATGCATAAAAAGTTAGGGCTGGAAAATAAACAATTAGTGTTAGTTGAATATAGGAAAAAGAGGCGTTTGAAAGTTTTACGTAAGGATGAAAAAAGGGAAAATTTTATAAGTAAAAGTGAGACTAGAAATAAGTATGACAAGGGTGTAAATGTGCAAGTGTGTATGGAAGATAAATGTGTTAATACAGATGAATCATGGCCGAGTATGAATGATACCTATAGTGTGTGTGGCTTTTCCTTAGGTGATGTAAAAGAAAGGATGACGAATGCGAGAGTGAGAGATAGGAGAATGATTAGTAGTATGAATGAATCTTTTACTAAAGTTGAGAATGTTTTTGATGAAATGGATGAACTGTTTACAGAAATGAGTGTAATTATAGGGCCAGATGAGAACGAGGTAGATATGATTGTACATGATATATTAGATGATAGGGATTTAGATAGGAATAGTGTTAATGTAGCTAATGATTGTGATAAGGAAGAAGTGAATAAGAGAGTATATGGAGGCCCAGTTACTCGGAGTAGAGGTCCCGTTCCCGACTGCGACTGGGTTATGAAAAAAATAATGTAAGTGTTGTGTGAGAAGGATTTGGCAAAGTAAGGGGGGAGGAATGTGGAGGATTTATTTTTGCTTTATTTTTATTTTTGGTTTTGCCAAATCCTGAGAGAGAGAGAGAGAGAGAGAGAGAGAGAGAGAGAGAGAGAGAGAGAGAGAGAGAGAGAGAGAGAGAGAGAGAGAGAGAGAATTTCATTTGCTTTAGTTTTGCTAGATCGCGCGAGATTGTGTGTGTTTGTGTGTGTTTGTGTGTGTTTGTGTGTGTTTGTGTGACTGCGGTGCGCGCCGAAGAGCAAGTGGTAGTTAGAGAATGATCGTTGGTGGTGAGAAAGACTGTTGGTACAAATGAGATTGTTTGTTTACATATTTTAGTTAGGTTACGACAGTGGTGAATGTTTCGGAGCGAAGGCTTTTTTATTTGACTGCAGCATAAGGCAGTTGTGTGTGAGCTGGATAATATAAATATTTTTTCGACCAGCGTGGAAGTGTTTTTTGATTTTCAAAGTAAGTACAGTTTTGTTTATCTTTGCTTGTCGTGATTGTGAATGATAGGAACAATTTATTATTTATCTTTGATTATAGTGCGATAGTTCAGTTAGCTAGAAGTGTTCGTAAGTGTTTTTCTTTTTTATTTTGGCAGGCTGCGATTCCTCCTTTGGAGAGACCCAAGTTTTTTGAAAGTGGATGTATTGTTGATGACTTGGCTTGTATTACGATTTTGTTTGGACTGCTCATTTGATTGATCAACTGTTGACGACCTGGCCTGTTTATTACAATTAAGATTTAGGATGATGATGATGATGATATCGACGACGATGACACCCATGACCCCGAGGAGTTAAGTCCGTTATGGAAATTGAAAACAATCTTCGGGTTTCATATAGTGGTGTTGTGCCATAAAAGACAGTTGGCTTGTGTGTATAGACAGTGTTGGTGTCTATAAAATATATATAAACATATTTATTTGGGTGTTGGTGTGCGGGTGATTTAAGTTTTGTTAGGGGTTTCGTTGATTATTTGAATAGTGGTTATTATATATTTAGTGTGAAGTTTATGATTAGTTGTAAGTGTGATTATTATTTTGATTGTGAATGGTTCCATGTTAAGTATTGTGGTATTAGGAAATATAGTTTTAAGGGTATGTTTTGTTTTGTTTGTCCTTTTGTCCAAGAGTCCAGTTGATAAAGTAAGGGGAAAGTTTGTGTTGTGGGACCATTGTCAGTAGGTGTGATTCAGGGTGTGGGGCTTGTTTTTTTTAACATCCCGCCACAGGGTTCTTGACTGGCTCCATTGCCCCTTTCGCTAGCATAGCAAAGACTTCTTCTTGTAGGGCTGTCCTTCTCAGGGGGTCTTTCGGTGCCAACCGTTCCGACTGTAGATCTGGTATCAGAGGTGGGGGTTCCGCCAGGAAGGGCAATCTGTATCCTTCCTTCAGGACCGTCTCACGGTCCACGGATCTGACCCATGGTCCCGCCATGCTTGCCAAGAATTTCTGAGGCATCCCCCCCACCTGAGGCTTCGGCAGGAGTAGGGGGCCTCCCTCCCTATCTCCTTCGGGAGGCACGGCCCGAACGCCCTCTTCTGGAGGCCGAATAGGAGGGCCTGAATGTTGACTGAGTGGCTGAAGATCTTCTACGGGAGGGCTGTGACGGCTGCTGCCAAGACGTAGCAGGAACGTCTCTCCTGGGCTGGCTAGGTGAGGCGCGGGGAGGAAGAGGGACGTCCAAAGGAGGTCTCCTATGGATGGATCTTCTTGCTGGAGGAAGTCTCGGTTTGCCCACATCCTTTAGCTTTCTCACCCTCTCCATCGCTTCCTCTACTTCCTTGATGGGGAAGACAGTCTCGCTCCACAGTGGAAGACTCCTCAGGGACCTCGCCTCTCTGTCGGGGAGCCGCCTTACCAGTTTGCTGAGTACAGTGTCCCTTTTTCTCAGTATCCAGTTGGCGGTTTGTGTAACTGACTGATAGGACAGGAACTTCAAGGCCTTACTCCCCGTGCTAATCAGCTCTTTCAGCAGGGCCTGATTTTCCGGGACCGCTAGGTCGTGCGAGGATTGTAACGCTACCAGAGTGGCGGCCCACCAATCCAGCCAGGATGACACATGCACCAGGTCCCTGGACAACTCCTCCATCATGGCGGTCTCCGCTGGCGAGAAACAAACCGGGGCTGTGGTGGCCCTCTCTTCTGCTGCGCCTTGTCCCAAGTTGGCGACAGCTGGTTCTACTCCGCAGGGGCCTGCGCGGTGTCCTTCCGGGAGGTAAAACCGCGACAGAATCTTCAGGCCCTGGAGAAGTCTAGAGGCGCTCTGGTTCTTGGGGCCTCCGCATGGTTGGCCACTACCTTGCTCACGTGTGCCAGTCCCAGCTTCACGTCTCTAGCCACCTGGAGAGCTAGTGAGGGCTTCTGTTGAATGGGCGCATCCACCATCCTGTTGAGGCTCGAGAGCCAGAACTCGTCAGACGAGGGCTCCAGTTCATCCAGCCTATGGTGTCGTCGGATGAGGCCTATGACTCTACGGTATGCGGAAACCTCCGCTGGAGAGCCCTCTTCCCCATCCTCTCTCTTGTCCGTGGGGGGTCCTGGTTCTCGTGACGAAGGACCTCCGACGGGGGGAGCCGTACCAGGAGGTGGCATCCTCTTGGATTGGTCCGATTCCCTCGTTACAGGCCGTAGGACGGGCATCGCCGCTGGGATGGAGCTTGCCCGTCGAGGAAAAGAACCTCTCCCGTTCTGGACATCTCCTTGGAGATCTTGACGGAGGGACGCGGCTGCCAGACCGAAGGGGCGACTCTCCCCGCTGGGCGGGTGGAGTCGGAACCTTCGCGGCCCTATGCCTGTCCCTCGACGTCTGATGAGACGAGCTCCTCCGTCGGTCAAATCTGCCCTCGTCGATGAAACCTACAGGTGAGCGGTGTCTAGGGAGCCATCCCGAGGTGCCCGCAACGCCTGCCGCCCCCAAGAGTTGGCTACGTGGGATGGAAACCCGCACCCACTCTTCCTCCGGCGAAAGACTTCTCCTAAACTTCCTCCTGGGGGACCTTGGACGTCTATCCACGTGGCGGGGTCTTGAACTCAAACGCGAGCGTGAACGTCTCCTGCGAGACCTATCCCGCCGCCTTCTATGGTCTCTCAGGGCTCCTTCATCTGACGAGTAGGAGTAGGCTTCAACCGAAGAAGCTGAGGACCTGTAGGGCCTCGGAGGGTCCGAAAGTAGACGTGCGTTGGTTCTGCATGGGGCCCGGCCAACGACGCAGGCTCCATAAAATCCGCCGGGAACGACGCCGACGGTGTTGGAGGGGAACGGGGGGGCTCTTCGTTGGGGAACCAGGCCTCAAAATCCTCTTCCATTCTGTGGGGTGATCTGAAGGGCGTCTTGGGAGGCGCCCACACGTGGGCGTCAGATGGCGGCGATTCGTCCTTCTCGGCGGCACCCTCGGGTGCTGACGCACCTGAAAAGCCCACCCAAGAGGCGGGAGAAGAAACTGCTGCCGTTTTTCCCCACATAGGATTGTCCGAAGATACGGGGCCTGCTTTGTCCAGGGCCCCGTCCCCCGAAAACACACCCGCCCCTCCCTTGCCTGGACAGACGACACAATACCACTGTCTGGAAATTCCGACTCCTGGGGAAGGGCCACCGGCCGCTTCCCCGCAACAGACTTACCTCGACCCCTACCCTGGGTAGGGGGAGAAGGTAGAGAATCTCTATCCAACGGAACGCCGGGCGAAGCGAGAGGCGAAGAGACGTTGGGCTTCCTAGGCAACCGTCGAGAGGATTTCTTCTTTTTCGTGCCGTAACGCACCCACTGCACTTCATTCCAGGACTCGCACTCCGGACATGTGGCCGTAGGGGAACACACACTGCCCCTACACGACAAACACAAGGAGTGCGGGTCAACTTCGGGTTTTGAGAGAAAAGTGCCACACAATTTGCCGGCCATAGGCCCAAGGCAACGACGGGGCTGCTCCATAACGCACTAGCAATATACCGCGAGAAACAGGAACACAGAGGGAAAGGAAGGGAAGCACACAAAGGGACCACGTGGGGAACACATGGGACACAAAGGGTCGCACTGGGTTAAGAGAGTGTCGGTGTGTTAACGCTGACGCGACCAGAAACTTACTGAGGAGCGAGACCTGAGAAAGCATGCTCTCTGACCCCGGGTCGTCTCTGGGCCTGTATCACTCTGCCAGAGACTACCCCCATAGAAAACAGGAATAGGGTAAACTACACAAAATTCTGGTCGGATGGGAGGAGATCCCAGACTCTCCTAAGAAAGTAGTTTGAGGTAAGTACTCCGTGTTGGAACAAATAAAATTCATAGTGGAGAGAGAGAGAGAGAGAGAGAGAGAGAGAGAGAGAGAGAGAGAGAGAGAGAGAGAGAGAGAGAGAGAGAGAGAAATTACCAATCTAGAAAACTCATTTCCCCCCAAAAAATATTCAAAAGTATTTTTCAATTTAACTCATATTTACAACTACAACAATAACCAGGTTCCTCGTTGCTCACTCCACTTCGTATTTCTCTACAGCCAAACAAATGCTCTATCCTTCTATCTGCTTCTCTACACGACACACAAATCCTATAATTAAATCCTATTGTTAAAAGGACCTTTTAATCGGTTCTGAAAATACCTTTTATTATTATTATTATTATTATTAAGCCACAACCCTAGTTGGAGAAGCAGGATGCTATGAGCCCAAGGGCTCCAACAGGGAAAATAGCCCAGTGAGGAAAGGAAGCAAAGAAAAATAAAATATTCTAATTAACAGCATTAAAACAAAAGTTTAAACAAAATACGAGGATTGAACAACTGGCGCAAGAATTGGCCAACTTGCACATGAATTGACAAACTTACATGAGAATTGGCCAACTTGCACGAGAATTGACAAACTTACACTGGAATTGACAAACTTACACGAGAATTGACAAACTTACACGAGAATTGGCCAACTTTCACGAGAATTGACAAACTTACACGAGAATTGGCCAACTTGCACGAGAATTGACAAACTTACACGAGAACTGGCCAACTTGCACGAGAATTGACAAACTTGCATGAGAATTGGCCAACTTGCACGAGAATTGGCCAACTTGCACGAGAATTGACAAACTTACATGAGAATTGGCCAACTGGCACAAGAATTGGCCAACTTGCACAAGAACTGGCCAACTTGCACAAGAATTGACAAACTTACATGAGAATTGACAAACTTACACGAGAACTGGCCAACTTGCACGGGAATTGGCCAACTTGCACGAGAATTGACAAACTTACACGAGAATTGGCCAACTTGCACGAGAATTGACAAACTTACACGAGAATTGACAAACTTGCACGAGAATTGGCCAACTTGCATGAGAATTGGCCAACTTGCACGAGAATTTACAAACTTACACGAGAATTGGCCAACTTGCATTAGAATTGGCCAACTTGCACGATAATTTACAAACTTACACGAGAATTGGCCAACTTGCATGAGAATTGGCCAACTTGCACGAGAATTTACAAACTTACACGAGAATTGGCCAACTGGCACAAGTATTGTCCAACTTGCATGAGAATTGGCCAACTTGCATGAGAATTGACAAACTTACACGAGAATTGACAAACTTACACGAGAATTGGCCAACTTGCACGAGAATTGACAAACTTACACGAGAATTGACAAAGTTACATGAGAATTGGCCAACTTGCACAAGAATTGGCAAACTTGCATGAGAATTGGCCAACTGGCACAAGTACTGGCCAACTTACACGAGAATTGACAAACTTGTACAAGAATTGGCCAACTTGCACGAGAATTGACAAACTTACATGAGAATTGGCCAACTTGCACAAGAATTGGCCAACTGGCACAAGTATTGGCCAACTTGCACGAGAATTGACACTCTTACACGAGAATTGACACTTACACGAGAATACACAAACTTACACGAGAATTGGCCAACTTGCACAAGAATTGACAAACTTACATGAGAATTGAAAAACTTACATGAGAATTGAGAATTGGCCAACTTGCACGAGAATTGGCCAACTTGCACGAGAATTGGCCAACTGGCACAAGTATTGGCCAACTTGCACGAAAATTGGCCAACTTGCACGAGAAATGGCCAACTGGCACAAGTATTGGCCAACTGGCACGAAAATTGACAAACTTACACGAGAATACACAAACTTACGCGAGAATTGGCCAACTTGCACAAGAATTGACAAACTTACATGAGAATATAGAATTGGCCAACTGGCACAAGTATTGGCCAACTTGCACAAGAATTGGCCAACTTGCACGAGAATTGGCCAACTTGCACGAGAATTGGCCAACTGGCACAAGTATTGGCCAACTTGCACGAAAATTGGCCAACTTGCACGAGAAATGGCCAACTGGCACAAGTATTGGCCAACTGGCACGAAAATTGACAAACTTACACGAGAATACACAAACTTACGCGAGAATTGGCCAACTTGCACAAGAATTGACAAACTTACATGAGAATATAGAATTGGCCAACTGGCACAAGTATTGGCCAACTTGCACAAGCATTGGCCAACTTGCACGAGAATTGGCCAACTGGCACAAGTATTGGCCAACTTGCACAAAAATTGACAAACTTACACGAGAATTGACAAACTTACACGAGAATTGGCCAACTTGCACAAGAATTGGCCAACTTGCACGAGAATTGACAAACTTACACGAGAATTGACAAACTTACATGAGAATTGGCCAGCTTGCACAAGAATTGGCCAACTGGCACGAGAATTGGCCAAGTTGCACGAGAATTGACAAACTTGCACGAGAATTGGCCAACTGGCACGAGAATTGGCCAAGTTGCACGAGAATTGACAAACTTGCACGAGAATTGGCCAACTGGCACGAGAATTGGCCAACTTGCATGAGAATTGGCCAACTTGCACGAAAATTGGCCAACTGGCACAAGTATTGGCCAACTTGCACGAAAATTGACAAACTTACACGAGAATTGACAAACTTACACGAGAATTGGCCAACTTGCACAAGAATTGGCCAACTTGCACGAGAATTGACAAACTTACACGAGAATTGACAAACTTACATGAGAATTGGCCAGCTTGCACAAGAATTGGCCAACTGGCACGAGAATTGGCCAAGTTGCACGAGAATTGACAAACTTGCACGAGAATTGGCCAACTGGCACGAGAATTGGCCAAGTTGCACGAGAATTGACAAACTTGCACGAGAATTGGCCAACTGGCACGAGAATTGGCCAACTTGCATGAGAATTGGCCAACTTGCACGAAAATTGGCCAACTGGCACAAGTATTGGCCAACTTGCACGAAAATTGACAAACTTACACGAGAATTGACAAACTTACACGAGAATTGGCCAACTTGCACAAGAATTGGCCAACTTGCACGAGAATTGACAAACTTCCACGAGAATTGACAAACTTACATGAGAATTGGCCAGCTTGCACAAGAATTGGCCAACTGGCACGAGAATTGAACAAGTTGCACGAGAATTGACAAACTTGCACGAGAATTGGCCAACTTGCATGAGAATTGGCCAAATTGTACGAGAATTTACAAACTTGCACGAGAATTGGCCAACTGGCACGAGAATTGGCCAAGTTGCACGAGAATTGACAAACTTGCACGAGAATTGGCCAACTGGCACGAGAATTGGCCAAGTTGCACGAGAATTGACAAACTTGCACGAGAATTGGCCAACTGGCACGAGAATTGGCCAAGTTGCACGACAATTGACAAACTTACACAAGAATTGGCCAACTTGCATGAGAATTGGCCAAATTGTACGAGAATTTACAAACTTGCACGAGAATTGGCCAACTTGCATGAGAATTGGCCAAGTTGCACGAGATTTTACAAACTTGCACGAGAATTGGCCAACTGGCACGAGAATTGGCCAAGTTGCACGAGAATTGACAAACTTACACAAGAATTGGCCAACTTGCATGAGAATTGGCCAAATTGTACGAGAATTTACAAACTTGCACGAGAATTGGCCAACTTCCACGAGAATTGACAAACTTACACAAGAATTGGCCAACTTGCATGAGAATTGGCCAAATTGTACGAGAATTTACAAACTTGCACGAGAATTGGCCAACTGGCACGAGAATTGACAAACTTACACAAGAATTCGCCAACTTGCATGAGAATTGGCCAAATTGTACGAGAATTTACAAACTTGCACGAGAATTGGCCAACTTCCACGAGAATTGACAAACTTACACAAGAATTGGCCAACTTGCATGAGAATTGGCCAAATTGTATGAGAATTTACAAACTTGCACGAGAATTGGCCAACTTGCATGAGAATTGGCCAAGTTGCACGAGAATTTACAAACTTGCACGAGAATTGGCCAACTGCCACGAGAATTGGCCAAGTTGCACGAGAATTGACAAACTTACACAAGAATTGGCCAACTTGCATGAGAATTGGCCAAATTGTACGAGAATTGACAAACTTGCACGAGAATTGGCCAACTGGCACGAGAATTGGCCAAGTTGCACGACAATTGACAAACTTACACAAGAATTGGCCAACTTGCATGAGAATTGGTCAAATTGTACGAGAATTTACAAACTTGCACGAGAATTGGCCAACTTCCACGAGAATTGACAAACTTACACAAGAATTGGCCAACTTGCATGAGAATTGGCCAAATTGTACGAGAATTTACAAACATGCACGAGAATTGGCCAACTTCCACGAGAATTGACAAACTTACACAAGAATTGGCCAACTTGCATGAGAATTGGCCAAATTGTACGAGAATTTACAAACTTGCACGAGAATTGGCCAACTGGCACGAGAAATTACAAACTTGCACGAGAATTGGCCAACTGGCACGAGAATTTACAAACTTGCACGAGAATTGGCCAACTGGCACGAGAATTGGCCAACTGGCACGAGAATTGGCCAAGTTGCACAAGAATTGACCAACATGCACGAGAATTGGCCAACTGGCACGAGAATTGGCCAACTGGCCCGAGAATTGGCCAAGTTGCACAAGAATTGACCAACATGCACGAGAATTGACCAACCTTGCACGAGAATTAGTCAACTGGTACGAGAATTGGCCAACCTGCTCAAGAATTGACAAACTTGTACAAGAATTGGCCAACTTGACCGAGAATTGAGAAACGATGTATTGCAATGCTGGCTTATAAAGGTTTTGGTCCTGAATCACTTTTGATTTGGCCAAATTTGGCCAAATCATTCATAAAGTCACTTAAACTCAGTCTCTATAACATTTACTTAATTTAATTGGAGCAATATTCAATATATCAAAGTCGTTTTACAATATCACTAACCTCAAAATCACTAAGAATATATAATTAATGAACCAGGTATTTAAAAAGATTGACAATAAAATAATTACTTGAAAAAAAGACATTTTGGAGATCAGGGGGGTATTTTAACCCCCCCCCATTTAATTTACCAAAAAAGATACAATAAGTAAGGTGTTATCAATTAGTATAAGTAATTAAGTAATATAAGTAAGCACAAACTATCAAATACCAACTATCTTATCTGTCACACCTGGATAGGTAGGTACTATTTAACACCGGCTGATACTATCTTTCCAGTAATACCTACTACAATAGTTAAATGTATTAAATGTATTTCATACAGTATATCTGACCTCATTAAAATAGATTAAGATGTATCAGTGACCTTAAGACACAAAATAAATGCTCCTATACCTTATAAAATTTTGAGATTTCTTGCCATGGTGACCCCTTACCTCTATTAAAGGAGAATATTAATAAAATTCCTATAATATTTTGACTAATATATAAATGAATAACATTTCCTCTATATATATGATCATTTCGAAGTACAAACTTACCTATAATAATGAAATTTCACTCAAATTTTGAGGATTTTCCACTCAAAGACTCCACTCAAAGACACCACTGACCTTCACTCCTTCAGGGATCCTATGCTAATGGTCTTAGTTCTCTGAAAATCAGGGTATTTTCCTTCAGCCAATCAGAGGCCTCCAACGGAAAGCATTTGTATAACCATCTCTCATTGGTTTAAACTTCCGTCATGTGGCTAAGATGCTTAGAAGCTCTCTTCCTATTGGCTAGCATATTTCAGTCATTTTTGACACCAGGGGCTACTTTCCAAAGAACCAAATGTCATATTTCCCCTAAAATCAGAGCTCATTTCCCTAGAATTCTTCTTTATAATCTAAATTCAGTTTTATATATACTTCTGTATCTTTTAGTTATGTTATAATATATAATTTCTTTCATGTTGTATTTTTTGTAACCTTAAATACAAAATATTTCCTTAAAGCATCTAAATTATCTTTAAAAACTTGTCCCCAGAAATCACTGATTTCCTCGATTTAGGGACAATTTTCCTAAAAGTAGACGCCATGAAAAATATATTAGAATCTTTTAGTCAAGTCTAAATACAAAATATCTTACAAAAATCATATATAAATATTAATTAAAATTCTATAACCTCCTATTAACAGTTAAAATAACTAAAATTTCAAATCTTAACTTGCTTATGAAAAACTATTGTATAAACTTAAAAATTTTGCTTATCAAATATTTTTATAAAATATATCGTAAATGAGACTTAAAACTTAATAAAGATATAAATTTTATACCAATAATTCTCCCCTTATCTTTAAAATATGATATAATAAAGGTACATTGCAAATATTAGTTGGTAAAACCGAAAATAAAATTTTATTTTTTACCAACAAATGATAAAAAATGAAAAATATTGAGAAAAAAATTAAATTTTCAATAATATTGGTAGATTTTATCAAAGTTTAATTTCGATCAAGAAAATTAGCTAATGAATCTATATTTTCTAAAATTTTGAATAATTTAATTATTTTGTAGTTTTAATTTGGCGTAAAATTCTCAAGTGAAAATAGCCATTTTGACAAAAGCTATTAATGTATAGTTCGAAATAATAATTATATAAAACTATTAAAATCACATTGAAAATAAATAAAGTAGGTAGAAAACTTAAGACTAGAAAGCTTAGCTAATATATATCTATACTTATAACTTCAAATTTTGATATATAAAATGTATTTTTAATACAGATAGACTATAAAACTTTTGGAACAGTAACTATGTATGGAGAAAATGACTATGTTCACTAATTATTTGTTATATAAATTTCAAAGGTTTAATTTTGAATTAAATTTCTCTGGGTCTCCAATACTAGGTTGGTTTGCTTTGAGCGATCAGAGAAAAGTCTCCCACCATCACCAAAACGCAGTTGCTTAGTTTGAAAAAAACTGGACATGTTTGAAGTTTTTGTCCTACAGTGGACTAGAAACCTCTCTCTCAGCAATGCAGTTTATTTCCTTTCCTCATTGGGCTATTTTCCCTCTTGGAGACCTAATAGGACTTCTAGCATAATGCTTATCAACTAGGGTTGTAGCTTTGCTAATAATAATAATTATAATTTCCTCCCAAGCCTTCCTCACCACATGGCCACACCATCTCAGTCGTGGCACTATCACCTCCGTAATCTCTAGGGACCCATTCTATTATTCTTAATGTCCATCTATTGTCTGTCATTTTCATCATATGTCCTACATATGTGGCATTTTACTTAGCATAACCTAATTTTATTTTCAATAAGCTCGCCTTACCATGCTCATCCTTATTTTAATTTTGGGTTTGTGTCCTTGAGAAACACAATGTCTCCCCTAAGATGAGGAGCGCTTAGGATTAAACTAACAATTTTTTGGCTCGGGCCATGTCGTCCTGATGGAAGGTTCCTTTAAGTAGCTTCCTAGGGTATATTTGACTACAGTGATATTCCAAGAGAATTTACCTTTAGGTCTCCAGAATTCTAACTCCTGGCGCGAATATCCTTAAAATTTCTCTCAAGGATATCGCATATCAGGGGACGTATATCTTGATACGACACATAGCAATCTTCACCTCGAGGGGGAAAGTGGTAAAAATAGAAGGGGAGCCGTTATCAAGGTACCCTTCCTCCGTTGCTACCTTGAATATCTAGACGGCACCATCGTCGCCGCCATGTTTATTCCTTTAAGCGTAGCGCTACTAGCTCGGTGATTTTCCTGTTCGCTCTCGTGTTTTCGTTTATCTCATTGGATTTATCAAGCAATCTCCAGCCTCTTCTGCCTCTGGAAAATTGAGTATTTGATCATTACATCGTGTAAATTTTAGCTCGTGTCTCACAGTGAAATTAGGTTAAATTAAGTGGAAGAGCTGTTGCCTGAACCGGAGGCGTCATGGGCGCTGTCGTTCATAACGCACGAGTTATTTAGTAAGCCAGAACGACTTTCCCGGTATAAATAGCATGAATAATAATAGCTATTCAGTCTTCATTGCTAGGAGTTGATTATATTATGCCGATTGTATTCGTAAAAGTTTCGGCGATTTAGGTAACCGAACCTTGCTTACGCTAGGCTTCCTAGCCTAGGCGTTTTAGTTTACTTTCATGCATGATATAATAGACATTCCTAGTGTTATTAAATTTAAATGAAGCTATTTAGGCAATTTATACATGTAAGATACATTGATTGCATATAAATTTTCCTCTTCTGAGATAGAATACGAGTGAGTTTCAGTGATTAAGGTAGTCGATTCTCGCCTGCCACTAGGCTACTAGCCTAGTGGCTTTAGTATACTTTCATACATGTTCCCCGGTTACCCTCGTGTATCGTTTCATCAATTCAGTAGGAGATAGATATCTCCTAGAATTATTATATAAACCGATACTCGTCTCCAGTGGAGATTTAAGGGTAATCCCTCCTTCCCTCTGAGTGTAGCCTTAGGCTACAACCCAAGTTAGTCGTGCCTCGAGTTGTCATTCAGGCAGGACTAGGCTAGGGTTTTCTGTCCCTTCCCATAGCCGCAGATAGCAGGTTTTGGATTTCGGTCAGAACCTCAGAGTATATAGTCTTGTGCCAGCGGCGCCGGCATAGGAGGCTAGACCTCCCTAGACCGCACCTGAAGGGGTTATATGATATTGCCACCTTCTCCCTGCGGTCTAGTAGACTAGTCCTGTGCTCGCAGACCCTAGGCTGAAGAATAGACATTCTTCTGCCGCCTAGCATGGCGCCGATACCGAAACAGAGTTTCTTAAAGGCGTGGATGGACTGGCAACCCTGTCGGCTCCTTCCACACCTCATACAGGACCCTTTCCCCCCACCCCCTCTGTCCTTTAGTGATGGCCTAGCCATTGCAACCCTCTGGCAGTTGTCCTACAATCTCACCGCTTGCCGGCAGGTTGTGGGGCCGGCCGGGGCTTCTGCTTGTAGTTGCTTAGTCGCTCAGCTTTCCCTTATGGACGCAATGCTCCGAGAAAGCTGTGCCGGCTGCCGGCAGGAGATCCCTTTACTGTAGAGTGTTCTTCAGTCCTCTCTTGGACTGCCATTCACAGACCTGTGGCCGGCAGAGACCGGCAATGGTTTGTGGGAGGGTGGAAGCCTGAATGATATATTCTCCCCTTCCATTTGAACCCTCATTCTGGATTAAGGTAGTAAGACTGAGCTCTTACATCACCCTTCACTACTTGCTTTCTCTCTCTCTATTGGTTAGTGCCACCGGGTACTAACCTAGCCGGCAGCTGCCGGCCACTACCCTAGCTGGCAAGCCGCCGGCAGCCGGCGAGTTGCCGGCACAACTGACTTTCCGGCGACCCGCCGGCAGCCGGCCACCAACCCAGCTGGCAATGCGCCAGCTGAACTGTGCCCCAGGGGCTAGATTTGCCGGCAACATGCCGGCTAGACCTACAGCATATGATTATACAGTGGCCAGTATATTTGCAGTATAAATCATACTGCAAGCAGGAAGCTATAGTATAAAGTATACAGTAGTTAATTTTCCAACATTCCCTGTGTGTCCATGCACAGTCTATTGTTGAGACCATACTATATAAGGTAAGGAAGATTTCTTTCCATATACTGATAGAGGATCAGTTACGAATGACCCTCATTATTAAACCTTTGGGAAGTCAGTGTTAAGTTACACTTATCTATCCTAACAGGGTAGAACTCTTTCATCGGGCTTCCTGAATAGGATAACCCTAGAATTTAATTTTGAGGGAGGTCACAGCAATTAGCTGGACAGGAAACACATGTATGTGTCTTTCCTAATTCTTTTCTAGCTTGTCTATCCTAAGCTATATGCAATAAAAATGCAAAAATATTAATAATAATATTCATATAGTTTATCAGGTGAGATGAACTACCATATACTCATTTAGTTTTCCTCTCTTTACAGGAGGACCACCCTAAGTGTGCGCGAGTCTTCTGCAACGTTAGCAGCAGGGACTTCTGCGGCCACGAGGAGTGCAGGGTGCACTCCCTCTGTTCCATCACCAAGGGAACTCTCAAGTATTGGGACCCCCAGGTATGTAATGTATGCAAAGCCTTAGTTACTGAGGCCTTTGATGACCCCAAGACAACGGAGTCAGGGGATGCAGCACGGAGTAAGCTGCGCAGATGGGTTCGCGGCTTCCAGAAGGATGCCACGGGGCCTTACCTTCCGAATGAACGGATGCGGGCCTATCTGTTCCACAAGGCAACTGCGGATGCCGTCATCCCACAGCCTCAACCTGAGATCCCTTGCGTCCAGATTTCTGTGGATACGGATGTTTCGGACGCGATGAAGGACATCCATCTAGATGAGAGGATGTCAGAGGTGTCGGAAGACACCGAGATGGACTTTCTTGCAGAGGGTGAAGAAAAGGAGTCTACCTTGGCTCCTGAGACTGAAGAGGATGACGTCGAATCGGAGTCCGTTTCGTTGGTTCCGGCCCCAGAACCAGTGCCCTCTACGTTTTCTGCTCCTCCATCTAACGAAATGGGAAAAGCCCTGGCTAGTCTCATGACGATGATGGAGAGTCTTCATAAGCAAAACGAAGAAAGGGAAGCTGCATTGAGGAAGGAGATACACCATCTCGCAGCATCCCGTGGGTCTCACAACACATTCAATGTGAAGGATCTTCCTTCATGTTCTGAAGTAAACCCTTGGAGGCATGCAGAGTACATGCCAATTACAAACGGGATCTTTATTTCAGAGAAGTGGGGAGCCTTCCTCATTGAGGATGTCAACTTTTGGCCCAGCTTCGAGTCTTACCCAGACTGCTTCGTCCGTCTGAAGGAGAAACCTGTGTTCAAGGAGGAGACAGAGCCGAAAGAGGTCATAGTTCTTGACCATAGGAAAGCTAAAGCTTTGATGGCTAGCAGTCTGAAAGATAGGGGCTTCTTTAATTCTAAAGTGCCAGTCCTGAGTAAGAAACACCCTTCTTTTCTTGCTCCAGCTAAACTAGCCTTTCCCTTTGCGGAAAAAGGATTCAAGGCAGTAATGAAGGCAGAAGAAGCAGGGAAACCTTGTCCTACACTTGAGGAATGTAGACCCTTATCCCTACCTCTGCCTACAGACCATAAGGACTGGAAGGAAATACACCCTACCTTCTCAGTCGGGAAGTTGGAGGCGGATATTGCTGGACGCCAGTTCAGTGAGAACCTCCCTAAGTTGTCCGAATTTCTCTTGTGTAGAGAGCAAGAGACAAAAGAAAGGCTTGCCGCATCTCTTTCCCTCCAGACCACCTTGGAGGCAATGGCAAGTGACCATAGAACCCCAGATATGTTTATGGTCGTGGCCAAGACAAACTTGGCAACACCAATCAAGGACCTGTATGGCTTCGTTAGGGCCAGAAGGGCTTGTAGGGAGTTCATGTTTGCTTCGGCTGCGGTGAAGCACGAACCCAGGAAGTTGATATCTTCCAATATATGGGGAAAGGACCTCTTCCCTAGCGAAGTTGTCAAGGAAATAGTCGACAAGGCTGCCACAGAGAACAGGAATCTTCTCCAAAAGTGGGGCATGTCGTCTAAAAGGAAGTCTTCCCCGGATGAGGGTCCCCAACCAAAAAGGAAGACAAAGAGGCCAAGGCTGCCCTCTCACCCTGCCAGACAACAACAACAACAACTACTTCCCATGACCGTGGGGCCCCAGATGGTGGCACAACCCCAACCCACCTACCAGATGGTACCCCAGCAGGTGGTGACCCAGTCACCAGCCTTTATTCCCGCCTATGAAAGGCAGACCACTACCTTTCGCCCTAAAGGTAGAGGGTCATATAGAGGTTCCACTAGACGCCCCTCAAGAGGAAGAGGAGGTAGGGGAGGGTGCGGTCAAGGAGGCAAGTCCTCCAGTCAACCGAAGCAATGAGATGCTTCCGGTAGGAGGAAGACTCCATTCATTTCGGGATCGCTGGACCTTCGATCCCTGGGCCCACAGCCTGATCAAGAATGGACTAGGGTGGAGCTGGAAGATAGCTTCACCATCATTTCCTCAATTCTTCCAACACTCCACCCTCGTTCGGGAAGAATATACCTGAGAACTCTTGAGCAAAAGGGTAATAAGGAGGGCAAAGTCCATCAAATTCCAAGGAAGGCTGTTTTGTGTTCCCAAGGACTCAGACAAACTCAGTCATTCTGGACTTGTCGCCACTCAACAAGTTCAGGATGCTGACCCTTCAACACATAAGGACCCTGCTGCCAAAAAGGGCGTACAGTCTTCATAGACATGGCAGATGCCTATGGACACATTCCAATCAATCGCCAACTTTCCTCCTAACTAGGATTCGGGCTACAGAAGAAGAAGTACATCTTCAGAGCCATGCCCTTTGGGCTAAACATAGCCCCAAGGATCTTTACAAAGCTTGCAGATGCAGTCGTTCAACAACTACACCTAGAAGGTGTCCAGGTGGTAGCCTACCTGGACGATTGGTTGGTGTGGGCAGCATCCGAGATGGAATGCATGCAAGCATCCAAGAAAGTGATCCAGTTCCTGGAACATTTGGGATTCAAGATCAACGTCAAAAAGTCTCGACTATCTCCAGCTCACACTGCCTCTCCATTCCATCAAAGTAGAGGAGAGAGATAGCGGGATCTGTCAAGAGACTTCTGAAATCCGATTGGATATCAAGACGCCAACAGGAGAGAGTGCTGGGCTCCCTTCAGTTTACATCAGCGACAGACCCAGTGCTAAGAGCGCAGCTAAAAGATGCATCAGGAGTCTGGAGAAGATACGCATCAAACGCTCGAAGAGATCCAAAAGACCAATACCGACTCAACTACGATCACTTCTCAAGCCAAGGTCGAAGACCAAGAACCTGAAGAAGTCGGTAACTCTGCAACCACCTCCACCTTCAGTCATCATCCACACGGATGCATCAAAGGAAGGATGGGGAGGTCACTCTCACCAACGGAAAGTCCAAGGGACTTGGTCCTCTCTATTCAAGACCTTCCACATCAACATTTTGGAAGCCATGGCAGTCTTTCTCACGCTGAAGAAATTGTCCCCTCGCCATTCAGTCCACATAAGACTGATTCTGGACAGCGAGGTGATAGTGAGATGTTTGAATCGTCAAGGTTCGAAATCACCCCAAATTAACCAAGAGATGTTGGCCATCTTCCGCTTGGCGGGAAAGAAGAGATGGCACTTATCAGCAGTTCACCTTCAAGGGTTCCGCATTGTGACGGCAGACGCTCTATCCAGGCTCACGCTGATAGAGTCAGAATGGTCCCTAGACGCAGGATCATTCTCCTTCATCTTACATCAAGTCCCAGAATTGCAAATCGACCTCTTAGCAACGAGCGACAACAAGAAGCTACCTCGTTATGTGGCCCCATACGAGGACCCTCTAGCGGAAGCAGTGGACGCCATGTCCCTCGACTAGAACAGATGGACCTGTGTTTACTTGTTCCCTCCAGCCAACCTTCTGTTGAAGTTCCTCAACAAGCCGAGATCCTTTCAGGGAACGGCAGCTCTAGTGGCTCCCAAGTGGCCGAAGAGCAATTGGTTCCCTCTAGTATTGGAATTGAAGCTGAGGCTGGTCCCTCTGCTGGACCCAGCAATGTCTCAACAGGTCCAGAAGTTGACTGTCTTCGCTTCATCACAGAGAACCCAAAACCTTCATCTCATGATTTTCTCTCCTTAGCAGTTAAGAAAAGGTTTGGGATCTCGAGACAGTATAGACTTCTTAGAGTATGTCTAAATCTACCAGAAGGCAATATGAGTCGTTTTGGAAGAAGTGGGTTACTTTTGTCAAGGCAAGAAGACCAAAAGAGATCACAACAGATTTCTGTTTATCCTTCTTTATTCACCTTCATGGACAAGGTTTAGCAGCCAACACGATAACAACGTGTAAATCAGCCTTGACTAGACCTCTGCTTTAGGCTTTTCAAGTACACTTATCCAATGGAATCTTTGATAAGATCCCTAAGGCCTGTGCTAGACTTAGGCCTGCAGCACCTCCAAGGCCTATCTCATGGTCCTTGGATAAGGTCCTACACTTTGCCTCAACAGTGAACAATGAGGATTGATGAAAGACCTGACCGAAAATGCTATGTTCTTGTTTGCTCTAGCCTCGGGGGCCAGAGTTAGTGAAATAGTGGCCCTTCCCAGAGATGAGGGCCATATTCAGTTCACAGAAGCGGGAGAACTGAATCTCTTTCCTGACCCAACGTTTCTCGCCAAGAACGAGCTACCTACCAAAAGGTGGGGTCCCTGGAGAATCTGCCCTCTGAAGGAAGATGCCTCGCTGTGTCCAGTAGTGTGTCTAAAGGTCTATCTTCGTAGAATTTCAGACTTCAGGGGAGGAGAGCTCTTTAAAGGAGAAAACTCAGGCTCAAACTTATCCCTAAAACAGCTAAGGGCGAAGATCACCTATTTCATTCGCAGAGTGGATCCTGACAGTACACCCGCAGGTCAGGATCCCAGAAAAATGGCTTCGTTATTGAACTTTTTCCAATACATGGATTTTGAGCGTCTTCCAGAGTATTCCTTAAACACTACGCGAAGCAAGCGCAAGAGCTGAAAATGTATGTGGTGACGGCAGGTAGTGTGCTAAAACCTATCGCTTAGCGCTGCGAGGAACAGTGAATTGATTAGGACTGTTAAGAATCGGGTAAAGGTGTTGACACCTCACAGCGCAACACCTGAAGATAAGTGTCACCAAGATGACACTATGGACTGTTCCAGTTATTAAAGGTGAAGAAACAGAGAGATAACACTTGTGCCATGTGTTTCTTACACTGGGAAAAGACAGTTATTCATAGAAATGCATATTAGAATATTTTTCAAATTTTCAGTTTTGTGGCATTAATTATTATTCCTTTTCAGGTGAAGTAAGCATTTCTGGTCTTGTCTGTATGATATGTTTCTTAAGTATTCACCAGCATTTTATGTTAACGCTATATGATGTTGAATTACTATTTATTGATTACCAATAAATATTTGATTGGTATTTGCGTCTTACTTCGTCCCAAATTTGAATGAATAAAGATATGTATGAGCTTCATCTGTGGTGGATAATGTGGGAGGTTGGGCTGTGGCACCCTAGCAGTACCAGCTGAACTCGGTTGAGTCCCTGGTTAGGCTGAAGGAACGTAGAGAGTAGAGGTCCCTTTTTTGTTGTTTCATTGTTGATGTCGGCTACCCCCCAAAATTGGGGGAAGTGCCTTTGGTATATGTATGTATGTATGATTATTTAACATCTGCATATGGACATGTGAACATAATAGAGAACTTGTTCTAACATGGATACAACCTTTCTCTACCTATGCATACTTTGTTCCTACACTGGTACAACCTTTGTCTGAATCGGCATACAGCTAATCCTGTATGATCTGGATGCTATGGTGGCTCATATAAACCTTTATTTGTAGTGAGAATACAACCTTCGACTGGCTATGCATACTGTGAGACCCGTGTGCTCTTGTTGCTAGGTTTGTTCATATAGTATATGCAAACCTCAAGACTTTTTTCCCGAGTCTAGGATGACTCTTCCCTGCAGGGGGCAGGAAGCACTAACATAGTTCACGATTGGAAGTAATGACATATAACAGTAACGTCATATGTCTCTATGGTCTGAATGACCAAGGAAATATTGTCTTGAGGTTAAGGCACATTTGGAGAATCCACAGATACAGTACTTTCTATATAATGCTCTGGTAACCTTCCATCAGGACGACATGGCCCGAGCCCAAAACACGGATTTTGAGCGAAACGAAATATCTATTTTTGGGTGAGATAGCCATGTCGTCCTGATGGACCCGCCCTCCTTTTTATAGAAAGGGCCTTGGCAGGATCCCTCCCGAAACTACTATCTCTGTAGCACCTTGCTCAACGCTACAAGGAATAAACATGGCGGCGACGATAGCGCCATCTAGATATTCAAGGTACTAACGGAGGAAGGGTACCTTGATAACGGCTCCCCTTCTATTTTTGCCACTTTCCCCCTCGAAGCGAACACGCTATTCGGGGTGAAGATTGCTATGTGTCACATCAAGATATACGTCCCCTGATATGCGATATCCTTGAGAGAAATTTTAAGGATATTCCCGCCAGGAATATCACTGTAGTCAAATATACCGTAGGAAGCTACTTAAAGGAACCTTCCATCAGGACGACATGGTTATCTCACCTAAAAATAGATTTTTTGCTTTGCTCAAAATCAGTTTTATAACCTTTAACAATGATTGAAGCATCAAAATTGCATGAATTTTTATCAGGATCAAAGGCAACAAACAGCTAAAATAGATGTTTATGTTCTACGAAAATACATTCTCTGAAAAATAAATTTTTCTGCAGTAATAATTACTATTTTCTGGCAATTCCAAAAGTTTATTAAACATGACTATGAAAATCTGCAATGGAAATTTCAAAAGAATTAAAAAGTGGGGTTATTTCATCAATGAGTACTACACACTGTACTGTATGTGAGAGAGAGAGAGAGAGAGAGAGAGAGATAGAGAGAGAGAGAGAGAGAGAGAGAGAGAGAGAGAGAGAGAGAGAGAGAGTGATAAGGAACATGACAAACCTAGATGCACTGGTTACTCAATGTGTTCTCTTTATATTACAGAGTTTAACCCTGCATAGGTACGGTCCTCGGACACCCCTTTAAGGGTATACTCGGACGCGAACGACCCCGACGCCAAAAAAAATTCTTGAAAAATCAGTTTTTGCAGTAACCTCCTTTTTTCTTTTGCCAAAAAAAACTTCAATGAATGCTTAAAACAACTGTATAGATAAATACTACTCATCTGCAGAAAAACTATTTATTATAAATATTTTAAAAAATTAAGTAGAAAAAAAAAAAAGACCTGACATAAAAATTCATAAAAAAAAAGTTTATACATATATACACAAATCCTTTTAGGAATTGATTCTTGAATGTTTAGGACACATCTTGATGTATTTTGGATGAAGTCAGACCCATGGAGGTGAAGATCTGAAATGAGAAAAAAAGGGTAACTTTTTTTGGCCAAAAAAATTTGTCCAAATTTCATGAATTTTTTTGGGTACCCAAATGAAATAGGAAGTGGCTAATTTTTTTAGGGAATAAACATATGTTATCCTAAAATAGAAATATGTAAAAAAATCTTCATTATTTTGTAAATTACATTTATATCAGGGGCCATATCTAAAGGTAATTTTTTGAGTACTTAGAAATTCCGTAAAAAAATACATATATTTAATATATAATATGATATTTATGCAGGTAAAAATATACCAAAATATCACAAATTCTATAGGGAACAAGAATATATATAGATAGGGCAGCTTACGCTTCGGATATGTCCACAAAATGGCCGCCAACCACACTGACTCAGACTCCCTAATCTGCCACTTGAAATGTAGGAAGGGTATGTCAATTTCAAGGTGTTATTTACTAATCTAATTATTATTGGATATGCATAAAAATTGTATGGTGGGTTGCTGGATAATTGTCGATTATTTTACGAATATAAAATTAAAATTCTGACCCAAAAAAATTTTTTTGAAGGGAAATAAAATCGAAAAAAAAAATGTAAAACAATATTTTAGCTAAAAAAATTTGATGATATTCAATCAAAAAAAAAGTAAACAAAATTTTCCGACAAATAAACATCTAGAGGAATCATTACTCTGTGATAGTTCCTTAGTACGTAGTAATTTTGAAAGAATTGGGAAAAAACGAAAAAATGGCAATCACCGGAAAATCGAACACATACCTATATATACGCCATATCTGGCTAAAAAAAAGATAGGCATGGGTAGCCAGATCATCTAGAAACACTTTCCAACACTATAAAAATATAAGTTTTGCGACACTACTTGCCAATTCCTTACGGTAACATGACTAAGCAAAAAAATGCAAAACAAATAAAAAGGGGCACTCGAGGAAAAATGGCTAACATTCTAATATACGGCATTTCAGAAAAAAAAAATTCAGCCACGTGCTAGTCAAACCATCAAGGCACATTTTCCGACAAATAAACATCTAAATGAATAATTACTCTGTGATAGTTCCTTAGTACGTAGTAATTTTGAAAGAAATGGGAAAAAACGAAAAAATGGCAATCACAGGAAAATCGAACACATACCTATATATACGCCATATCTGGCTAAAAAAAGAAGATAGGCATGGGTAGCCAGATCATCTAGAAACACTTTCCAACACTATAAAATTATAAGTTTTGCGACACTACTTGCCAATTCCTTACGGTAACATGACTAAGCAAAAAAATGCAAAACAAATAAAAAGGGGCACTCGTGGAAAAATGGCCATTCTAATATACGGCATTTCAGAAAAAAAAATTTCAGCCACGTGCTAGGCAAACCATCAAGGCATATTTTCCGACAAATAAACATATAAATGAAATATTACTCTGTGATAGTTCCTTAGTACGTAGTAATTTTGAAAGAAATGGGAAAAAACGAAAAAATGGCAATCACAGGAAAATCGAACACATACTTATATATACGCCATATCTGGCTAAAAAAAAAATAGGCATGGGTAGCCAGATCATCTAGAAACACTTTCCAACACTATAAAAATATAAGTTTTGCGACACTACTTGCCAATTCCTTACGGTAACATGACTAAGCAAAAAAATGCAAAACAAATAATAAGGGGCACTCGCGGAAAAATGCCCAACATTCTAATATACGGCATCTCAGATAAAAAAAAAGACATGCACGTGTTAGCCCAACCATCAAGGCACACTTTCTAACACATAAACATGAAAAAAAAAAATCAATAATATACGGTAATTCCTTACTACGTAGTAAATTTTTACAAATATTGAAAAAAAAACAGAAATTGGCAACCGCAGTTAAATACCCAATATACCAATAACTACGTCGTATCTGACAAAAACAAAATCACGCATGGGTAGCCAGATCATCTAGACACACTTTCCAACACTAAAAAAGCAAAAGTTTTACGACACTATTTCGCAATATCTTACGGAAAAATGACTTGGCAAAAAAATGAAAAAAAAGGAAAAAGGGACACTCGCGGTAAAATGCCCGACATTCTAATATACGACATCTCAGATAAAAAAAAAGACATGCACGTGTTAGCCCAACCATCAAGGCACACTTTCTAACACATAAACATGAAAAAAAAATGAATAATATACGGCAATTCCTTACTACGTAGTAATTTTTACAAATATTGAAAAAAAAACAGAAATTGGTAACCGCAGTTAAATACCCAATATACCAATAACTACGTCGTATCTGACAAAAACAAAGTCATGCATGGGTAGCCAGATCATCTAGACACACTTTCCAACACTAAACAAGCGAAAGTTTTACGACACTATTTGGCAATATCTTACGGAAAAATGACTTGGCAAAAAAATGAAAAAAAATGAAAAAGGGGCACTCGCGGTAAAATGGTCCTCGTGGTGATGAACGACATTTTAACTAAAAAAAAAAACATGCACATGGTAGCCAAACAATCCACCAAGACTTTCCACAACTGATAACCTATACAAGTTGCACCATTCTACGACAATTTCATAATACGTAATAACTTTGATAATTATGCAAACTACCCTAGAAGGGTAAACTCGGACGCGAACGACCCCGACGCGTCTCAGAAATCGGGGAAGGAGTACAGCTACAGCAATGCACATCTGGACACTACTAGAGCGTGTAGGGGAGACACCTCCTGCAGGTCGATCACCCACAAATTCAGTCACGGGGGTGAGTCACGTGAGAAAAACCTGTTTTTTTTTTACGCTCGGGGTCGCAAACGACCCACCGTACCTATCCAGGGTTAAGCAACACACACTCCTTGCTCAAGGCTTCTTAAATTTAGAGAAAAGTGTTTTCTTCATTTTCCTTTAAATTTCACACTGTTCTCTGCAAAAATTATTTGCATAACCATTTTCAGTGTTAAATAAAAATTACTATTATGAAAATAACCTGTGGACATTAAGCAAACCTGTGTTAGTATCCTGTTCCAAGTCTTTTCATCAATTTGATTTATATCTCCTCCTCCAACACCTTCTGACGTAAAGGGACTAATAGTTTTCGACAGTCTTATTCTGAGCCAATTCAGTATATCTCTAATAATCTAGCTCAGTACTCAACCATGTAGGCCTGTGCCTTCCAATATTTTCTAGTACCTTGAGGAGCCCAGATTTAAGTTTGAACTAATCTCTTGTGGAGTGTGAAAAAGCATGCCCGAAACAATCTCCTACCAAGTAATCTGTTGCTAGGCTAGTACCTGGTGGCATCGGTCTATGCCGGCTAGGTTAGTACCTGACGGCACTAGGTGAGAGAGAGAAAGCATGGAAAGAAGGGCTACCTTATTAATATAGTTTAGTACAATAAATAAGGTTGTAGGTGTTGTTATCCCTACTGCCTTCCTCCAGAATGAGGGTTCAAATGGAAGGGGGGAATGAATCATTCTAGCTTCCACCCAGCCACAAGATCTGTTGCCGGCTATTGCCGGTTTCAGGGATGTGGATGGCAGTCCAAGGGAGGACTGAAGAATACTCAAAGACAAAGGGTCTCCCACCGGCACAACCCTTCCCGGAGCCTTGAGTCCGTATGGGGAAGGTTAAAATGGCTATCAAGCCGCCTATGTAGGAGCCCGGCTGCTGCCAGTGTCTATCCAGCAAGCGGGGAGATTGTAGGACACCAGCCAAAGACATGCGATGGCTAGGATATTGCTAAAGGACAGAGGGGCAGGGAAAGGGTCTTGTGTATTGCGTTGGGAGAAGGCGGCAGGATTGTCGGCAATTTCCACTCACAAAAACATAGTTTCAGTATCGGCGCCGTCCTGGGCGGCAGAATATAGATTCTTCAGCTCCAGTACCTTGCCAAAACAAGACTTGTCTTCTAGACCGCAAAGGAGAAGGTGGCGGCATCGTACTACCACTTCGGATGCAGGCTAAGGGAAGGTAGGCTTCCTATGCCTGCAACTGTAAGCCGGCAGGGAAGTGACTACTCCCCCAGCAGCCGAGTTGTCGGCACAAAGACTGAATACTCTCGAGTTACTGTCGTAAAACCAAGCCGGGATACGCGCCGGCAAGTGTTACAGAAAAACACTAGCCTAGTCAAGCCGGAGTATACTACTCTATGGCAAGACCAAGATAGGGTTGTCGCCTAATAGCGGCACTGAGGGAAGGAGGATTTACCCTTAAATCTCTAAAAAGATGAGTATCGAATTATATAATTAATTCTAGGAGATATTCTATCTCCTGTTGAATTGATAAAACGATACGCGAGGATAAACGGGGAAAATGTACGAAAGCATACTAAAGCACGTAGGCTAGGTTAGCCTAACACAGGGCGAGATCTCGGTGACGCTATATCACCGAGACTAACGTATACGATCGATATGTTTAAGGAAGAGGAAAAATTACGTGCATGATCTTATCTTCACTAGTATAATTCTGCCTGAATATCTATAATTCATTAAAGCTAAATACCGGGAATGGTTTTGCTAACTAAATAAGTCGTGTATGATGACAAAAGCGTTCAAAATGGCACCTCCGGTTACTGGCTATGCTCTGATAAACATGACAAATTCGAAGATAATTTGTATTTTTCCTAACCATACAAACCTTAGCTATTTACAAAGGGTTATTACTTTTAGCGTAGCTGAAATGGCGAGCCATTAGAATTTAACGAGGGTGTATTACCCCCCGCGCTAGTTAGCGGGGGGGTAGGGGAGTGGTAGCTAGCTACCCCTCCTCCCCCTCACACACACGTGAATACTCACTTTCACTTAGAGGTAGGACTTGTCTTGGGGGACAGGGCTGGCGGGCAAATATGTGTAAATAGCTAAGGTTCGTATGGTTAGGAAAAATACAAATTATCTTCGAATTTGTCATTTGTTCCGTAACCGAAATACAAACCACGCTATTTACAAAGGGTGACTTATCCCTTAGGAAGGGTGGAAAGTCCCCAGCCATACTGGCTTTGGCTTTACCCGGGGACTCAGAATCCGAGTGAGTCGCACTCGAGAAAAGGAGTCCCTGCACCTCACAAGTTCCTTGCTCCGCAAGGAACCATGTGGCCTACGTAAGCTTGTGTGTGAAGGAAGAAGTGTGACCCGTCTTAGGCAGTTGACCTGGAGTTCCAGAAGGAACTCTGGGTTAGGACGTTCCCAATACCACCTCGTCAGGGTATGGGGGACGCGACAGTATTGACTCAATACTCGGAACATAAGGAAGCATGGTATACCTGCAGAGGTTCGAGGTCAGCTATGCAGAGACCAGGATGCTGCTTCCCCGTAGAGGGGATGATGAAGAAAGAAGTAAGGGCCAGACATACTTCTTTCGTTCATGCAGACTAAAACCTGATAACAATGCCCTCAACCTTCTGCTACCTGTCCAAAAAGGAGCCTGAGGTTAGACCAGCTGTTGTGTAGCCACCACAGAGCGATAGAAAACGTATCGAGACTCCTGTGGGTCACGCCCTGCAGGAAGCGGGCTGCGAAGGTCATCAGACGCTTCCAGACTCCAGCTTGTAGCACCTGCGTCACAGAGTAGTATTACTCGAAGGCGAGGACGTTGCGATGTATCCAACATCGTGCTGTAGGGCGACGTGACGGGGGAGGGTTTGAAGACAGGTCGAGATGAATGTACTCGAGTCCGGGCTGAAGAGGTATACTGGTGACTCTCCCCCCATGTCCTCCATGTGTTCCCAAATCGGCTGCAACTGAGGCCAAACTGCAGCTGTTCCCAGCGCTAACCTCTCGATTCCTTACTGGCAAGAAAGAGAAGGTCTTGGGACATAACACACAGAATGGAGACTCGAAATCTTGAATGAATCGGACCGAAGGGTCGGGACCCTCAGATTCTGAGTCTAGCCAACAACTCAGGAGCGAGCCTGAATGTTGCCTTCCCCTCTTCCTTAGAAAGGGGGGAGTAGTAAGAGACCAAGAAGATTGCTTACACACTGGCCGTGGCCAGAGTGAGCAGAAGACCCAAGGCGGAATACAATCCGAGGCCTGTCGTAAAAGGGTCTTGAGAAGATCTCTTAAAGGACTAAAAGTCCGAGCCATGCTCCAAGTTGGAGGTCTTCCTCCGACTAGGGCAGGGACGATCGTAGCTTCGCATGAGCGAGGATAGATCCAGCGGGCAGGAAAAAGTTATTCCTTTAAGCCTGAAGGTCAGGGAAAGGCTGAGCGACAGGCTTCATTGCCGAGAGCGGAAAGGAGCTTCCTCCAGCCGAAAGGCAATAAGACCGTTATTGCTGGAGAAGAGGCCTCACGGGAAGAGGTATATCTCCCACGGCACCCACCACCTTAGACTCTTCACTTTGCCTGGGAGACCCTTGTGGATGACTATCGCAGATGACGCGACCTCCGTACCGCGACTGTAGCGGGTTGTCTCTTCTAGAGGAGGAAGCGTAGTGTCTCCAGGTATGAAGCCGAAGCGATGCCCCGGTTCGGGAGAGATGTCGCAGTGTGGTTGCTTGAGTAGTCTGCGCCGTGGGAGAAGCTCTCCCGGGAGTTCCGTCAGGGGAAGCAGAGGGTCCAGAAACCGTTCTGCGCATAGTCCCAGTGGAGCTCTCCCATTGAAAGGTTGACAGACAACCTGGTTTTGTTGAGACCCATTGTCCGCAGACAAAAAGGAGGGAAGACGCAGGCGTCGAATTTGTCCCACCATCACCGGAATGCATCTTGCCAGAGTCTCGGGGTCTGAGACTGGGGGTACGACTAGTGGAAGCTTGAGGTTCCAAGGTGTTGCGATCAGGTCCCCCAGACCAGCACTTGCTGGTTACCCAAGGTCAAAGACCCCTAGGTACACTCTCTCTATGAGGCTCTGCTTGGATAGTCTGAGAGAGACATTCCCCTGCCTGGAATGAGAGAGCCGATGGTGGAATTGAGAGAATCTCAATCATCCCGGTATCTCTACTACAAGATGTGAAGGTGTGAAAATGCGTCCCCTGCTGGTTAGAATGAAGTCGACGCGCCACGGGGCGACTTGGCAGGAGCTGTAGGATCTGAAGAGGGGCCAGACTAAGGCCCTTAAGCCTGCCTGAATGATGGAGAGGTATCCTTCAGGTCTTGACCATAGGCCTGGACCGGAACATGCCCCCCCCCCCCCCCCCTTTCCTTTGACGAGTCCGAGAACCGCATCAAGAATGTGGGGAAAGGACGAGAATATCCACTACCATCAAGAGGCTCCATAGGTCAACACCCATTGCAGGTTTAATAGTTCCGCTGGTCCCATAGGGCCAGGGAGTCCGGTTAAACATTGCCTGAAGCCACCGGGACTTGGATCGCCCCACATGGAACTTATCCTGAGGCGACCGTTCGGACTATAGACGGGTCAATGAGGAAAGAAGAACTAGGAAACGTTCCAAGGTAGGGCTGAAAGCTCTGCTTGACTGAGAACAGGTACTGCGACTCTCCTCAGTCTTGCCACAGTCAACCGAAAGGAAGGCTCGGAGGATGCGGTAACAGAATCTGGCGTCCCCAGGTGGTCACCCATCCAAGTACCGACGTTGCTTAACCTCGCTGGACGGACGAGGAGCGGGGTTTCCAATGTGGTAAGGCGGTTGACTCAAAATCATGGCCAGATACTCCAGATGTTGAGGCAGAGGAAGAGAAGGCTCCAAGCAAAATACCATGAGCCCACACTCATGGTCACATTCCGGAAGCTAGTCCCGGCGCTGAAGAAGGTCGAAACCCGAGCCTACCGGAGTTGACCAGCCCTCCAAACAGCAGAGGAGGCGGAAGCCTGCACCTGAGCGGCCAAGAGGAAGGCAGGGAGAGTTCTCTGGGGAAACAAACCTGCTATGCCACAGCGGGATAGCCACACTGCATCATAAGCAGGAATACTTGCAGTCTAGGCTGAATTCGACGAGCACCCTGGAAGATGGATGGAATGGAAACTGAAAGTACCCGTCCTTCCGATCCAGGGTTAAAGGAGTCCTGTCGCCTCGTTACCAGTCTGATCGATTCTGCTGGTCTACGCTGGCCGAAGTTTGTTCGACAAACTTGATCAGGGCTGAGAGGTCGACTACGGACATCCCCTCTCAGATCCTTCCTTACAAGAAAGGATCGACTGAGGGGACCGGGGGTGAAGCCGTCGATGATCCTAAGGAAGACCTTCGCCTAAGGTATGGATCATTCTGCCCAACCGGGCAACTCTGCTGACGCTATGGCATAGAGGTTCAGAGACACTGAATTCGCTGACAGAGACAGCAGGCGCGATATCCTTGGCTACTCACAGAGATTGTGCGGGAATGGGCATCGGGAAGCTGTCATTCGGATGAGTAACCTTAAGCATCCTCCCAGCGAAAAAACCTGCAATCCTAGAGTTCGTGAACTCCTTTTAGGACTATGCCCCCCCGGGGGAATCTCCCGTGCCATCTGTTCCTGACAGGAGGAAACTGCAATTGGACACCTTGTCCCAGTTGTCGTAGCCGATAACTTAGGCCGACATGGTTGAAAGAAAAGGGCGCTGGAGCCCTGCAGAGTCTGGAAGAAAGCGCCTTGGAGGAGCGAAACCGGAAGTCGATTTACTCCGCACAGCAGCTGTCTAAGTCTCTGTCCTTGGGCACAGACAAAACTCTTCTCAAGGATGGAAGGGTGTCTGAGGTCGTCGACCTCCACAGATGAGACACCCGAAGGAAGCCTTCAGTCAGCGCGTCCAGATGGTACAACATCGAGCTTGTCCGCAAGTAGATACTTAACGACGAAAGGCCAAGGTGTCTGAGCTCGAGAGGAGGAAAGTACCCTTGATCTTCCTGTAGCTTCCTTGAACCAAACCTCGGGCCATAACCGAGGAGGGAAAGAACCTGGTAAGCTCCCAGAGGAAGAGGTAAGCAGTCACCCCTTGTCCGATGGAGAAATCTTGAACGGAAAGCCCCCCCGCCAAAAATCCTTTCAGGGCAGGAGAAGGAGAGAGTACTCGTACAGGAGAGGGGACCCTCGAGACCGACCTCTTGGGAACCAACTTCGCCCTGGGGGAAGTCACCACGAAGTCCACTCCTCTCTTTCTCTTCAGCGTAGGAGAGACAGCCGCTGGTTTGTTACCCTGGCCGGCGAGTACTGGTTTCATAACCCTCATTAACGCCCGTGCCAGCGGACCAAACCATGTCTGCTGCTCCAAGGACACAGAGTCCGAAATCCTCGCTAAGGTGAAAGGGATCGGGCGATCCTTTGGAGTGGACCCGACGGTACCTGCCTGAAAAGAAGGTGGGGAAGAATGCTGTACTGACCTGTCTTCGTCCTGCACTACCAACCTGTGCTTGGATGGAGGTGATCCCGAGTGCCGTCTAGGAGCACGCGTCCCTGCTGCTACCACCGGCTGTGGAATTCGCCGCGAACTATGGTCGCGCGAGGGCGAACGGTTGCGCAAAGGCGAACAGTCGCGCAAAGGCGAATGGTCGCGCGGGCGCGCAGGCGAGCGGTCGCGCGGGCGCGCAGGCGAGCGATCGCGCGGGCGCGCAGGCGAGCGATAGCGCGGGCGCGCGGGCGCGCAGGCGAGCGATCGCGCGGGCGCGCAATCGCGCGGGCGCGCAGGCGAGCGATCGCGCAGGCGAGTGGGCAGGTAAATGAACACGTGTCCGAGGCGACGAACGCAAGCGATGGCGTGACGGCGAGGGATCGTGCTGCCGCGTAGGTGAAGAAGATCGCTGGCGATAATGACCGCGTGATGGTAAGCGATGGCGAGCAGCATGTGTAGGTGAATGATCGCGTGAAAGGGTGCGATGGTGATCAGCATCCGCAGGAGGGCGATCGTTCAGGGTTGTGCGATGAGGAGCAGCATGCGTAAGCGGGCAATCGTGCAGGGTTGTGCGATGGCGAGCAGCATGCGCAGGTGAATGATCGCGTGAAAGGGTGCGATGGTGATCAGCATCCGCAGGAGGGCGATGGTGATCAGCATCCGCAGGAGGGCGATCGTTCAGGGTTGTGCGATGAGGAGCAGCATGCGTAAGCGGGCGATCGTGCAGGGTTGTGCGATGGCGAGCAGCATGCGCAGGTGAATGATCGCGTGAAAGGGTGCGATGGTGATCAGCATCCGCAGGAGGGCGATCGTTCAGGGTTGTGCGATGAGGAGCAGCATGCGTAAGCGGGCAATCGTGCAGGGTTGTGCGATGGCGAGCAGCATGCGCAGGTGAATGATCGCGTGAAAAGGTGCGATGGTGATCAGCATCCGCAGGAGGGCGATCGTTCAGGGTTGTGCGATGAGGAGCAGCATGCGTAAGCGGGCAATCGTGCAGGGTTGTGCGATGGCGAGCAGCATGCGCAGGTGAATGATCGCGTGAAAGGGTGCGATGGTGATCAGCATCCGCAGGAGGGCGATCATTCAGGGTTGTGCGATGAGGAGCAGCATGCGTAATCAGCATCTGCAGTTGAGGGTCGCGCGATGGCGATCAGCATCCGCAGTTGAGGGTCGCGCGATGGCGATCAGCATCCGCAGTTGAGGGTCGTGCGATGGCGATCAGCATGCGCAGGTGAGCTAGTAGCTGGCGAACCATGTTCCTTCAGAAGTGTTGGAGAACGTTGGCGTGCCAGCTGTAACACACGTGGGCGATCCGGAGATCGCTGGCGAGCTGATGATCGCTGACGAGCTGATGATCGCTGGCGAGCTGATGATCGCTGACGAGCTGATGATCGCTGGCGAGCTGATGATCGCTGGCGAGCTGATGATCGCTGACGAGCAGAAGGCTACGCGTGGAAGCCTGCGCAAAGAAGAAGTCCTTGACCCCGACCTGAACCGAAGTTCTAGATCGCGAGGGCGAACGTGGGCGCACAGGGCACGTAACAGGAACCGCAGGGAAGATCATCTTGAAAGCGCTGATGAGCAGAAGGGCGCGCAGGGAAACCCTGACACGCAAGGGAAGAACCCCCGTGGGGGCAACCCTTTGCCCCGAAGGAATCGTTGTCCGCCGGGAGACTGATGTCCGTCGGAAGACTGATGTCCGTCGGAAGACCGCTGTCCGTCGGGCAGACCGTTGTCCGTCGGGAAGACCGTTGCCCGTCGGAAGACGAGATCAGACTGCTGTCCATCTGCACCAAGGCGGAAGATCGAGAAAAAAAAAGGAGTGTAGGCTGCAAACGGAGATCCAAAAGGGCGCCTCAAGCACCCTTATAGGGAGATGAGAGGCCCTTACGACGAGGCGGACGGAGGGCCTTACGGCGAGGGAGGCCAACAGCAACAGCAACAGAAGAAACCTCCGAAGAGGAGTCTCTATGAGTGTACTCTCTCGCGAACGAAAGAGAAACACTTCGAGGAAGAGCTCCTGCAGTTGCCCAGCCCCTTGAGCGAAACTGCAGGTGCGACCGCTCAGCACCAAGAGCATAGTCGCACGAAAAAAAGGCAAGAGAAGAACCCCCCAAAAGGGGAAAAACTCAAGCCTGGACAGGAAAAACTTCCCTCGGAAGGAAAGTTATCCGCCCAAGGAGGCAAGCCTCCTGACTGTTCTAAAATGAACTGGAGAGCTGTCCGTCGACACGGGAGTACTACCAGTAGGAGACACGCCCCTGACGAAAATACAAGGGGGGAGGCAGCAACAGCCGAATCCCCAGGACTCAACCAGACAGCTCACACCATTGCTATATTACAGAAACGAACTAGATCGGTAACTGTAAAAAATAAAACAAATAATATTAGTACACATTCATTCCCCCGGGAAGGCTCCGAAGAGGAATCCCGAGGGAAAGGAACAAGAATTACACAACAGGCACGTGCCCTCACAACCACTTACACTCGCGGAAGGAGAGCTGTAACCAAAACAGAATTATAACTATTATAATTATGTAACTATGTAATTATGTAATTTAAAAATGAATGAACACTAAAGAAAGAACGAAAACCCCGAAAGGAATCGTTCTACAAGCTGAAAAAAACAACTACAATTAGATTCATAACTAATTGATACAAACGTACGCGTAGCAACCCCCCACACGGAAAGGAAGCTAGGCTACAAGGGCGTAGTAACATGTAGTTAAAGGGTGAACGACCTCAAGAGAGAGAGAGAGAGAGAAAGACATAAGTCAAACTCGATCGCCACCCATAAAATACGCCGTGGTGGCCTAACTGCCGAGGCCTCCACGTAGATATCGTACACTACACACACACATCTGAAAAGGAAACTTACTTATTTCTATACTCAAATATATATACAAACATGAAAACATGTTTACATATATATTGAGTAAAAGAAAAGTAAGCGATTAAGTAAAGACAAAACAGACAATGGCTGCCAAGCGAGGACCAAGACAGAGACGTCTGTCACAGTCCGAGCCAAAAGTGAAAGTGAGTATTCACGTGTGTGTGAGGGGGAGGAGGGGTAGCTAGCTACCACTCCCCTACCCCCCCGCTAACTAGCGCGGGGGGTAATACACCCTCGTTAAATTCTAATGGCTCGCCATTTCAGCTACGCTAAAAGTAATAACCCTTTGTAAATAGCGTGGTTTGTATTTCGGTTACGGAACAAATTAAAATTATGCTAATTTCACTGTGAGAAGTGAGCTGAAAATTATACACAGAGGCAGATGATGCTGGAGAATGAATGTTAAATTCCTCAAAATAGCGGTCTAGAACACTAGATAAGCAGGGAGATTCACCGTGCAAAAGCTCTACTGAATAAGGAATGAGCCGCCATTTTGGGCCCTGTAGTAGTAGGGGAGGAAGGGTAACCTTGATAACGGCTCCCCTTCGATTTCGCCACTCTTCCCCCTCAGAGCAAAAACGCTATTTGGGGTGAAGATTGCCATGTGTCGTATCAAGATATACGTCCCCTGATATTATGCGATATCCTTAAGGATAATTTTAAGGGAGTTAGAATTCTGGAGACCTATGGTCAATTCTCTGGGAGTATCACTACTGTAGCCAAATATCCCTTAGAAAGCTTCCATCAGGACGACATGGCTTGAGCCCAAAAATACATTTTTCGCTTTGTTTCAAAATCCGTTTTCTAATCCTGTCTTGCCATTTAACTCTTCTTCTGAGGCCATTGTTCTGAAATTTACTAAATCCGTTGCAGCCGATTTCATAGTTATACCATGACTCATGTCCATACATTAACACCAACTTCACTAAACTGATATATACCCCGATCTTTACACGCAATTCCAGGCGATGTTATTAATTGCTAAGCTACAACCATAGTTGGAAAAGCAGGATGCTAGAAGCCCAGGGGGCCCCAACAGGGAAAACAGCCCAGTGAGGAAACGGAAAATTAATTAATTTCAAAACATTAAATATCTCCTATATAAAATAGAACTTTAACAAAAAAGAAAACCAAGATAGTGTGCCCGAGTGCACCCTCAAGCAAGAGAACTCTAATCAAAGACCGTGGAACAGAAAGTAACATTAAAATATGATACATATATGAAGGAGTTACTCATCTGTGTCCACTTCTTTGAATGACTAAGTTTGTGACAACCTTAGAACAAGGCTTTAATACTATTAAAGGTCGAAGATTTGTACGTATAGGAACCAAATTTCCCTTTCCAAACCCACAACTTAAACCAAGATAAAAAATGAAACTTCGACAAAATTTCATTTTTTTTCTCTTTTTATTAGACTTATGTTTAATTTAATACAGGAATGGAGTCGCCATTATTCTCTTTTTCTATTTCACAAACAGCTCTTTTTTTTGATGCAGGCAATGATGGCGTTAACGAGACTGTACACACAACGACGCATCCCAATATTCTCTTTTTTTTAAATTATATAGAAAATATAGACACTGAATTGAGAAGAGGTTTTTTTTCTGTAGTTATCTTATTATATCTCCAACAACACCAAGTAAATAAAAAGACTATACAACCCCTCTCCCCCCATTGCTTGTCGCTCCCTCCCCTACCAGCCCGGAGGCTTATATCGCGCACCCACCCCCCCTCATCACGACATTCCCTCTTTCAACCCAGATGTCCCGGCGATGCGAAGCACCAGGGTCGGGAAAACCGGCCGGGCCTTACTCTCCGCCGCCGGACTTGGTTCCGAAGAGGAGGAGCTGGATCTCGTCGTACATGACGAGGACGAGGGCGCCGCCGGTACCTCTGAGGACGTTGGAGAAGGCTCCCTTGAAGGAGGCGGAGCCACCCTCCTGGGCTGCGATCTTCCTCCAGCAGTCGATGGTGTTCTTGTACATGATGTCGGCGCCCTTGCGGCCGGACTGCATCATCATGCGCCTACGCACGGTGTCGAAGGAATAGGAGATGATGCCGGAGATGGTGGTGACGGTCTGGGCGATGGCCCAGGAGATGAGGATGCCGACGTTGCCTGGGATCATGCCCTTGGCGGTGTCGTAGAGACCGAAGAAGGCGGCGCGGTAGATGATGATGCCCTGGACGGACACTCCGAAGCCACGGTAGAGACCGCCGATGCCGTCGGCCTTGGCAATTCTGACGAGGCAGTCGCCAAGTCCCTTGAATTCTCTCTGTTCGGGGCCCTTGCCAATATCGGCAGCCAACCTACGGAGAGAAGTTTCGTTTAGTCACTAATAACCTGAAGACAATCTTAAAATATAGACATTAGAAAGTACCATGTTGTAAAACTAAAAATATCTTGATAGCATTCCTAAGTTAATATAAAACTCTTAATGACGCTAAGAAGAATAATAGGCGGTGCTTTGGTATATACCATTTATGCTTTGGTATGCAACCTCAATATTTTTAATGAAGAAAAAAAAAAAAAAAAAAAAAAGACTAGAAAATTGAACTGTTCTCGATTCGTTTGTGAAAAAAGAAAAACCTCAAGGTCCGTATGTACTGGCAATGGGTAATGTTAAGCTGTGCATGCTAACATCAATGAATGATCATCATTTCTCAGATAATTATTCCTGGAAAATCTAATGGTTCTTGTTTTGCCGTGAAGTGAAATCGCTATCTGGCGAGACCATAAACCAAAGCAAAAACAATACTTTGAAATCGCACACCAAAACAGCACCGAATAATACTTTACTATAATCTTACTTAATTTGACCTAGACTAAAGTACTAGAAGACTTTAAATATTTCTTAAAAATGCAACCATGACCATTAAAATCTTTGGATACAAGCCGTAGTCTCTACTGAGAAAATTTAAAAGCAATAGAATAAAACAGGGGTGGCCAATCATTAGTTTACCATGCACCAATTTTGCATCTGAACGAGGAAAAATAAGAAAAAATTAAGAAAAAATTCATTGAAAAAAAGGAAAATCGACAATCTGGTCGACAGAATTATTCGGTTTAAAAAGGAATTTGATGGTATGATTTTCATTACAATTGGTGTCATTAGTGGAGAAAATTGTACCTCAATTTATTTTGAAAATCATGATTTTTGCTAATGAATAAATTTTGATCAAGACTTGAAACTTGTATATGATGAAGGTATTATATATCTCTAAACTCTGAAACATATATAGCAATGGTGTATTTTGAATTAAGAATAAAAATGTAGGACATAGCAAATCGTCCCCTTAAATTCTTTTGGTATTTTTTCTAGAAATCAGTATTTTTTTTTTTGAGCAGGTATATTTTTTTTCTTTTATCATCTCTGGGGTATAGTGCGCCACTTGTTATCGTGCAATGCGTCACTGTCGGCGCATGCGCCATAGGTTGGCCACCCCTGGTATAAGTAACGGCATTATTATTTTAATTGCCAAGCTACAACCCTAGTTGGAAAAGCACGATGCTATAAGCCCAGGGGCTCCAACAGGGAAAATAGCATATTATCACTAACAAACAAGGACATTCCAATGTCTTAAGCGGAGTTTACACGGGCGAACGATTCATAACGGACAAGTGTTGGCAGTGATGTTCGAATGTGTAAACGGGGTATTTAGTTACCGAACATTTTGACAGAATCCAAGTCCTCAAACCGTTTGACTAGCAGGTCTGACGAACAGTTCGACCGCGTAAAACCGCCTCAACGCGGAACGGATTCCGCAAATTCTCACCTGGTTCGAGCGAAGTCAAGAGGATACACAAAGCAGAGGGAGGTTGCACCGGCAGCACCGCCAGAAGCGAGGTTACCTAAGAAGAAACGCCAGAACTGCGTCTTCTTGTCAACGCCGCCAAGGAAATTCTGCGGAGAAGGACGGAGTTTAAAAAAGGGGGTTTATAATAAAATCATTGGTATTATTATGAAAATGATTAATATTTAGTAACTAACATATGTGAATAAAGTTATCAAGCATAAAATGTTGTACAGAGAAGCGTAAACTTGTCGAAAATTGTCAACTTTACCAAAAAAAGTAAGTCATTTCCCACTTAATGATTAAAAAAAAAACCTACAAACTGTTGATTTTCCGACAACCACGTCCATACACGACCGATTGTCTCCACAAAGCACCTGGCAAGAAGCTACATAAGCATTTGCCTGACCTAATGCGATGGAAATCTCTCTCGCACAGCTCTCGATTCTGACAGATCTGGGAGTCACCTGGCAGGTCAGTTAAGCATGCGTTCATGGATCACGAACTTTCAAAGGAATCTTCTTATCCTCGATTTAGGCAAGATTCGGACCAGACCAAAGATATAAACATATCGAGGATGGAAAAATGACTGCTCAAATTACTAAGGGACATTAAAATTAAAAAACTAACAGCGACAAATCTATTGTAGTAACTAGTTCTAGCAGAGGTTGGACATTAAGGTGCAAGAAATGAAATGGTATTTGAGGAAAGACTAAAAAATAAAAGCAAATAGGGGGCAATGGGTTACTAGACACTTAATTATGCATACAGTACACCTCACGAGGTACATTTATGCCACTATTACCCACCCCCCCCTAAGAGATGGAACTTGAAATAGATGAAAGAGTTTTAGTGAAATAATTTGGGGTCTTGAATCTCAACAGTAAAAGAGAAAAAATGCATATAGTTCACAGCTAGAGGAACACTGAAGGCACCATGGTTAAGGCCTTTCAAGTCCCCCCTCCTTGTTCCTTTTCTACTCTTCGGACAACCTCATTCATATTCGTCCCTCTGTCTCCGCAACGCACCTGGCAAGAAACTACTCAAGTGATTGCCTGACCTTAATGCGATGGAGTTTATCGCGCACAGCTCTCGATTCTGACAGATATGGGGGTCACCTGGCAGGTCAGTTAAGCATGCGTGGATAGAGTCCTTAAAACCTGATACCATTTTAAAAAACAAAGGTATTTCAATAAGGTTTCTTGTGAATTACTTTTAGTACTTTTCAGTAATTTTGTTACTGTGACTTGAGAATGTGATATAAAACTTTTTATTGCTCAAGGAGAGCGATGTATGTTACAAACCGACAAAGAAAAACGACGGGGCAATATCAATACTGCATTCTTTTTAAAATTTAATGATTAATACTGGTTCTAAATTATTTTGGTAATATTTGCCCACAGTACCTCTATACTGACAAGTCACGACAATTTAAAACAAGTTGAAATAATGATAAAACTAGCAACATATTTAATTCACAAAACGTTTCAACCAATTTACTTGAGCCTGCTCAAGGTTATCAACATTAATAGTACGTTTAAACTCTGCATTTGGTGAAATTGAATCATAGTCATTGGGTTAACTAGATAATATTGAGAAGCCACTCACGGTAGACATTTCAGGTGATTTCATATAGAGATAAACACAAAACTGTCACTGAATCTGTAGTAAAAGAATGCATATAATTCTTTATATCTTGCACATAATAACGATAGGAACTTTTTTGCAAAGAAATAGTCTAGAAGATAAGGAATTACTTTCGGAGCATTTTTTTTCATGTTTTGGCCGCTAAACCCCAAATGTTATGAAAGGAATAAAGATTATGCAACTGGAATGATTTTAAAATTAAAATGCATAGCTATATGAAATTAGGGCATTGGTGTTACTCCTGAAAGTACAGCCTGAAGGAACATTTGCGAGACTAGACAAGATGGAAAAAATGCCTAGACTGTAATACTGCTAAAGGAAGACGAGGCAAAAAGTCCCTTGTCCCTTTCTACTCCGACAATGGCATTCGTCCCACTGTCTCCACAACGCACCTGGCCAGAAACTATAGAAGCAAATTGCCTGACCTTAATGCAATGGAAATCTCTCTCGCACAGCTCTCGATTCTGACAGATATGGGGTTCACCTGGCAGGTCAGTTAAGCATGCGTGGGCAGATTACAGACTAAAAGATTCAAGTCATTTGATTAAAACTTACGACCAAAAAATAGTACACCGAGGGACATAAAAACAACTCTTAACAAATTACAGACTAACAATTATAATAACGGCAACCAATTTTACCTTTCTTAAATTCGGCATTGAAAAACTTATGCAACACCTCAAGGCAAGAGAGGAACCAGGTAAAACAACGCCAGCTGGACATTGCTAAATGGTGGCAAGTTTCTCGCATTATACAGTCAATTGACAATACTTCTCTATAACAAAAATACTTTATGCTTCCATAAATTGCAAGTTATCAAAATTTTTTATTTTAAATATAGTACTCGAAATTACACGCGGTTATCATTAGAACGTCTAAAATCACAAATTTTAAGTCATTTGTATTTTTCCTAACAGTACTTACCTCGAACTACTTTCTTAGGAGTATCTGGGATCTCCTCCCTAACCCACAAAGAATTTTGCGCAGTTCCCCCTATCTCCGTTTTCCCTTGTCGGGTCCCTCCGTGGCGGATGGATACTCGCCCTGAGGCGACCTGGGGTCAGCGCGCGAGTGCGCGCTACTAGGTCTGTGTCGCCAGTAAGCATGTGTTAGGTTCTACTTCAAACTCCTGTAAGGCTCCCGGGGCAGGATGGGTGGGCAATAACCCGAAAGTAGTTCGAGGTAAGCAATATTGGGAAAAATACAAATCACTTAAGATTTGTGATTTGTTCCAACACGGAATACTTACCTCGAACTACTTTCTTAGGAGACTTACACTTTAGGAGGCGGGGGTGGACTTACAGGATGGAAGACCCACCACTACCATTCCAGGACACGGGACCTAGATAGGAGGCTAGGTCCAGACGACACAACGGACAGGGTAGGAGAGTCGGGGGACGCACGCTAAAGTCTACCTGTTTGTATAACACACTTTTATAAATAATCCGGACATGGGCTTCCACAACATCCATCTCTCACATGGGAGGAGGAAAGGAAAGGGAAAAAGGGTAGCAAGGAAGGGGAGGAAGGAGGAAACTTGTGTCGCTTGCAATTACTTCCCTCGGGCTACCCGGGGCTTTTAGCTTTAAACTTGTTGCATGGCGGAAATCACTGGTCCAATGGAGAAGGAGTCCAGGGACTTCCTCGTACAGTCTTTCAGGTAGTGGGCCGTAAAGGTGGACTGCCTGGACCATGTGCCTGCCCGCATGATTTGACCTACTGCCATGTTGCTGTCAAATGGCAAAGAAGTGCTAAGACCTCTAATATCATGGGGTCGCGGGGTACCAGGGACTGCAGACCCCTCACTGTCGGAAGCTCTCTTGATGACTTGCCGAAGCCAGAAGGAGATTGTGTTCTTTGACACTGCCCTCTTTACTGGGCCTGAGGAGACAAACAGACTTTTGATGGCCGGCCGGAGTCTGGCTGTCCTGCTAAGGTATTTCCTGCCTGTTCTCACTGGGCACAGGAGCAAGTCTTCAGGGTTGTCTGAGTGAGGGATCGCCGGGTCCGAGAACCCCTCGAACCTCGGGTCTGCAATGGCCGGGTTCTGAGTCTTGGCCACAAATTCAGGCAGAAACTTAAAGGACAGGTCCTTCCATCCTTTCGAGTGCGAGACCTCAACAACAAGCCGTGCAGCTCACTCACACGCTTGGCTGAGGCTAGAGCTAGTAAGAACACTGTCTTGAGGGTGAGGTCTTTATCCAGGATATCCTTGAGGGGTTCGAAGGGAGGCCTTATCAAAACCTTGAGAACCTTGGCCGCGTCCCACTGCGGGACCCGAGAGGCGCGGGGGAACAAGATTGCTCGAAACTTCTGATGAGCATGGAAATCTGGCGAGAGCCCCCCAGGTCGATGCCTCCGAGTTGAAATACCTGACCCAGAGCCGCTCGGACCCCCTTGATGGCTGGAATAGAGACCCCTTGGTCGTCCCTCAGGTGGACCAGGAAGTCTGCAATCTTGTGGACTGATGCATCCAGAGGTCTCAGATTCTGTGTGGCACACCACTTCACAAACGTGGCCCACTTGGCCTGGTACACCACGCTCGAGGACTTCCGAAGATACCCTGACATCCTCGAAGTTGTCTTCTCCGAGTATCCTTCTTTCCTTAATAGACGCTCGATAACCTCCACGCGTGTAGCTGAAGGCACTGAGGGTTTTCGTGAAACCTTCGAAAGTGGGGCTGGTGCAGCAGATCTTCCCTTATTGGCAGGGGCCACGGAGGAAGGGTGGCCAGGTCCTGTAGATCCGCGAACCACTCCCTCTCTGGCCACCAGGGCGCTACCAAAGTCATCCTTGTAGCCCTTGATTGTCTGAGCCTGTTGAGCACCTGCCTGAGAATCCCGAAGGGGGGAAAGGCATACACGTCGAGTCCGTCCCACGAGTGCTGGAAGGCGTCCTCGAACGCTGCTGCCGGGTCTGGCACAGGAGAACAGAACAGGGGGAGCTGAGTGTTGAGCCTCGTGGTGAACAGGTCTATCACCGGTGAGCCCCACAACTGGAGGACCTTCTGGGCCACTTGCGGGTGTAGGGACCACTCCGACCCCACTACTTGCCCTGCCCTGCTGAGGCCGTCGGCTAGAACGTTTCCTTTCCCTGGAATGAACCTGGCTGTGAGAATGATGTGATTTCTCTCGTCCCATTCCAGGATCTGAGACGTGAGATCGCACAGCTCCCTTGACTTCAATCTTCCTTGTTTCTTTATGTAGGCCACCACGGTGGCGTTGTCGCACATGAGGGCTATTGTGTTTCCCTGAAGGCGATGGGCGAATATTGAGAGGGCCTTTTGAGCTGCCAGAAGCTCGAGCAGCTTTATGTGGAGGAGCTTCTCCTCCGGGGACCACTTTCCCTCTGCTGTCTCTTCGAGCAGATGGGCTCCCCACCCCTCCTTTGACGCGTCCGTGAAGAGCAACATCTCCGGAGGAGCGGATGCGAACGGCAATCCCCGTAGGGTCTTCGCCCTGTAGGACCATCAGAGGAGCATGTTCCTGGAGGCCGGAGTCATCCTGACTAAGTCCTGAGGCGGGTCTCCCGGTGACCAAGAGGTCCTTCAGATTCCACTGGACCGGCCTCAGCTTGAGCCTCCCCTGAGGAACTAGCTTCTCCAGCGAGACCTGGTGGCCCACGAGTCTCTGCCAATCCTTGGCTCTCCTTGGTGCATTTGTTAGGAATGGTCGTATCACATGATCCGGATTGTCCAGCCTCTCTTGAGAGGGGAACACCCTCGCTAACTGGGAGTCCAGGACCATCCCTAGGTATGTCATCCAGGTGGTGGGGACTACCTGGGACTTCTCTAAATTGATGGTAACCCCCAGTTCTCTGCAGAACTGTAACAGCTTTGCCCCCTGCTCCTTTAAGGCTGCCTCTGAGGCTGAAAGCAGCAACCAGTCGTCGAGATACCTGATCAGCCTGATGGCCTGCTTGTGTGCCCAAGCTGAAACCACAGTGAACATCCTCGTGAACACCTGAGGAGCCGTAGACAGGCCGAAGCAAAGGGTCCTGAACTGTAGAGACAGGGATCCCCACTTCACCCTGAGAAGCTTCCTGCTGGAGGGGTGTACGGGGATCTGAAAGTAGGCGTCCTTGAGGTCTAGGGACATCATGAAATCCCCTTCTATCAAGGCTGCCAGTACCAACTTCAGCGTGTCCATCTTGAAGGACGTCTTCTTGATGAATTTGTTCAGGGCCAAGAGGTCGATAACTGGTCTCCAACCTCCCGTAGCTTTCTCTACCAGGGAGAGTCTGCTGTAGAACCCCGGGGACGATTCCTGGACGGGTTGCAGTGCTCCTTTGTCCAACATGGCTGACACCTCCTCCTGCAAGGCTGCTTTCTTCCTGTGATCCTTGGGTGCCAGCCACTCTGCCCGATGTTCGGGAATCAGAGTGGGCGGGTCTGTCAGGAAGGGAATAATGTATCCCTCTCTGAGGACTGTCACAGACCACGGGTCTGCACCGTTGTCCCGCCATGCTTGCCAATAACGTTTGTGGCATCCCCCCACCTGTGGTGTGGGAAGGTGTAGGGGGCCTCCCTTCCTATCTCCTTCTGGGGAGACGGTTTGAGCGACCTCGTCTTGAACCGGCGTATTTCTGCCAAAAGGACGCCTGAGCTGGGGCACCACTTCTGCGGGAGGGCCGTGGGGATTGATGCCAGGAAGGGGAGGGGACCTCCTGTCTAGCTGGTGGCGTAGGTGGGTAGGCCCCGTCCACCGATGGTCTCCTATGGGGAGGACGTCTTGCCGCTGGCTGTCTGGGCTCCGTCAAGTCTTTAAGCTTCCCCAGTCTCTCCATCGTTTCCGCTACTGTCTGAAGGGGGAACAAGGTCTCACCCCACACCGGAGCATTTCTCAGGAACTTTGCCTCACGTTCGGGAAGTCTACGGGGAGCCTGTTCAGAATCGTATCTCTCCTCCTTAACACCCAGCTTGCCGTCTGGGTCAGGGACTGGAATGTAAGGAACTTCATGGCCTTCCCTCCCGAACATATGAGTTCTTGTAGTAGGGCCTGATTCTCCGGCACTGAGAGATCGTGGGAGAGCTGGAACCCTGTCAGGGTATATGCCCACCAGTCCAGCCAGGAGGTCACATTTCTGATATCCTGTGATGTGTCCTCCGCCTGAGAGAAGACCACTGGGGCAGTAAGGCTCCTGTCATCTGCACTGCCCTGGTTTAACGTCGCGACGGCTTCTTCCAACGTCCGAGGTCCCGCATGATGCCCGTCTGGCACATAAAACTTTTTCTGGGTCCTCAGTCCAGGCAGAAGCTTGAAGGACCCTTGGGCTCTTAGGGAGTTCTTATGCCCTGCGACAAATCAGTGCCCAGGGCCACGTCCGGAGCCAGAGGTAGGGTTAAGGATGGTTTCTGTTGAACTGGATTATCTACCATCCTTCCCAACACGAAAGCCAAGCATGTTCTGATGACGGTTTAGGCTTGTCTAGCCTGCGGTGGTGCCGGATCAATGCCAGGACCTTCCTGTAGGAGGACACTTCATCTGGGGAACATATAAGCCCTCTACCACTTGAACCCGTGGGGGCGGCCATATCCCTTACCTCTGGCTGGCTCGACGGAGCGGCTGCCTCCATCACGGATAGAGCCGCCGGGGCGGAGGTAGCCGTCATGGATCTACCCCCTCCCGGGGGAGTCCGTGGAAAGTAACTGTCCTGTTGTGATAGCGGCTGCATCCGATGCCTGGATGGAGCCGGTGAGACATTGGGCGTGGGCACCATGCTGCCGGGCCGAGCCAACGGCTGCCTCCACTGAACAGATGGAGCCGGTGACTTGCCGGGCAAGGGCAAGGTGAAAGTTTAAAGTGCGCCAACGGGTGCATCCGACGCGTGGACGGAGCCAAAGAGACACTGGGCAAGGGTGCAGAAGCGGCTCCAGCGGCCACCAAGGCAGGCACTGGAGCGGCAAGGGAGAAAAGCCACTTTAACCCACTTCTTCCTGGAAGAACTCCTCTTCTTGTTCTTCCTCCTCGTAACCTTGGCCTTCTTCCTCGAAGGGCCTGCGTTTGAGCTCGACTTCTTCCTCTTAGACCTCTTTCTCTTCTTTCTCGTCTCCCGGCCGCTGGAATCCTCCGACGATGACGAGCTGGAGGACGAGGAAACGTCCGAGGTAGATGAAGAGGAAGAGGAGCTATCCGAGTCCTCTGTGTCTTCTGCCACCAACCTAGGGGCTTGTAATTGTGCTACCGGGGTGATGGGTTGCATGAAGTCCAGCGGTAGAGAAGCCGAAGGCGCCGGGGGTGTGCGTAGTGCCCCACGTGTGGCAAACCAGCCAGAAAACTCCTCCTCTTGCCGCATGGGTGACCTGAAGGGCGTCCTTGGCGCCGTCCACACAATGGAGTCGGGGTCCGAAGAGCACGTGGCTTGCCTTTCTCTGTCTAGCCCGCCCCTGGAAACCGCTGTTCTTGAAAAGCGCTGCCACGATGGAGGGGAAGGAGCTCTTTCTGACCTCCCCCACACCAGGTCTTCACTCGAGACGGGTCCTACGGGCACCAGAACCTCGTCTATGGAACACACTTCCGTCACGCTAGCACGTAGGCACAATACAATTAAGATCAATGACATCAGACTCATGGGGAACGGCAATGGGCCGTTTCCCCGCAACAGACTTACCTCGTCCCCTACTCTGGGTAGGGGAAAGGGAAGGAGAACCTCTCTCCGAAGGGGCTGAAGGCGACGTCAACGGCAAGCTGATACCCGGCTTCCTTGGAGACCTCTTCGACGCCTTTTTCTTCTTTGTTGCATACAAGGTCCACTGCAGCTCCGGCCAGGACGCACACTCCGGACACGTGGAGGCAGGCGAGGACACCCTGCCTCTACACGAGGAGCACAGCCTGTGCGGGTCGACATCCGGCTTAGAAAGCCAAGCCCCGCATGACTTACCAGCCTTGGGCCCGGGACAACGACGTTGGGATTCCATACGGGAATACACAAGCAACACAAGTAACACAAGGAAAGGATGTAAAATGATATTTTCATAATAAAATGACAAATTCGTAGATAATTTGTATTTTTCCTAACTATACAAACCTTAGCTATTTAATAGGGGTTATTATTTTCGGCGTAGCTGAAATGACGAGCCATTAGAATTTTAACGAGGGTTCACTACCCCGCCACTAGTCAGCAGGGGTAGGGAGGGTAGCTTGCTAACCACTCCCCCCCCCTCACACACAACTGTGCTTGAGCTCACTTTGCTTGGAGGTAGGACTTCAAGGGGGATATGGCTGGCAGGCAAGTTTGATTAAATAGCTAAGGTTTGTATAGTTAGGAAAAATACAAATTATCTACGAATTTGTCATTTGTTCCGTAACTGACATACAAACCATGCTATTTAATAGGGGTGACTCACCCATTAGGAAGGGTGGAAAGTCCCAGCCAGTACTGGCTTTTGGCTTTGCCCGGAGACATTATTTGACACTCAACAATAAAGAATCGCTGCACCTCGCTAGAACCTTGCAACGCAAGGACTGCGGCCTACGCAAGCTGTGTGTGAAGGTATAATAAAGTGTGACTCGTCCTAGGAAGTTGACCTGTAGTCCTTTAGATGGAAACTTTAGGCTAGGACTCTCCCAATACCACCTCGCCAGGGTATGGGGACGTGACAGTATTAGCTTAATACTAAGAACACAAGGAAACATGGTTTACCTGCAGTGGTTTGAGGTCTGTGCAGAGAACCCAGGATGCTGCTTTCCCCAAGAGAGGGGAAGATGAAGAAAAGAATAAGAGTCAGACAAACCTTTTCATTCATGCAGACTAAGACCGGGTAACAATGCCCTCAACCTTCTGCTACTTGTCCATTAAGGAGCCTGAGGTTCTAAACCAGCTGTTGTGCAGCCACCACAGGACCGATAGAGAAAGTATCAAATCTCCTGTGGGTCACGTCTTGCAGGTAATGGGATGTGAAGGTCGTCTGACGCTTCCACACTCCAGCCTGAAGAACCTGCGTCACTGAGAAATTCTTCTTGAAGGCCAGGGACGTAGCTACGCCCCTGATATCATGTGCTCTAGGGCGACGTGACGGAGGAGGGTCTGGATTCAGGGACAGATGGAACACCCTACGAATCCATGCCGAAATGGTATTCTTGGTGACCCTCCTCTTAGTCCTCCCAGTGCTAACAAACAATGTTTGCACTTGAGGACGGACTGCAGCCGTTCTTTTGAGATATAGCCTCAGACTCCTTACTGGGCACAGTAGGAGATGGTCTGGGTCATCTGTTACAGAACGAAGACTCGAAATCTGGAAGGAGTCGAACTGAGTATCCGGCACCCCCAGATTCTGAGTCTTAGCAATAAACTCAGGGACGAATTTGAACATTACCTCCCCCCCATCCCCTTGAATGGGCGATGTCATATGAAAGACCATGAAGTTCACTGACTCGCTTGGCCGATGCCAAAGCTAGTAGGAACACCATCTTCCAAGTTAGGTGGTGATCTGAAGCCTGGCGTAATGATTCATAGGGAGGTCTCTTAAGAGACCTGAGAACTCGAACCACGTTCCATGGAGGAAGTCTCACTTCCGACTGAGGGCAGGTAAGTTCATAACTTCATATGAGTAGGGAAAGTTCCAGCGAGGAAGAAAAGTCCATTCCTTTGAGCCTGAAGGCTAGACTTAAGGCTGAGCGATAGCCTTTCACCGCCGAGACTGAAAGGCGCATTTCTTCCTGCAAATACACGAGGAACTCCGCTATTGTTGGAATAGTGGCATTGAGTGGAGAGATACCCCTTCCACGATACCAACCACAGAAGACTTTCCACTTTGCCTGGCAGACAGATGCGGATGATTTTCGCAGATGTCCAGACATCCTAATCGCAACTTGTTGCGAAAATCTTCTCTCAGCGAGGAGATGCTGGATAGTCTCCAGGCGTGAAGTCGTAGCGAAGCTATGGTTTTGTGGAAGATGTTGGCATGTGGTTGTCTGAGTAGATCGTGTCGTGGAGGGAGTTCTCTCGAAAGTTCCGTTAGGAGTTGCAGAAGGTCCGGAAACCATTCCGCGTGATGCCATAGCGGAGCTATGAGGATCATTGAAAGATTGACCGATATTCTGGTCTTGTTGAGCACCCTCCTCATCAGACAGAACGGGGGAAAGGCGTACACGTTGATGTTGTCCCACCGTTGTTGGAAGGCATCTTGCCAGAGCGCCTTGGGATCCGGGACTGGGGAGCAGTATAGTGGAAGCTCGAAGTTCAATGCTGTCGCAAACAGATCCGCAGTCGGGGAACCCCACAAAGTCAGGACTTTGTTGACTACTAGATGATCCAAAGACCACTCGGTACTCACTATCTGAGACGCTCTGCTCAGATTGTCGGCGAGCACATTCCTCTTGCCTGGAATGAAGCGTGCCGATAGTGGAATCGAGTGGACTTCGGTCCATCTCAGTATCTCTACTGCTAGATGGGATAGCTGCTTCGAAAAGGTACCTCCTTGCTTGTTGATATAAGCCACTACTGTGGTGTTGTCGCTCATCACTACCACAGTGACCCGCCAGGTATTGTTGGAACTGCTGAAGGGCCAAGAAAACGGCCTTCATCTCTAGAAGATTTATATGGAGGCACTTTTCTGATTCTGACCACAGGCCTGAGGTCCTGTGGTGTAGAATGTGGGCCCCCCCTCCCCTTTCTTTGAGGCATCCGAAAACAGCATCAAATCCGAGGGGAGGACGAGAAGGTCCACTCCTCTTCGTAGGTTCTCGTCTGTCAACCCCCACTGGAGCTCCGTCCGTTCCGCAGGTCCCAAAGGGATCATGACGTCCGGGGAATCGCAACCTTGATTCCACCGGGACTTGAGTCGCCACTGGAGGGATCTCATCCTGAGGCGACCGTTGGGAACTAGATGAGCCAAAGATGAGAGGTGACCGAGGAGACGTAACCACGATTGGGCTGGAAGCTCTTCTGAGAAAAGGGCTTGCGACCTTCCTCAGCCTTGCTATCCTGTCGTCTGATGGAAAGGCTTTATGGAGATTAGTGTCTATAATCATGCCTAGGTATACCAGTCTTTGAGTTGGAAGCAGAGAGGACTTCTTGAGATTTACCATGATCCCCAGATCTTGGCAAAGTCCCAGAAGTTTGTCTCAGTGTTGAAGAAGGGATGACTCTGAGTCTGCTAGAATCAGCCAGTCGTCCAGATAACGGAGGAGACGGATGCCGATCCTGTGTACCCACGATGATATTAGGGTGAACACTCTGATGGAAACCTGTGGTGCTGTGGAGAGACCGAAACACAGCACCTTGAACTGGTACTCCTTGTTGTCTAGGCTGAATCTTAAGTACTTCCTTAAAGACGGATGGATTGGGATCTGGAAGTATGCGTCCTTCAGATCAGTCTTGAGGTCTCACTGCAAGTCTGACCGTGTCTGCGGTCTCCAAGCTGAACGGAGTTTGCTTGACAAACTTTTTCAGAGCCGAGAGGTCGATGACTGGCCTCCAGCCTCCAGACGCCTTCTTTACAAGAAAGTCGACTGAAGAAGCCTGGGGACCCGTCGAGGACCTCCTGGAGAGCGCCCTTCTTCAACATGGTCTGGACTTCTGCCCGAAGGGCCTGCTCCCTTACTGATCCCATGGCAAGGGAGCTCAATGACACTGGATTCATCGTCAGGGGAGGTAGAGATGTTGTGAACGGGACGTGATATCCCTGACTGATTACGGAAATCGTCCAGGAATTGGCCCCGAGTTGCTGCCACCTGTCTGCGCAACTTTGAAGGCATCCCCCCACTGGTGGACATGCAGGGGGACTGCCAATCCTAGCGTTTGCGGCCTTGGCTGCTCCCTCTAGGATTCTTCCCTCCCCTGGAGGGCTTCTTGCCTTTCCTGTCCTTGACAGGAAAGGGCTCAGACACCACTGTCTTCGCTGCCGTTGTCAGTTTTGTGGTCTTGGTAGGACGGGGCTACTGGGGTGCTGGAGGCTTATAGGTCTTGGATGTTAAAGCCCTATGTAGGAGGGAGTCTTGGTGGGACTTCCTACGCCTCTCAGCAGCATGCTCCACGTCCTTAGGCTCAAACAGGTTCGTTCCCATCACGGAAGAATGTCTGAGCCTGCTTATCTCGGTGCTAGGGACCTTCTGATGGAACCTCTCAGACACCACATCCCGACGTTTCAGGATGGTGTTTGCCCACAAGTTTGAGACTTGGTGGGCCAGAAACTCGATCGTGCAAGTGCCTGAGAGTAAAAAGGTCTCCATAGCTTTCCTGGTACGTTCTTTGGATAAATCCTCCGAACGTATCAGGATACCTAAGGTCCCTAACCAGATATCCAGCCACGAAGTGGCCTGCACGGCACACTTCGCAACCTTTTCCTGATTAAGGATCTCAGTCGCCGAGAATGAGACCTGCCGGTTGGAGTCTCTCTCAAGAGGGACTCCCCTGGTAAGCTCTTCCAAGGAATGGTGAAGAGGAAGAGCTAAACAAGGCTCCTCTAAGATCTCGAAGTACCTCCTCTGCTGTACACGAGGAGGTGGGAGAAACTTGTTGCCGGCACTGGATCGGCTGGAGGAGGCTAGCTCAGAGAGCTGGACCGCGATCTTGTCCCTGGTACTCTTAACCCCCTGAGACAAGGGCAAAGCTGCACTGGCCTTAGAGGATTTTGAGTCCCAAATACTCTTTGCCCTCTCGAGGAGGAATCTCTGGGTCAGCAAACCCATTGAGAGTCCTCATAAGGGTCAGAGCCTGCCAAAATGCACGTTCTGACTCCTGCAGCTCTCTTCCAGAAGGACTAGCAGCGAAGTCTCCTGTCCCCAAAGGGTCTTCTTGGGGAGACCGCGGACGTTCTCCGAGAGACTGGCTGGCTCCGGTCTAAGTCTTGACGAGGACTTCAGTACTGTCTTGGAGTCCTTCGACTCCCTCCTGGGAGGAATGCAGGACTCCAATAACGACAGAGGTAGGCTCTTCTCTGACCCTACCCGAGAAGACTTTTCAGCGAGAGGTGGGGTTTCCCTCAATGGTGCGGTAGGAGAACGTCTCGCCTCTCGTGACTCCCCTGAGGACGGGTAATCCTCGTCCGAAGGGGAGGGAGAAAAAGTCTGGGGGGGAGGGGGCCTGCCTCAAAGGCATACGAGGAGACAGCTTAGTCCTCGGAGAAGTCACCGCTTCCGAAACTCCTCTTTTTCTCTTCAGGGGAGTAGACGCAGCCAAGGATTTGTGGGCCAATTCAGAGAGAACAGGCTTGACAGCCTGCGTGACTGCTCTGATTAGTGCCCCAAACCAAGGCTGCTGGCTGACGGCTGCGCTGTCAGACACTCCCTCTGGAGGGACAGGGATCGATCGATCCCTGGGAGGAGTTTCCATAGGGGGGTTCGCCTGAAAAGAAAAAGAAGACAAAGAAGAAATGTCCCTGGACCTTTCTGGACCCTTCCCCCCTACCAGCAGGCGCGCTGTTCTGCGCTTGCGGGGGGGGGGGGATGTGGCGATGGCGACCTTATCGTGCGTTGTCCTGCAGCCTCGCACGTGGGAGGATATTGACGATCGCGCTGGCGCTCGCGCAATGGGGAATACCCAGGGTCGCGTGCGGGAGACTGATGGCGGCGCGAATGCGAGGGCGCGTAGGAGCGTGTGCAGGAGACATCGGAGAGTGCGCAGGAAGCAGATTGCGTGCTCGCGCGCGCGAGGGTGAATGTGTGGGCGCGCAAGATCAGGATGAAGAGCTCGTGCGGGCGAGAGATCGTGCGCTCTAGAAGATGTCGTTGGGCGCGCGCAGGAGAGATATCTCTTGCGCGCGGGCGTGCAGCTGGAACTTGCGTGCGTTGGCGCACCTCTAGTGGGCGCACATCAGGCTGGCGATGCATAGCTGCTGTGAGAGATGGGCGTGGGCGCGTGTACGTGACTGCACACGATTGCGCGCTGGCGAGCATTGGCGAGTAGGGGAAGTCCTAAACTTCCCTACCGCACCCAGATCCGAAGATCGTGGGCGCGCAGGAGATCGTTGGCGTGGAGAGCGCTGGCACGCAGGAGAGTACTGGCGCGTTGGTGAGTGCTGACGCGCAGTAGGTTGAAGGCACGCAGGTGAGCGCTGGCGTGCTTTATCAGGAACATCAGCAGCAGGTGAGCGCTGGTGTGCTACATCAGCAACAGCAGCAGCAGGTGAGCGCTGGTGCGCTACATCAGCAACAGCAACAGCAGGAGAGCGCTGATGCGCTATCTCTGAAACCTCCATGAGGTCAGGAGAACGTTGGCGCGCATGCTTGGCATGGCGCGTAAGGGACGTAAGCGCTAATTGGTGCGTACGCCCTTATTGCCCCGAAGGGACCTGTGCCTGTTTTTTAAAAACAGGTTTGGTTGGCGCATAAAGCGCATCAGCAGCCAGGAACGGCGACGGCAGTTCAGCAGGTCGACCTTCCACCGAAGGGGATCGCGAATGATCCGCAGAGAGGTCCAGGGTTGTAGCAGGAACAGTCGGAGAGCGATGACGAGGCTCCTCTGCGGCAGACTGCAACGATGATGATGAACCGAAGAGGCGCCTCCTCACCGACTTATAAGGTGAAGGAAGGCCTCTCCGGCGAAGAGGAAGGCGAACCTTACGACATATGCGCCCTCTGGGGCCGTTGGGTCACCAAGCTGACCTTCAGCAGTCCTCCGAAGAGGAATCTCTGTGAGTGAACTCCCCGGAGGAGGAGAATCACCGGCAGGAGACTGTTGGACTTAGTTCCTCCCTCGTAGGTTGAGCAGGAACGGGAGAAACTAAGCCTTCAGCTACTGCGGGTTGAAAAGTTGCAGAGGTATTAGGAGATACCATATTGGATACCTCTGCCACCACAACGTCGACGATAGACAGAGGATCAACCTCTGCCAAAGTCGGCGATTGCTTGACAGCGGCACCCAACCGGATGATGTCAAACAAGGCTTCCTTGGAGGGCGAACCTTTGAGCCCCAAGGAAGACCAAAGCTGAAATAAATCAGTTACACTAACATTTAAATCCTCCCCCGGGGGAAGAGGTGGAGCTGCCTCGCTAGGGGAGGCAACGCCATCTCTCGAACCCCGAGATCGGGAAACAGAACCACGGTCTACGCTACCACTCGCCTGTCTCTCGAAAGAAACGGATCGAGTGGGAGCTTCGGAGGAGGTTTGGGCAACGGAAGAAGAGTCCTAGGGTTTTTCTCCTTTCAAAGAAATCTTCGAAGGAGAAATATCCCGCCTGGACTACTTCTTCCGTCGTCGAGAAAACCTCTCCCACTGGGAGGTAGACCACTCCCTACACTCACCACACTTATTACTACTATCACACCGTTGGCCCCTACAGTAAGGACAAAGGGTATGAGGGTCCGTCTCGACCGCCGACATAAATGTACCACAAGGGCGGTCGGGTGATCCAGGACATTTGCGCATGTTCGCAGAGGCCAACTTCACACTCAAACCTGTAGGAGAGAAAGCAAAAAGACATTAATGGCTGTCAGAGAGGCGAGAATGAGAGCGGACACGTCCGACTACCACCCGAGCCGAGAGCAAAGTGAGCTCAAGCACAGGTGTGTGAGGGGGGTGGGGGGGGGGGGGGGTAGCAGGCTACCCTCCCTACCCCCTGCAAACTAGCAGTGGGGTAGTAAATCCTCATTAAAATTCTAATGGCTCGTCATATCAGCTACGCCGAAAGTAATAACCCCTATTAAACATGCTGTGTATCTTTTTGGTGACTTCTAAAGCTTTTATTATTGTCACTAATCATGGGATTCCTATAGCCACAGTAGACAGATTCTACTCTATACCACTTCATTTCTCTATACCTTACCTCTGTCATTTCTTCATTTCACTCATGAAAAAGTCAAGCAATTCATTTCCTTGGCTTACGTGAGTATCCAGATCCTACCTTTAATCACCACAGTTGTAACTAACTGGCAACATCTCACTCATAAACTGTACTCTTGAGGAATTCTACAATCTATGACCATCGAAAGTCAATAGAACTCTTGATCTTCAGTGTCCAGACAACAATACTACAACAGACTACTGTAATTAGTTTCATCATGCCAGTAATAGCCGTCCCACAGCTTGAACCGAGTGATACTCCTTCCTCGAGGGGCTTTTAACTATGGCTGAATTACGTTCAACTCTTTTCACCTCAAGGTACAAATTACATCAAAACCTCTTCTCCTCCTCTCCATCAAACCAAGCGGAGATGCACTTGACCCTTTTACCCCCAAAGGACGTACTGGTACGTTTCACAAAACTCATCCCTTTACCCCCATGGACGTACCGGTACGTCCTTGCAAAAAAATGCTATAAATTTTTTTTTTCATATTTTTGATAATTTTTTGAGAAAATTCAGGCATTTTCCAAGAGAATGAGACCAACCTGACCTCTCTATGACAAAAATTAAGGCTGTTAGAGCAATTTAAAAAAATATATACTGCAAAATGTGCTGGGGAAAAAATAACCCCCTGGGGGTTAAGGGTTGGAAATTTCCAAATAGCCTGGGGGTAAAAGGGTTAATCAATAGTCAAACTTCAAAATGAGAAAGATGGAAACTTAAGATTTAAGTTTCTAAAGAATTCTCATTTGAAAGGGATGTTTGGCTCCTTGGTAAACTTTCAAGTATCATTCTTCTAAATATCAAAATAAAATGGCTCAAGTGATTTAAATTTTGGTATATATAAAACACAGTCTTAAAAATCAATAGAATTAGACAAAGTAAAAGCCGAATATGACAAATTCGAAGATAATTTGTATTTTTCCTAACCATACAAACCTTAGCTATTTACAAAGGGGTTATCTTTTAGCGCAGCTGAAATGGCGAGCCATTAGAATTTAACGAGGGTGTATTACCCCCGCGCTAGTTAGCGGGGGGGTAGGGGAGTGGTAGCTAGCTACCCCTCCTCCCCCTCACACACAGGTGAATACTCACTTTCACTTAGAGGTAGGACTTGTCTTGGGGGACAGGGCTGGCGGGCAAATATGTGTAAATAGCTAAGGTTTGTATGGTTAGGAAAAATACAAATTATCTTCGAATTTGTCATTTGTTCCGTAACCGAAATACAAACCACGCTATTTACATTGGGTGACTTACCCCTTAGGAAGGGGGGAAAGTCCCCAGCCATACTGGCTTTGGCTTTACCCGGGGACTCAGAATCCGAGTGAGTCGCACTCGAGAAAAGGAGTCCCTGCACCTCACAAGTTCCTTACTCTGCAAGGAACCATGTGGCCTACGTAAGCTTGTGTGTGAAGGAAGAAGTGTGACCCGTCCTAAGCAGTTGACCTGGAGTTCCAGAAGGAACTCTGGGTTAGGACGTTCCCAATACCACCTCGTCAGGGTATGGGGGACGCGACAGTATTGACTCAATACTCGGAACACAAGGAAGCATGGTTTACCTGCAGAGGTTCGAGATCAGCTATGCAGAGACCAGGATGCTGCTTCCCCGTAGAGGGGATGATGAAGAAAGAAGTAAGGGCCAGACATACTTCTTTCGTTCATGCAGACTAAAACCTGATAACAATGCCCTCAACCTTCTGCTACCTGTCCAAAAAGGAGCCTGAGGTTAGACCAGCTGTTGTGTAGCCACCACAGAGCGATAGAAAACGTATCGAGACTCCTGTGGGTCACGCCCTGCAGGAAGCGGGCTGCGAAGGTCATCAGACGCTTCCAGACTCCAGCTTGTAGCACCTGCGTCACAGAGTAGTATTACTCGAAGGCGAGGGACGTTGCGATGTATCCAACATCGTGCTGTAGGGCGACGTGACGGGGGAGGGTCTGAAGACAGGTCGAGATGAATGTCCTTGAGTCCGGGCTGAAGAGGTATACTGGTGACTCTCCCCCCATGTCCTCCTTGTGTTCCCAAATCGGCTGCAACTGAGGCCAAACTGCAGCTGTTCCCAGCGCTAACCTCTCGATTCCTGTACTGGCAAGAAAGAGAAGGTCTTGGGACATCAGACACAGAATGGAGACTCAAAATCTTGAATGAATCGGACCGAAGGGTCGGGACCCTCAGATTCTGAGTCTAGCCAACAACTCAGGAGCGAGCCTGAATGTTGCCTTCCCCTCTTCCTTAGAAAGGGGGGGGGAGTAGTAAGAGACCAAGAAGATTGCTTACACACTGGCCGTGGCCAGAGTGAGCAGAAGACCCAAGGCGGAATACAATCCGAGGCCTGTCATAAAAGGGTCTTGAGAAGATCTCTTAAAGGACTAAAAGTCCGAGCCATGCTCCAAGTTGGAGGTCTTCCTCCGACTAGGGCAGGGACGATCGTAGCTTCGCATGAGCGAGGATAGATCCAGCGGGCAGGAAAAAGTTATTCCTTTAAGCCTGAAGGTCAGGGAAAGGCTGAGCGACAGGCTTCATTGCCAAGAGCGGAAGGAGTTTCCTCCCGCCGAAAGGCAATAAGACCGTTATTGCTGGAGAAGAGGCCTCACGGGAAGAGGTATATCTCCCACGGCACCAACCACCTTAGACTCTTCACTTTGCCTGGGAGACCCCTGTGGATGACTATCGCAGATGACGCGACCTCCGTACCGCGACTGTAGCGGGTTGTCTCTTCTAGAGGAGGAAGCGTAGTGTCTCCAGGCATGAAGCCGAAGCGACGTCCCGGTTCGGGAGAGATGTCGCAGTGTGGTTGCTTGAGTAGTCTGCGCCGTGGGAGAAGCTCTCCCGGGAGTTCCGTCAGGGGAAGCAGAGGGTCCAGAAACCGTTCTGCGCATAGTCCCAGTGGAGCTCTCCCATTGAAAGGTTGACAGACAGCCTGGTTTTGTTGAGACCCATTGTCCGCAGACAAAAAGGAGGGAAGACGCAGGCGTCGAAGTTGTCCCACCATCACCGGAATGCATCTTGCCAGAGTCTCGGGGTCTGAGACTGGGGGGAAAACTAGCGGAAGCTTGAGGTTCCAAGCTGTCGCGATCAGGTCCCCCAGACCAGCACTTGCTGGTTACCCAAGGTCAAAGACCCTTAGGTACACTCTCTCTATGAGGCTCTGCTCGGATAGTCTGAGAGAAACATTCCCCTGCCTGGAATGAGAGAGCCGATGGTGGAATTGAGAGAATCTCAATCATCCCGGTATCTCTACTGCAAGATGTGAAGGTGTGAAAATGCGTCCCCTGCTGGTTAGCATGAAGTCGACACGCAACGGGGCGACTTGGCAGGAGCGGTAGGATCTGAAGAGGGGCCAGACTAAGGCCCTTAAGCCTGCCTGAATGATGGAGAGGTATCCTTCAGGTCTTGACCATAGGCCTGGACCGGAACATGCCCCCCCCCCCTTTCCTTTGACGAGTCCGAGAACCGCATCAAGAATGTGGGGAAAGGACGAGAATATCCACTACCATCAAGAGGCTCCATAGGTCAACACCCATTGCAGGTTTAATAGTTCCGCTGGTCCCATAGGGCCAGGGAGTCCGGTTAAACATTGCCTGAAGCCACCGGAACTTGGATCGCCCCACATGGAACTTATCCTGAGGCGACCGTTCGGACTATAAACGGGTCAATGAGGAAAGAAGAACTAGGAAACGTTTCAAGGTAGGGCTGAAAACTCTGCTTGACTGAGAACAGGTACTGCGACTCTCCTCAGTCTTGCCACAGTCAACCGAAAGGAAGGCTCGGAGGATGTGGTAACAGAATCTGGCGTCCCCAGGTGGTCACCCATCCAAGTACCGACGTTGCTTAACCTCGCTGGACGGACGAGAAGCGGGGTTTCCAACGTGGTAAGGCGGTTGACTCAATATCATGGCCAGATACTCCAGATGTTGAGGCAGAGGAAGAGAAGGCTCCAAGCAAAATACCATGAGCCCACACTCATGGTCAGCATTCGGAAGCTTTTCCCGGCGCTGAAGAAGGTCGAAACCCGAGCCTAGGAATACTTGCAGTTTAGGCTGAATTCGACGAGCACCCTGGAAGATGGATGGAATGGAAACTGAAAGTACCCGTCCTTCCGATCCAGGGTTAAAGGAGTCCTGTCGCCTCGTTACCAGTCTGATCGATTCTGCTGGTCTACGCTGGCCAAAGTTTGTTCGACAAACTTGATCAGGGCTGAGAGGTCGACTATGGACATCCCCTCTCAGATCCTTCCTTACAAGAAAGGATCGACTGAGGGGGCCGGGGGTGAAGCCGTCGATGATCCTAAGGAAGACCTTCGCCTAAGGTATGGATCATTCTGCCCAACCGGGCAACTCTGCTGATGCTATGGCATAGAGGTTCAGAGACACTGAATTCGCTGACAGAGACGGCAGGCGCGATATCCTTGGCTACTCACAGAGATTGTGCGGGAATGGGCATCGGGAAGCTGTCATTCGGATGAGTAACCTTAAGCATCCTCCCAGCGAAAAAACCTGCAATCCTAGAGTTCGTGAACTCCTTTTAGGACTATGCCCCCCCGGGGGAGTCTCCCGTGCCATCTGTTCCTGACAGGAGGAAACTGCAATTGGACACCTTGTCCCAGTTGTCGTAGCCGATAACTTAGGCCGACGAGGTTGAAAGAAAAGGGAGCTGGAGCCCTGCAGAGTCTGGAAGAAAGCGCCTTGGAGGAGTGAAACCGGAAGTCGATTTACTCCGCACAGCAGATGTTTAAGTCTCTGTCCTTGGGCAAAGACAAAACTCTTCTCAAGGATGGAAGGGTGTCTGAGGTCGTTGACCTCCACAGATGAGACACCCGAAGGAAGCCTTCAGTCAGTGCGTCCAGATGGTACAACATCGAGCTTGTCCGCAAGTAGATACTTAACGACGAAAGGCCAAGGTGCCTGAGCTCGAGAGGAGGAAAGTACCCTTGATCTTCCTGTAGCTTCCTTGAACCAAACCTCGGGCCGTAACCGAGGAGGGAAAGAACCTGGTAAGCTCCCAGAGGAAGAGGTAAGCAGTCACCCCTTGTCCGATGGAGAAATCTTTAACGGAAAGCCCCCCCGCCAAAAATCCTTCCAGGGCGGGAGAAGGAGAGAGTACTCGTGCAGGAGAGGGGACCCTCGAGACCGACCTCTTGGGAACCAACTTCGCCCTGGGGGAAGTCACCACGAAGTCCACTCCTCTCTTTCTCTTCAGCGTAGGAGAGACAGCCGCTGGTTTGTTACCCTGGCCGGTGAGTGCTGGTTTCATAACCCTCATTAACGCCCGTGCCAGCGGATCAAACCATGTCTGCTGCTCCAAGGACACAGAGTCCGAAATCCTCGCTAAGGTGAAAGGGATCGGGCGATCCTTTGGAGAGGACACGACGGTTCCTGCCTGAAAAGAAGGTGGGAAGAATGCTGTACTGACCTGTCTTCGTCCTGCACTACCAACCTGTGCTTGGATGGAGGTGATCCCGAGTGCCGCCTAGGAGCACGCGTCCCTGCTGCTACCACCGGCTGTGGAATTCGCCGCGAACTATGGTCGCGCGAGGGCGAACGGTCGCGCAAAGGCGAATGGTCGCGCGGGCGCACAGGCGAGTGGTCGCGCGGGCGCGCAGGCGAGCGATCGCGCGGGCGCGCAGGCGAGCGATCGCGCGGGCGCGCAGGCGAGCGATCGCGCGGGCGCGCAGGCGAATGGGCGTGACGGCGAGGGATCGTGCTGCCGCGTAGGTGAAGAAGATCGCTGGCGGTAAGCGATGGCGAGCAGCATGTGTAGGTGAATGATCGCGTGAAAGGGTGCGATGGTGATCAGCATCCGCAAGAGGGCGAGCGTTTCAGGGTTGTGCGATGAGGAGCAGCATGCGTAAGCGGGCAATCGTGCAGGGTTGTGCGATGGCGAGCAGCATGCGCAGGTGAATGATCGCGTGAAAGGGTGCGATGGTGATCAGCATCTGCAGGAGGGCGATCGTTCAGGGTTGTGCGATGAGGAGCAGCATGCGTAAGCGGGCAATCGTTCAGGGTTGTGCGATGGCGAGCAGCATGCGCAGGTGAATGATCGCGTGAAAGGGTGCGATGGTGATCAGCATCTGCAGGAGGGCGATCGTTCAGGGTTGTGCGATGAGGAGCAGCATGCGTAAGCGGGCAATCGTTCAGGGTTGTGCGATGGCGATCAGCATCCGCAGTTGAGGGTCGCGCGATGGCGATCAGCATCCGCAGTTGAGGGTCGCGCGATGGCGATCAGCATCCGCAGTTGAGGGTCGCGCGATGGCGATCAGCATCCGCAGTTGAGGGTCGCGCGATGGCGATCAGCATCCGCAGTTGAGGGTCGCGCGATGGCGATCAGCATCCGCAGTTGAGGGTCGCGCGATGGCGATCAGCATCCGCAGTTGAGGGTCGCGCGATGGCGATCAGCATCCGCAGTTGAGGGTCGCGCGATGGCGATCAGCATCCGCAGTTGAGGGTCGCGCGATGGCGATCAGCATCCGCAGTTGAGGGTCGCGCGATGGCGATCAGCATCCGCAGTTGAGGGTCGCGCGATGGCGATCAGCATCCGCAGTTGAGGGTCGCGCGATGGCGATCAGCATCCGCAGTTGAGGGTCGCGCGATGGCGATCAGCATCCGCAGTTGAGGGTCGCGCGATGGCGATCAGCATCCGCAGTTGAGGGTCGCGCGATGGCGATCAGCATCCGCAGTTGAGGGTCGCGCGATGGCGATCAGCATCCGCAGTTGAGGGTCGCGCGATGGCGATCAGCATCCGCAGTTGAGGGTCGCGCGATGGCGATCAGCATCCGCAGTTGAGGGTCGCGCGATGGCGATCAGCATCCGCAGTTGAGCTAGTAGCTGGCGAACCATGTTCCTTCAGAAGTGTTGGAGAACGTTGGCGTGCCAGCTGTAACACACATGGGCGATCCGGAGATCGCTGGCGAGCTGATGATCGCTGACGAGCTGACGATCGCTGGCGAGCTGATGATCGCTGACGAGCTGATGATCGCTGACAAGCAGAAGGCTACGCGTGGAAGCCTGCGCAAAGAAGAGTCCTTGACCCCGACCTGAACCGAAGTTCTAGATCGCGAGGGCGAACGTGGGCGCACAGGGCACGTAACAGGAACCGCAGGGAAGATCATCTTGAAAGCGCTGACGAACAGAAGGGCGCGCAGGGAAACCCTGACACGCAAGGGAAGAACCCCCGTGGGGGCAACCCTTTGCCCCGAAGGGATCGTTGTCCGCCGGGAGACTGATGTCCGTCGGAAGACCGCTGTCCGTCGGGAAGACCGTTGTCCGTCGGGAAGACCGTTGCCCGTCGGGAGACGAGATTAGACTGCTGTCCATCTGCACCAAGACGGAAGATCGAGAAAAAGAAGTTGTAGGCTGCAAACGGAGATTCAAAAAGGCGCCTCAAGCACCCTTATAGGGAGATGAGAGGCCCTTACGACGAGGCGGACGGAGGGCCTTACGGCGAGGGAGGCCAACAGCAACAGCAACAGAAGAAACCTCCGAAGAGGAGTCTCTATGAGTGTACTCTCTCGCGAACGACAGAGAAACACTTCGTGGAAGAGACTGGTCAGCCAGTGACCTAAAAGGGGCAATCCTCCGAAGAGGAGCCCCTGCAGTTGCCCAGCCCCTTGAGCGAAACTGCAGGTGCGACCGCTCAGCACCAAGAGCATAGTCGCACGAAAAAAAGGCAAGAGAAGAACCCCCCAAAAGAGGAAAAGCTCAAGCCTGGACAGGAAAAAACTTCCCTCGGAAGGAAAGTTATCCGCCCAAGGAGGCAAGCCTCCTGACTGTTCTAAAATCAACTGGAGAGCTGTCCGTCGACACGGGAGTACTACCAGTAGAAGGAGACACGCCCCTGACGACAATACAAGGGGGGAGGCAGCAACAGCCGAATCCCCAGGACTCAACCAGACAGCTCACACCGTTGCTATATTACAGAAACGAACTAGATCGGTAACTGTAAAAAAATAAAACAAATAATATTAGTACACATTCATTCCCCCGGGAAGGCTCCGAAGAGGAATCCCGAGGAAAAGGAACAAGAATTACACAACAGGCACGTGCCCTCACAACCACTTACACTCGCGGAAGGAGAGCTGTAACCAAAACAGAATTATAACAATTATAATTATGTAACTATGTAATTATGTAATTTAAAAATGAATGAACACTAAAGAAAAAAACGAAAACCCCGAAAGGAATCGTTCTACAAGCTGAAATATTAACAACTACAATTAGATTCATAAACTAATTGAGACAAAATGTACGGCGTAGCAACCCCACCCACACGGGAAGGAAGCTACAAGGGCGTAGTAAAACATAGTAAAAGGGTGAACGACCTCAAGAGAGAGAGAGAGAGAAAGACCGAAGTCAAACTCGATCGCAACCCATAAAATTAGGCCGTGGTGGCCTAACTGCCGAGGCCTCCACGTAGATATCGTACACTACACACACACATCTGAAAAGGAAACTTACTTATTTCTATACTCAAATATATATACAAACATGAAAACATGTTTACATATATATTGAGTAAAAGAAAAGTAAGCGATTAAGTAAAGACAAAACAGACAATGGCTGCCAAGCGAGGACCAAGACAGAGACGTCTGTCACAGTCCGAGCCAAAAGTGAAAGTGAGTATTCACCTGTGTGTGAGGGGGAGGAGGGGTAGCTAGCTACCACTCCCCTACCCCCCCGCTAACTAGCGCGGGGGTAATACACCCTCGTTAAATTCTAATGGCTCGCCATTTCAGCTACGCTAAAAGTAATAACCCTTTGTAAATAGCGTGGTTTGTATTTCGGTTACGGAACAACTTTTTATTTTGAATATAGTACTCGAAATTACACGCGGTATCATTAGAACGTCTAAAATCACAAATTTTAAGTCATTTGTATTTTTCCTAACAGTACTTACCTCGAACTACTTTCTTAGGAGTATCTGGGATCTCCTCCCTACCCCACCAAGAATTTTGCGCAGTTCCCCCTATCTCCGTTTTCCCTTGTCGGGTCCCTCCGTGCCGGATGGATACTCGCCCTGAGGCGACCTGGGGTCAGCGCGCGAGAGTGCGCTACTAGGTCTGTGTCGCCAGTAAGCGTATGTTAGGTATTACTTCGAACTCCTGTAAGGCTCTCGGGGCAGGATGGGTGGGCCATAACCCGAAAGTAGTTCGAGGTAAGCACTGTTGGGAAAAATACAAATCGATTAAAATTTGTGATTTGTTCCAACACGGATTACTTACCTCGAACTACTTTCTTAGGAGACTTACACTTTAGGAGGCGGGGGTGGACTTACAGGCCGGAAGACCCACCACTACCATTCCAGGACACGGGACCTAGATAGGAGGCTAGGTCCAGACGACACAACGGACAGGGTAGGAGAGTCGGGGGAAGCACGCTAAAGTCTACCTTTTGTATAACACACTTTTATAAATAATCCGGACATGGGCTTCCACAACATCCATCTCTCACATGGGAGGAGGAAAGGAAAGGGAAAAAGGGTGGCAAGGAAGGGGAGGAAGGAGGAAACTTGTGTCGCTTGCAATTACTTCCCTCGGGCTACCCGGGGCTTTCAGCTTTAAACTTGTTGCATGGCGGAAATCACTGGTCCAATGGAGAAGGAGTCCAGGGACTCCCTCGTGCAGTCTTTCAGGTAGTGGGCCGTAAAGGTGGACTGCCTGGACCATGTGCCTGCCCGCATGATTTGACCTACTGCCATGTTGCTGTCAAATGGCAAAGAAGTGCTAAGACCTCTAATATCATGGGGTCGCGGGGTACCAGGGACTGCAGACCCCTCACTGTCGTAAGCTCTCTTGATGACTTGCCGAAGCCAGAAGGAGAACGTGTTCTTTGACACTGCCCTCTTTACTGGGCCTGAGGAGACAAACAGACTTTTGATGGCCAGCCGGAGTCTGGCTGTCCTGCTAAGGTATTTCCTGACTGTTCTCACTGGGCACAGGAGCAAGTCTTCCGGGTTGTCTGAGTGAGGGATCGCCGGGACCGAGAACCCCTCGAACCTCGGGTCTGCAATGGCCGGGTTCTGAGTCTTGGCCACAAATTCAGGCAGAAACTTAAAGGACAGGTCCTTCCATCCTTTCAAGTCAAGACCTCGAACGACAAGCCGTGGAGCTCACTCACACTCTTGGCTGAGGCTAGAGCTAGTAAGAACACTGTCTTGAGGGTGAGGTCTTTATCCAGGATATCCTTGAGGGGTTCGAAGGGAGGCCTTATCAAAACCTTGAGAACCTTGGCCACGTCCCAGTGCGGGACCCGAGAGGCGCATGGGGAACAAGATTGCTCGAAACTTCTGATGAGCATGGAAATCTGGCGAGAGGCCCCCAGGTCAATGCCTCCGAGTTGAAATACCTGACCCAGAGCCGCTCGGACCCCCTTGATGGCTGGAATGGAGACCCCCTGGTCGTCCCTCAGGTGGACCAGGAAGTCTGCAATCTTGTGGACTGATGCATCCAGAGGTCTCAGATTCTGTGTGGCACACCACTTCACAAACGTGGCCCACTTGGCCTGGTACACCACGCTCGAGGACTTCCGAAGATACCCTGACATCCTCGAAGCTGTCTTCTCCGAGTATCCTTCTTTCCTTAATAGACGCTCGATGACCTCCACGCGTGTAGCTGAAGGCACTGAGGGTTTTTGTGAAACCTTCAAAAGTGGGGCTGGTGCAGCAGATCTTCGCTTATTGGCAGGGGCCACGGAGGAAGGGTGGCCAGGTCCTGTAGATCCGCGAACCACTCCCTCTCCCGCCACCAGGGCGCTACCAAAGTCATCCTTTTAGCCCTTGATTGTCTGAGCCTGTTGAGCACCTGCCTGAGAATCCCGAAGGGGGGAAAGGCATACACGTCGAGTCCGTCCCACAAGTGCTGGAAGGCGTCCTCGAACGCTGCTGCCGGGTCTGACACAGTTGAATAGAACACGGGGAGCTGAGTGTTGAGCCTCGTGGTGAACAGGTCTATCACCGGTGAGCCCCACAACTGGAGGACCTTCTGGGCCACTTGCGGGTGTAGGGACCAATCCGACCCCACTACTTGCCCTGCCCTGCTGAGGCCGTCGGCTAGAACGTTTCTCTTCCCCTGAATGAACCTGGCTGTGAGAATGATGTGATTCCTCTCGGCCCATTCCAGGATCTGAGACGTGAGATCGCACAGCTCCCTTGACTTCAATCTTCCTTGTTTCTTATGTAGGCCACCACGGTGGCGTTGTCGCACGAGGGCTATTGTGTTTCCCTGAAGGCAATGGGCGAATATTGCGAGGGCCTGTTGAGCCGCCAGAAGCTCGAGCAGGTTTATGTGGAGGAGCTTCTCCTCCGGGGACCACTTTCCCTCTGCTGTCTCTTTGAGCAGATGGGCTCCCCACCCCTCCTTTGACTCGTCCGTGAAGAGCAACATCTCTGGAGGAGCGAACGCGAACGGCAACCCCCGTAGGATGTTCGCCCTGTAGGACCATCAAAGGAGCATGTTCCTGGAGGCCAGAGTCATCCTGACTAAGTCTTGAAGCGGGTCTCCTGGTGACCAGAGGTCCTTCAGATTCCACTGGACCGGCCTCAACTTGAGCCTCCCCTGAGGAACTAGCGAGACCAGGTGGCCCGCGAGTCTCTGCCAATCCTTGGCTCTCCTTGGTGCATTTGTTAGGATTGGTTGTATCACATGATCCAGATTGTCCAGCCTCTCTTGAGAGGAGAATACCCTTGCTAACTGGGAGTCCAGGACCATCCCTAGGTACGTCATCCAGTTGGTGGGGGCTAACTGGGACTTCTCTAAATTGATGGTAACCCCCAGTTCTCTGCAGAGCTGTAACAGCTTTGCCCCCTGCTCCTTTAAGGCTGCCTCTGAGGCTGAAAGCAGCAACCAGTCGTCGAGATACCTGATCAGCCTGATGCCCTGCTTGTGTGCCCAGGCTGAAACCACGGTGAACATCCTCGTGAACACCTGAGGAGCTGTAGACAGGCCGAAGCAGAGGGTCCTGAACTGTAGAGACTGGGATCCCCACTTCACCCTGAGAAGCTTCCTGCTGGAGGGGTGTACGGGGATATGAAAGTAGGCATCCTTGAGGTCCAGGGACATCATGAAATCCCCTTCTCTCAAGGCTGCCAGTACCAACTTTGGCGTGTCCATCTTGAAGGACGTCTTCTTGATGAATTTGTTCAGGGCCAAGAGGTCGATAACTGGTCTCCAACCTCCCGTAGCTTTCTCTACCAGGGAGAGCCTGCTGTAGAACCCCGGGGATGATTTCTGGACGGGTTGCAGTGCTCCTTTGTCCAACATGGCTGACACCTCCTCCTGCAAGGCTGCTCTCTTCTTGTGATCCTTGGGTGCCAGACACTCTGCCCGATGTTCGGGAATCAGAGGGGGCGGGTCTGTCAGGAAGGGAATCCTGTATCCCTCTCTGAGGACTGTCACGGACCACGGGTCCGCACCGTTGTCCCGCCATGCTTGCCAATAACGTTTGAGGCAATCCCCCACCTGTGGCGTGGGAAGGTGTAAGGGGCCTCCCTTCCTATCTCCTTCTGGGGAGACGGTTTGAGCGGCCTCGTCTTGAACCGGCATATTTCTGCCTAAAGGAGGCCTGGGCTGGGGCACCACTTCTGCGGGAGGGCCGCGGGTATTGATGCCAGGAAGGGGAGGGGGCCTCCTGTCTAGCTAGTGGCGTAGGTGGGTAGGCCCCGTCCACTGATGGTCTCCTATGGGGAAGACGTCTTGCCGCTGGCTGTCTGGGCTCCGTCAAGTCTTTAAGCTTCCCCACTCTCTCCATTGTTTCCGCTACTGTCTGAAGGGGGAACAAGGTCTCACCCCACACCGGAGCATTTCTCAGGAACTTTGCCTCACGTTCGGGAAGTCTACGGGGAGCCTGTTCAGAATCGTATCTCTCCTCCTTAACACCCAGTTTGCCGTCTGGGTCAGGGACTGGAATGTAAGGAACTTCATGGCCTTCCCTCCCGAACGTATGAGTTCTTGCAGTAGGGCCTAATTCTCCGGCACTGAGAGATCGTGGGAGAGCTGGAACCCTGCCAGAGTACATGCCCAACAGTCCAGCCAGGAGGTTACATTTATGATATCCTGAGATGTGTCCTCCATCATAGCGGCCTCCGCCTGAGAGAAGACTACTGGGGCAGTAAGGCTCCTGTCATCTGCACTGCCCTGGTTTGACGTCGCGACGGCTTCTTCCAACGTCCGAGGTCCACATGACGCCCGTCTGGCACATAAAACTTTTTCTGGGTCCTCAGTCCAGGCAGAAGCTTGAAGGACCCTTAGGCTCTTAGGGAGTTCTTATGCCCTGCGACCAACCAGTCGACGTGGTCCATGCCCAGGGCCACGTCCAGAGCCAGAGGTAGGGTTAAGGATGGTTTTTGTTGAACTGGATTATCTACCATCCTTCCCAACCCGAAAGCCAAGCCTGTTCTGATGACGGTTTAGGCTCGTCTAGCCTGCGGTGGTGCCGGATCAGTGCCAGGACCTTCCTGTAGGAGGACACTTCATCGGGGGAACATTCGCCGGTGTCCAATAAGCCCTCTACCACTTGATCCTCCGTGTCGGCTGTATCCTCGATCACGGATGAACCCGTGGGGGCGGCCGTATCCCTCACCTCCGGCTGGCTCGACGGAGCGGCTGCCTCCATCACGGATAGAGCCGCCGGGGCGGAGGTAGCCGTCATGGATGTACCCCCTCCCGGGGGAATCCGTGGAAAGTAACTGTCCTGTTGTGATAGCGGCTGCATCTGATGCCTGGATGGAGCCGGTGAGACTTTGGGCGTGGGCACCATGCTGCCGGGCCGAGCCAGCGGCTGCCTCCGCTGAACAGATGGAGCCAGTGACTTGCCGGGCAAGGGCAAGGTGAAAGTTAAAGTGTGCCAATGGGTGCATCCGACGCGTGGACGGAGCCGAAGAGACACTGGGCAAGGGCGCAGAAGCGGCTCCAGCGGCCAACAAGGCAGGCACTGGAGCGGCAAGAGCCCTGTTCGACCCGCAAGGGAGAAAAGCCACTTTAACCCACTTCTTCCTGGAAGAACTCCTCTTCTTGTTCTTCCTCCTCGTAACCTTGGCCTTCTTCCTCGAAGGGCCTGCGTTTGAGCTTGACTTCTTCCTCTTAGACCTCTTTCTCTTCTTTCTCGTCTCCTGGCCGCTGGAATCCTCTGACGATGATGAGCTGGAGGACGAGGAAACGTCCAAGGTAGAGGAAGAGGAAGAGGAGCTATCCGAGTCCTCCGTGTCTTCTGCCACCAACCTAGGGGCTTGTAATTGTGCTACCGGGGTGATGGGTTGCATGAAGTCCGGCGGTAGAGAAGCCGAAGGCGCCGGGGGTGTGCGTAGTGGCCCACGTTGCAATATATAAGGTGTTTGTATCTATGAAAACTTAGTGGAGTTGTATTTTATGAAACATAGTCATTTTTTTTAAACCTGTATATATATATATTGATATCCCTCTGTGCCCATATATATAAAAAATGCTTTGATCTGTTATTATTCCTTTCTAGGTATTGACAGCAGCCCCTACACTCAGTAGGGAGTGTAAGGGAGAGAGAATTAGGGTATTGCCTCTTACTAGTGTGTAGTGGTCTGTTTAACTGTTATAACTGAAGGTCTGCAATGACTCATGGATACCTTCATCGTCAGACTGATAAGGGCCAACTTGTAAAAGAGATTGGGATGACAGGGAATCCTGCCGATTGGAGGTCTGAGACTCCTGCTGAAAAAAAAAAGGTTTATGGTGACTGAGTTTTCCATATTCATGATATGAGAGAGATGTGGGACAAGAATTAAATTATGGTATGTTAGAGTCCTGCGATCAAGGGAAAAACTGTATTGAGGTGTTGTATTAAGTAAAGTGCAATATTTTTCATACTTTCCCATCAATGTGATGTCAACACTTCTGAAAGCTTACAGAAACTTTAGTGTAAGAATGAATTGTGTGATGTGATTGTAAGTAATGAGGGAAGACAGACACTGGCCCTCAGCTGTATTTTGGCATGCCATTCTTCAGTTTTAGCTGCCGTTCTTCAAAGCAGATTTGACGGCAGAACATGACTGGTCAATATTAAGGCCATTGATTAATAACATTGGGGAAGTTTTCAGTAAAGAATTCGGGCATTGAGGGTTCTGCAGTCATGTTTTGTTAGGATTTTAATGTTCCGTTTTGTAACTGTGTGGTGATATATCTTGCATGCAGCTTAGTATTTTTTTCTCTTGCTGGTACAATATGCAAAGGGAATGTTAATTTTGCCTTAACTGATATATTAATGTATTCTTAATAGTTTAATTTTCAAATAAATATATTTTTTTTGCCTGTTTTATGTATACAGCATTTAATTTCAGAACCTCTCACCACGGTTTCTTTTCCCCAGCCACTGTTTTTTAAGATCTCTTAAGTACAGTATTTTATCATAATTCTTTCCTCCCACAGTGTGTTCCTTTATTAATTATAATATTCCCTTTCACCTAATGTTCTTATATCTTTACTTATAATCAGCAAGCCAAAGGCAAGAGAAGGAAAGGTATGATAAATAACAAGGTTCAAGCTGGGTCCCCTTGCCCAGTATAAATCAAGGGGTGGTGCCCAGAGCTCCGTTCTCTTGACCTGTTACTTGGGTTTTTTTGGGTATTACACCATTGTATATTTGTTGTGTAGTGAACGGCGGGTTGTGGTAGGCATTCGGACACTAGGCAGTTTGGGTGCTACCTCTGGCCACATTCCGCAAACCACTACAACGTGAGGCAAACCAGCCAGAAAACTCCTCCTCTTGCCGCATGGGTGACCTGAAGCGCGTCCTTGGCGCTGTCCACACAATGGAGTCGGGGTCCGAAGAGCACGTGGCTTGCCTTTCTCTGTCTAGCCCGCCCCTGGAAACCGCTGTTCCTGAAAAGCACTGCCACGATGGAGGGGAAGGAGCTCTTTCTGACCTCCCCCACACCAGGTCTTCACTTGAGACGGGTCCTGCGTGCACCAGAACCTCATCTACGGAACACACTTCCGTCACGCTAGCAGACTTCCCACCCATCTGCGTAGGCATAATACAATTAAGATCAATGACATCAGACTCATGGGGAACGGCAATGGGCCGTTTCCCCGCAACGGACTTACCTCGTCCCCTACTCTGGGTAGGGGAAGGGGAAGGAGAACCTCTCTCCGAAGGAGCTGAAGGCGACGTCAACGGCGAGCTGATACCCGGCTTCCTTGGAGACCGCTTCGATGCCTTTTTCTTCTTTGTTGCGTACAAGGTCCACTGCAGCTCCGGCTAGGACGCATACTCCGGACACGTGGAGGCAGGTGATGACACCCTGCCTCTACACGAGGAGCACAACGTGTGCAGGTCGACATCCGGCTTAGAAAGCCAAGCCCCGCATGACTTACCGGCCTTGGGCCCGGGAGAACGACGTTAGGATTCCATACGGGAATACACAAGCAACACAAGTAACACAAGGAAAGGATGTAAAATGATATTTTCATAATAAAATGACAAATTAGTAGATAATTTGTATTTTTCCTAACTATACAAACCTTAGCTATTTAATAGGGGTTATTACTTTCGGCGTAGCTGAAATGACGAGCCATTAGAATTTTAACGAGGGTTTACTACGCCGCCACTAGTTAGCGGGGGGGTAGGAAGGGTAGCTTGCTACCCCTCCCCCCCCTCACACACACCTGTGCTTGAGCTCACTTTGCTTGGAGGTAGGACTTCAAGGGGGATATGGCCGGCGGGCAAGTTTGATTAAATAGCTAAGGTTTGTATAGTGAGGAAAAATACAAATTATCTACGAATTTGTCATATGTTCTGTAACTGACATACAAACCATGCTATTTAATAGGGGTGACTCACCCATTAGGAAGGGTGGAAAGTCCCAGCCGGTACTGTATTTTGGCTTTGCCCGGGGACTCATTATTTGACACTCAACAATAAGGAGTCCCTGCACCTCGCTGGAACCTTGCTACGCAAGGTCTGCAGCCTACGCAAGCTGTGTGTGAAGGTATAATAAAGTGTGACTCGTCCTAGGAAGTTGACCTGTAGTCATTTAGATGGAAACTTTAGGCTAGGACTCTCCCAATACCACCTCGTCAGGGTATGGGGACGTGACAGTATTAGCTTAATACTAGGAACACAAGGAAACATGGTTTACCTACAGTGGTTTGAGGTCAGCTATGCAGAGAACCCCGGATGCTGCTTTCCCCAAGAGAGGGGAGGATGAGGAAAAGAATAAGGGCCAGACAAACCTTTTCATTCATGCAGACCAAGACTGGGTAACAATGCCCTCAACCTTCTGCTACCTGTCCATTAAGGAGCCTGAGGTTTAAACCAGCTGTTGTGCAGCCACCACATGGATCGATAGAGAATGTATCGAGCCTCCTGTGGGTCACGTCTTACAGGTAGTGGGCTGTGAAGGTCGTCTAACGCTTCCACACCCCAGCCTGAAGAACCTGCGTCACTGAGAAATTCTTCTTGAAGGCCAGGGACGTAGCTACGCCCCTGAAATCATGTGCTCTAGGGCGACGTGATGGAGGAGGGTCTGAATTCAGGGACAGATCGAACACCTTACGAATCCATGCCGAAATGGTATTCTTGGTGACCCTCCTCTTAGTCTTCCCTTTGCTAACAAACAATTCTTGCACTTGAGGACGTACTGCAGCCGTTCATTTGAGATATAGCCTCAGACTCCTTACTGGGCACAGTAGGAGATGGTCTGGGTCATCTGTTACAGAACGAAGACTAAAAATCTGGAAGGAGTCGAACCGAGGATCCGGCACCCCCGGATTCTGAGTCTTAGCAATTAAACTCAGGGACGAATTTGAACGTTACCTCCCCCCATCCCCTTGAATGGGCGATGTCATATGAGAGACCATGAAGTTCACTGACTCGCTTGGCCGAAGCCAAAGCTAGTAGGAACACCGTCATCCAAGTTAGGTGGCGATCTGAAGCCTGGCGTAATGGTTCGTAGGGAGGTCTTTTAAGAGACCTGAGGACTCAACCACGTTCCATGGAGGTGGTCTCACTTTCGACTGAGGGCAGGTAAGTTCATAACTTCGTATGAGTAGGGAAAGTTCCAGCGAGGAAGAAATGTCCATTCCTTTGAGCCTGAAGGCTGGACTTAAGGCTGAGCGATAGCCTTTCACCGCCGAGAGTGAAAGGCGCATTTTTTCCCGCAAATACACGAGGAACTCTGCTATTGTTGGAATAGTGGCATCGAGTGGAGAGATACCCCTTCCACGACACCAACCACAGAAGACTTTCCACTTTGCCTGGTAGCCAGATGCGGATGATTTTCGCAGATGTCCAGACATCCTAATCGCAACTTGTTGCGAAAATCCTCTCTCAGCGAGGAGATGCTAGAGTGTCTCCAGGCGTGAAGTCGTAGCGAAGCTACGGCTTTGTGGAAGATGTTGGCATGTGGTTGTCTGAGTAGATCGTGTCGTGGAGGGAGTTCTCTCGGAAGTTCCGTTAGGAGTTGCGGAAGGTCTGGAAACCGTTCCGCGTGATGCTATAGCGGAGCTATGAGGGTCATTGAAAGATTGACAGATATTCTGGTCTTGTTGAGCACCCTCCTCATCAGACAGAACGGGGGAAAGGCGTACACGTCGATGTTGTCTCACCGTTGTTGGAAGGCATTTTGCCAGAGTGCCTTCGGATCCGGGACTGGGGGTGCGGAGAGCGCTGGCGCATTGGTGAATGCTGGCGCGCAGGAGAACGTTGGTGCGCATGGCGCGCTGTAGGTTGAGGGCGCACAGTAGCGCGTTGGCGAGCAGGTGAGCGCTGGCTCCCTTTTCAGGAACCTTGGCAGCAGGAGCGCGCTGGCGCGCTATATCAGCAACAGTAGGAGCGCCTGTGGGCTAACTCCGAAACCTCAGAGAGGTTAGCTGAACATTGGCGCGCATGCTTGGCATGGCGCCTAAGGAACGTATGCGCTAATTTGCGCGTACGCCCTTGTTGCCCCAAAGAGACCTGTGCCTGTTTTATAAAAACAGGTTTAGTTGGCGCCCACAGCGCATCAGCAGCCAGGAATGGCAACGGCAGGTCAGCAGGTCTGACGGGTAGAAGGTCGGCGTGTCCTTTGTAAGGACGACCTTCCACCGAAGGGGATCGCGAACGATCCGCAGAGAGGTCCAGGGTTGTAGCAGGAACAGTCGGAGATCGATGACGAGGCTCCTCTGCGGTGGACTGCAACGATGATGATGAACCAAAGAGGCGCCTCCTCACACCCTTATAAGGTGAAGGAAGGCCTCTCCGACGAAGAGTAAGGCGAGCCTTACGACGTATGCGCCCTCTGTGGGCCGTTGGGTCAGCAAGCTGACCATCAGCAGTCCTCCGAAGAGGAGTCTCTATGAGTGAACTCCCCCGAAGGGGAGAATCACCGGCAGGAGAGACTGTTGGACTTAGTTCCTCCCTCGAAGGTTGAGCAGAGGGAGAAACTAAGCCTTCAGCTACAGTAGGTTGAGCAGTTGCAGAGGTATTAGGAGATACCGCATCGGATACCTCTGCCACCACAACGTCGACGATAGACAGAAGATCAACCTCTGCCAACATCGGCCATTGCTTGACAGCGGCACCCAACCGGATGATGTCAAACAAGGCTTCCTTGGAGGGCGAACCTTCGAGCCCCAAAGGAAGACCAAAGCTGAAATAAATCAGTTACATTAACATTTAAATTTAATTCCTCCCCCGGGGGAAGAGGTGGAGCTGCCTCGCTAGGGGAGGCAACGCCATCTCTCGAACCCCGAGATCGGGAAACAGAACCATGGTCTACGCTACCACTCGACGGTTTCTCGGAAGAAACCGATCGAGTGAGAGCTTCGGTGGTGGTTTGGGCAACGGAAGAAGAGTCCTTGGGTTTTTCTCCTTTCAAAGAAATCTTCGAAGGAGAAATATCCCGCCTGGACTTCTTCTTCCGTCGCTGAGAAAACCTCTCCCACTGGGAGATAGACCACTCCCTACACTCACCACACTTATTACTACTATCACACCGTTGGCCCCTACAGTAAGGACAAAGGGTGTGAGGGTCCGTCTCGACCGCCGACATAAATGTACCACAAGGGCGGTCGGGTAATCCAGGACATTTGCGCATGATAGCAGAGGCCAACTTCACAAACAAACCTGTAGGAGAGAATGCAAAAAGACATTAATGGCTGTCAGAGAGGCGAGGGTGAGAGCGGACACGTCCGACTACCACCCGAGCCGAGAGCAAAGTGAGCTCAAGCACAGGTGTGTGTGAGAGGGGGGGGGGTAGCAAGCTACCCTCCCTACCCCCCTTTAACTAGCGGTGGGGTAGTAAACCCTCGTTAAAATTCTAATGGCTCGTCATTTCAGCTACGCCGAAAGTAATAACCCCAATTAAATAGCGTGCTTTATATGTCAGTTACGGAACAAATAAATGTTTGAACATACTTACCAGCTGGTTATATAAAAATAGCTTTAGTCTCTGATGTCCAGCAGAAATTCAAAAACTTGCGACAATCGCAGATAGAGTTGCCAGGTGTACACTAGCGCCCTCACGGGAGATAGGCCGAACCATTCCATACTTCACCAGATCTTCCATGCCCATAGGTCTCTAGAGGGGAGGAGGGTGGGAATAAAAGTTATATAACCAGCGGGTAAGTATGTTCAAAAATTTATTTTATGAAAATATAATTTTCAAACATTAAACTTACCCGCTGGTTATATAAAAATACCTGATTGACACCCTTGGTGGAGGGTCAGAGACAGCAACATTGTTGGAATATTACTTAAGAGTTAATTAAAACAAGCTTAAAGGTTCGTACCCGTTAAGGAAGCTACCTTCAATGATTCTCTGCCTCATTATGTCTGCTATCCTTATGAGATCCAGCGGTCCATCCAGGGGGCTGAAGATCTCTAGGAGCTGTCAAACAGGTAATAACCTTTAAGCTGACAGGACCTCAGCTAATACCCTTGTTCCGGGCGCTCTCAAGGAACAAAATGACCACCTGACTAAATCAAAGATTGCGGAAGATTGTCGACCAATCTCCACATACAACCATAAAAATATATTAAAGTTCCAAGAGAAGAACATGGGTACTAGGGATTAGGGGAACGTAGTGGTAGATCCTTCACCTACTATTGCACTCGTTGCTACGAATGGTCCCAAAGTGTAGCAGTCCTCATAAAGAGTCTGGACACGTTTCAAGTAATGCGAGGTGAATAGATTTACTCCTCCAAAAGGTTGTATCCATGATGCTTTGCAGAGAACGATTTTGTTTAAAATCTACAGAAGTTGCCACAGCTCTAACTTCATGAGTCATTACTTTTAGCAGCTTAAGGTCTGCCTCACCAGTGTGAGTGAGCCTCTCTAATTAAAAGTCTTATAAAAAATGATAGGGCGTTTTTAGACATAGGTAACGCAGGCTTCCTGACTGCGCACCAAAGAGCTTCTGAATTGCCTCTTAAATCTTTAATTCTGTCCAGATAGAACTTCAGTGCTCTAACAGGACACAGAACTTTCTCCAACTCTTCACCAACCATATCAGAGGTTAGCAATCAGATTTAGGCCATGGATGAGAAGGACGTTCGTTTTTGGCCAGGAATCCAAGTTGCAAGGAGCATATGGCCTTTCCCTCTCTGAAGCCAGTATTCTTGCTAAAAGCGTGAACTTCACTGACTCTCCTAGCTGTTGCCAGACTTACTAAGAAAAGAGTCTTCAAAGTCAGATCTTTAAAAGAAGCCGAGTGTAAAGGATCGAATCTGTCACTCATGAGGAATTTTAAAACATGGAATTTTTATTATAAAATAAATTTTTAAATATACTTACCTGGTAGTTACATATATATAGCTTAAATCCCGCATTTCGACGCGGCATGACAGAAATTCAAAATTCGTGGCGATTGCCGCCATGACAGTAGGTGGTCATACATGAGCGCCATCACTCGTAGGTTATTAGAACCATTCCCAACATCTTCAGAAATTCGATGTCTCTGTTTTCAGAGAGGAGGAGGGAGGGCCCTTTTATATATGTAACTACCAGGTAAGTATATTTAAAAATTTATTTTATAATAAAAATACCATTTTTAAATATGTAACTTCCCTGGTAGTTACATATATATAGCTGATTCACACAGTTGGAGGTGGGTTGAAAACCTCATCCCCTTGGGAATTCGTATAATTATCAATAACTACAATAGTAGTACTAACAATCTGGTTCTAACCTGATAAGAAAGCTGGCTTCACAATGATAGTGCCTCATTTCGCCTGCATTCCTTAAGAGACTCAGCGATCCACTCAGTGGGCTGTAAAAGTCTCTTGGGGCTGCCAAAAGGTCCACGACCCTCAGAGTGGCTAGACCACCACCCTTGCTAACCTGCCCACATTACTCTATCCTAGGAAGAGAAGTCTTGCTTCTTAGGAATCCACTCCTTAGGATTCTGAATTCAGACCTCAATGCTTATAGGTTTTAATTCTAGTTCTCTCAACCAAGAGCTAGCCCAGCAGGACCTTGAATATAATCTCTTTCAAGTTAAGATTTATTTCTTAATATAGCGTCTGGAGCAACAATATCTCAATGCTAGACGATCAAGGTTAGGTAGACATTAAAGTCTCTTGTCATAGGTAGCGAAGCGTCCACACTGATGCTGAAGCTTCCATACTGGCGCTGAAGCGTCCACACTGGAGCTGAAGCGTCCACACTGGAGCTGAAGTGTCCACACTGACGCTGAAGCGTCCACATTGACACTGAAGCGCGCTGAAGCGTCCACACTGACGCTGAAGCGCCTACCTGGCACTGAAGCGTCCACACTGACGCTCCGTTCCGTTGACATTCCGCTTCCTTGCCACACTGTTCCGCTGACGCTTCGCCGGCTCTGTTGTCTGTCATGATGCTTGGTAGCATGCTCTGCTGCCTGGCGAACGTCGGCGCGCCTGAATAGACTGATACTAGGCGCTATGAACGGTCGTTTTGCGTTGAGCAGGTAATCGAAGTAATGCATCCACTTCCTCCCACCGTTGAACATTGCGGGTGGTAGGCCGCCTGTGCGACAACGAGTCATCACCGTTAAAGACACGTCTCTTGTGCGACCGTGTCAAGACCGGAAACGTGACGCCCAACCGCACTGTCAACGGCAGGCTGATAAGACTGAATAAATGAAGATAATTGCTTTGCTGTTTCACGCCTAACAGCAAAGATCAGAATCAACCTTAGGCGAAATGTAATCAGCATTATCTTCGTCGATCCCTAGCGCTTGCCACTGTCGGGAGACGACACCCATCAGGTGGAGGCGGCGGCACTAAGTCTGCGCCGTATGAAATGTAAATACGCAGAACGAATCTAATTTTGTTTTCAGCTTAGCGCCTGAAGCGCGCGTATAATGTTTGAAAACACTAATACCTCGCTTTATCTATAGCGAGAGTGAGCGTTCTGGGGGACGACAGAAAACGTACGAGAGGACTTCTGTTCGGGTCTTAAAAGATTGTAACGCCCGGCTACCCTCTCGATTCCTTTCGCTGTTCGACCTAACTTCTCCCCTGGGTCCGGGAGCTTGACAGAGGTCTAAGGCTAGGATCACGACAGGTCCGAACAGAAGCACTCTCCACTGAATAAAATTCACTGCATAATTTAGCACTAAAAAATTTGCATTATACTCTTTGGTAAAAAGAAAGTTTCACGATCATTTGAGAAACAAAGTATACGTTCTCTCAAACGAATAGAACTCTTAGAGAGAGACTTACAATTCTGTTAATCATTTGAATGGGAATGAAAAGTCACTGAATCCCATATAAATGCAGCGAAATATTAAATATTAAATATTACCTTCATAGAAATAATATTTTAAATCAAAGTAAACCCTTAAATTAAGGGATTCCAATTAAAGATGAATCATCACTCGTATTCACTTGAACATTTACACTTAATATACGAACAATCTTAGTATTCCACTAAGGATACAACGATACATAGAATCGTGCGCTACATCGATTGTAAAGAATACTGCATCGTATAAACATTAGGTGAACTTTAACTTCCTTCAATCTCTGACTAAGGAAAAATACTGAAAGGACCAATTAATTGCAAAATAAAATGTTCCTTTTATATAGTACAACTAAAAAACTTGGAATAGTAAGAAGAATGTACTATTCATAAAAATTGCTACAAAATATTGTAACATTGTAACGATACTGACAACTGCGTAACAAAAATGAACTGAATGCTAGTTAATCTTTGCTAGTTAATTGAAGATTAACCTAAAGAAAAAACTATTAAAAGGATAAAATTTTCTCAAAATAATAATCCTTTAATTTAATTTATAACTTAATAATTCAATAGTCTATGTCATAAGGCTGTGACGTCATCAATGGAAGAGATGTTTACATCCCGACCCAGCCTTTTGTGAGGTTTAAAATAGGTTATAAATACGTGATCACAGATCAAATAAAACAAACAAGCGAAAGCCCAAAGTCAAAAACGTTAATACATCACCAAATAACGTCCAAACAGAGTAAGAAAACGAGAGAATTTCCAGCTATGGCGGCAGAGAAAATCTGAAGAAGTTGGGTATAGTTCTACCTGTAGTACCGCAAGGGCGCTAGTGTACACCTGGCATATCTGCGATAGCCGCGCGCGATTTTGAATTTCCTGCCGGGCGTCCAGGGACTTTAGCCATTCTTATATAACCAGCGGGTGAGTTTTATATTTAAAATAATATATTTCCCTACATTATAAACATACTTATGCTTAGAAAGCTAATATTTTAAAAATTTCTTGCAAGAAAGAAAATAATTCATAAAATGCAAGTTATACTGAACGGACTCTGACTTCATCACGAAGACGGACTGAATTCCTACAAGGTACAGTGATACCTCGGTAGTCGAACGACTCTATACTCGAACAATTCGGAGTTCGACCAAAATTTTCGAGAAATTTTTGCTGCGGTGCTCGACCAAAAATTCGGTACTCGACCAGCCGAACACGTGACGACCGCATGGGCTTTGTGATGATCGCGCCATCTCGGCCACTCTCGCTTGTTCGGGAAGCATCAGTTCTCTCGAGAGCGTCACTCAGACAACGCGCGATCAGCATTCGTTGTGATTTAGTGATTTTCAGTGCTTTTAATTGCTTTTTTAGCTTTCATAATGAGTCCCAAGAAAGTAATGAGTGTTAAGGGGAAGGAGAAGAGGAAAACAGTGCGAACAACGATCGAGTTGAAGAAGGAAATTATAGCGAAATATGAGAATGGTGTACGAGTGTCCGATTTAGCGGTAGAATACGGAATGGCGAAGTCGACCATTTCTACGTTTTTAAAGCATAAAGAAATGATTAAGAAGGCGAATGTTGCAACGGGAGTTACGGCGGTAACTAAGCAAAGGCCACAAGTGATTGAGGAGATGGAAAAGTTGCTTTTAATATTTATTAAAGAAAAACAGTTGGCCGGGGAAAGTGTTAGTGAAGCGTTCATTTGTGAAAAAGCGTTGCATATCTATGAAGAATTAGTGAAGAAAAGTCCGAGTACCAGTGAAAGTGATTCATTTACATTTAAAGCGAGCAGGGGTTGGTTTGAAAAGTTTCGTAATAGAACAGGTATTCATCGTGTTACTAGGCATGGGGAGGCAGCTAGTTCGGATCAAATTGCAGCCGATAAATACGTGGGGGAATTCGATCGGTACATAAATGAACAAAATTTGATCGCACAACAAGTCTTTAATTGTGATGAGACTGGGTTATTTTGGAAGAAAATGCCAGCCAATACGTACATTACCAAGGACGAGACGAAGATGCCAGGTCACAAGCCAATGAAAGATAGGCTAACATTGTTGCTGTGTGCAAATGCAAGTGGCGATTGCAAGATCAAACCCTTGTTAGTGTACCACTCGGACAACCCCCGGGTGTTCAAACGAAATAATATTTGTAAAAGTGCACTACCAGTTATGTGGCGCTAGAACACTAAATCTTGGGTCACAAGACAATTCTTTACTGAGTGGATAAACGAAGTGTTTGCCCCCCAGGTTAAGGCTTACCTCATTGAAAAGAGCTTGCCAATGAAATGTCTTCTGGTTATGGACAATGCTCCTGCACATCCTCCAGGTCTCGAGGATGACTTGAAAGAAGAATACAGCTTTATCAAAATCAAATTCTTGCCCCCCAATACTACTCCCATACTCCAGCCCATGGACCAACAGGTCATTTCAAACTTCAAAAAACTCTATACCAAGGCCCTTTTCAGAAAGTGTTTTGAAGTGACCAGTGACACGAAGTTGACCCTAAAGGAATTCTGGAAGGAACACTTCAGCATCCTCAACTCTGTTAACATGATTGACCAAGCTTGGCGAGGTGTGACCTATAGGACATTGAACTCTGCCTGGCGTAAGCTGTGGCCATCATGTGTCACAGAGAGGGAGTTTGAAGGTTTCCAACCAGAGGCGGGTCCAAGCACTGCTACCCCTGTAATTTCTGATGACACTGATGTCGTTGAGGAAATTGTTGTCATGGGCAGGAGTTTGGGGCTTGAGGTCGACAAGGATGATATTGATGAGCTTGTAGAAAGCCATTCTACCGAGTTGACTGTGGAGGAATTGTTGCACCTGCAACAACAACAGCAGCAGGATCTGATTGTGGAGCAGGAATCTTCAGAAGAGGATGAGGTAAGGGAGGATGTTCCAAGTTCTCTCATCAATGAAATTTGTTCCAAGTGGGCAGATGTGCAGGCTTTTGCTGAAAAATACCACCCAGAAATTGCAGTAGCAAACCGGGCAGTGCATATGTTTAATGATAGTGTCATGTATCATTTTCGAAGAATACTGCAGAGGAGGAAGAAACAATTAACAATAGACCAGTTTTTCACAAAAGAAAAGAAAGCTGCTACATCAAAGCCTGTTTCTCCTCCAAAGAAGAGACAAAGAAGAGAAGAAACCCCTGAAATAGATCTGCCCACCCTTTCATTGGAGAGAGAAACAACTCCTGAAGGAGAACTACCCCGCCACATCATGGAAGGGGACTCTCCTTCCAAGCAGTAACCTCCCCCTTCCATCCTCTCCACATCCATCCCTGTATGCCATCGAACCGCTGCTCAAAGGTATGTTCACTACAGTACAGAAAATGGTTTAAAATTGTTTTATTTTAGTACAGTAAATGGTTTAAAATTGTTTTATAGGATTTTCTGACCAATTTCATACACATTTAGATAATTATTGTTGTTTAGGTACACGTTTTATTAATATTTTGGGCCTGTTCGAGTGCTTGGGAACGGAATAGAATATATACCATTATTTCTTATGGGGAAAAAAAATTCGGTACTCGAACAAATCGGAGGTCGAACACGGATCTCGAACGGATTATGGTCGAGTACCGAGGTATCACTGTAATCACATTCCGCTCTGCTAAGAGTTACGTTACAAAATAGTAACATCACAATGTTTAATGTAGAAAATATCTTCCTTCCATTATAACTTTAAGAGTTGTTCGTTAATAAAGTAGGGGGAAAAAATCTTTGATCCCTCAATACAAGGAAGGAAAACAAATACATACATGCTCCCTGTTCATTACAGTGAGGGAAGAAAGAGCAGCTCGAAAGCTGGTTTAGCCCAACAACCAAAGTTTAACAACAGAAGAGCCATTACTGGGTCTGGACATCTTTGTTTGAAATCAAGTTCACTTAAACTGTCCAAGTTGGACCCGCAATAAAAAAAAAAAAAACTATCCTATACAATATCTTCGATAGTTGAAAGGCAGCTATTAACAATAATCAGACAAAAGGTACTTCACCAAATTGTGGAATAAAGTAATATATCCACGAAAAGAATTCCCGAGGTGTTGACTCGATCAACGACAGAGAATTTCTGAAGATGTTGGGAATGGTTCTAATAACCTACGACTGATGGCGCTCATGTAAGACTACCTACTGTCATGGCGTCGGTCGCCACGAATTTTGAATTTCTGTCGTGCCGCGTCGAAACGCGGGATTTAAGCTATATATATGTAACTACCAGGGAAGTTACATATTTAAAAACAGATTAATGACTGACAAGCGAGGGTGAGAGTGGACACGTCCGTCTGCCACCCGAGCCAAAAGCAAAGTGAAGTATTCACAGGTGTGTGTGTGTGTGGGGGGGGGTAGCAAGCTACCCCTCCCTACCCCCGCTAACTAGCGATGGGGGTAGTAAACCCTCGTTAAAATTCTAATGGCTCGTCATTTCAGCCACGCCGAAAGTAATAACCCCTATTAAATAGCGTGGTTTGTATTTCAGTTACGGAACAAATGATTTTTCTTGTCCTGATTTTTATAGCAAGACCAGTATCAACATGGCAAAATATTCAGTTATACAAATATACAGCAATACACAAATTCAAAACAAGTCTATCATCATGACCACTTGGATTCTATCAACACAGAACACCAAATGATACACTACTCACCTTTGATCATTGGACCAGCCCAAGGCCCTTCTGATCTCAAGCCTTTTCATGACCAGCTAAGATAGTATCGAGCAACACAGATGTCGTCTCACGTCCTTGTCGCCAGAGGAGCTCGGTTCGACTCGGAACACGACGCTGCGCAGCCTCAGAACTTTGTCTTCCCCGTCTTCCGCATCCTTCACGTCGTCTCCTTTCTCCAGCACCCAGACTTTCCAGACACGAACGGAGGAGTCCTTCAAACCGCTGGCAAGCAATCATCCGCCATTATCTGAAAGGAGATAATATTGATGCTCAAAATGCATTCTCAAAACAAGTCAAAAGAGCTCCCTGAATATTTCCAACATTTGATTCAAGTCTAGGGACCAACCTTCCCCTTTTTCATACGTTGACCTTTTGCATAATCTACTGTCTATATATAATAGCAATCATAACTAGAATTGTGATCTTGCTGTGGTTTACCTTCAAAATTCAATGGGTTCATCCAAAGCATAATAATACCTATCAGTGGTTCAAAGTTGGTGGAAATCAAGTAGGACGTTTCAACATAATCTTGCTGACAGACAACAAACAAACGTATAAATATGACAAATTCGAAGATAATTTGTATTTTTCCTAACCATACAAACCTTAGCTATTTACATTGGGTTTACCTTTAAGCGTAGCTGAAATGGCGAGCCATTAGAATATAACGAGGGTGTATTACCCCCGCGCTAGTTAGCAGGGGGGTAGGGGAGTGGTAGCTAGCTACCCCTCCCTCCCTCACAAACCAATGAATTGCTTCACTTTCACTTAGAGGTAGGACTTGTCTTGGGGGACAGGGCTGGCGGGCAAATATATGTAAATAGCTAAGGTTTGTATGGTTAGGAAAAATACAAATTATCTTCGAATTTGTCATTTGTTCCGTAACCGAAATACAAACCACGCTATTTACATTGGGTGACTTACCCCTTAGGAAGGGTGGAAAGTCCCCAGCCATACTGGCTTTGGCTTTACCCAGGGACTCAGAATCCGAGTGAGTCGCACTCGAGAAAAGGAGTCCCTGCACCTCACAAGTTCCTTGCTCCGCAAGGAACCGTGTAGCCTACATAAGCTTGTGTGTGAAGGAAGAAGTGTGACCCGTCCTAGGCAGTTGACCTGGAGTTCAAGAAGGAACTCTGGGTTAGGCCGTTCCCAATACCACCTCGTCAGGGTATGGTGGACGCGACAGTATTGACTCAATACTCGGAACACAAGGAAGCATGGTTTACCTGCAGAGGCTCGAGGTCAGCTATGCAGAGACCAGGATGCTGCTTCCCAGTAGAGGGGATGATGAAGAAAGAAGTAAGGGCCAGACATACTTCTTTCGTTCATGCAGACTAAAACCTGATAACAATGCCCTCAACCTTCTGCTACCTGTCCAAAAAGGAGCCTGAGGTTAGACCAGCTGTTGTGTAGCCACCACAGGCCGATAGAAAAACGTATCGAGGCTCCTGTGGGTCACGTCCTGTAGGTAGTGGACTGTGAAGGTCGTCCGACGCTTCCAGACTCCAGTTTGTAGCACCTGCGTCACAGAGTAGTTTTCTTGAAGACCAGTGACGTTGCGATGCCTCCGACATCGTGTGCTCCAAGGCTACATGACGGAGGAGGGTCTGGATTCAGGGCGAGATGGATGGTCCTTGAATCCAGGCTGCAAAGGTATTCTTGGTGACCCTCCTCTCCGTCCTTCCTGTGCTCCCAAACAGGGCTTGCACGTGAGGACGAACTGCAGCGGTTCTTCAAGATAACACCTCCGACTCCTTACTGGGCATAGTAGGAGAAGGCCTGGGTCATCTGTTACAGAACGGAGACTCGAAATCCTGAAGGAGTCGAACTGAAGGTTTGGGACTCCAAGATCTTGAGTCTAGTAACCGACTCAGGGACGAACCCAAACGTTACCTCTCCCTACCTTCTTGAATGGGCGAAGTCGTACGAGAGACCATGAAGTACGCTGATACGCTTGGCCGAAGCCAGAGCGAGCCGGAGCACCGTCTTCCAAGTCAGGTGCCTATCAGATGACTAGCGTAATGGTTCACAGGGAGAAGTCTTAAGATCCCTAAGAACCCGAGCCATGTTCCATGGAGGAGGTCTCACTTCCGACTGGGTGTAGGTAAGTTCGTAGCTTTGTATGAGCGAAGAAAGATCCCGCGAGGAGGAATTGTTTAACCTTAGAGCCTGAAGGCCAGGCTTGAGGCTGAGCGATAGGCTTTACCGCCGAGAGCAAAAGGCGTATTTCCTCCCGCAGATGGACAATAACTCCGCTAACGCTGGAATAGTGGCATCGAGGGGAGAGATACCTCTCCCACAACACCAACCACAGAAGACTCTCCACCTCGCCTGGTGGACCCCTGCGGATGATTCGCAGGTATCAAGACATCCGCTCCGCGACCTGTTGCGGAACGCCTCTCTCTGTGAGGAGATGCTGGATGGACTCCAGGCGTGGAGCCGAAGCGGAGCTACGGCTTGTGGAAGATGTAGTGGTGTGGTTGCTTTAGCTCTTGTCGTGGGGGAAGCTCTCTTGGGAGTTCCATCAAGGGATGCAGAAGGCCCGGAAACCACTCTGCATGATGCCGTAGCGGAGCTATCAGAGTCATCGACAGGTTGACCGATAGTCTGGTCTTGTTGAGCCCCCTTTCCCCTCGAACCCAACGGTGGCAAGGCGTAGACATCGATGTTGTCCTACCGATGTGGGAAGACATCTCGGCAGGGTGCCTTGGGGTCCGGGGCTGGGGAGAAGTACAGCGACAGCTTGAAATTCAAGGTTGTCGCGAACAGGACCACAAGGTCAGAGCTTGTTGGCTACTGGGGGTTCCAAAGACCACTCGGTACTCTCTATCTGCGATGCTCTGTTCCGACTGTCGGAGAGCACATTCCTTTGTCTGGAATGAAGCGAGCCGATAGTGGTATTGAGTGGACTTCGGCTCATCTCAGTATCTCTACTGTAAGATGGGAAGACTGTTATGAAAAGGTACCTCCCCGCTTGATGAAATAAGCAACTACCGTGGTGTTGTTGCTCACAGAGTGACTCGCCGGGGCCTGTTGGAATTGTTGACAGGCCAGAATATGGCCTTCATCCCTAGCCAACTGATGTGGAGGTACCCTTCTAGTTCTGGCCATAGGCTTGAGATCCTTTGGTTCAGAACTTGCCCCCCCCCCCCCCCTTCTTTGACACGTCCGAGGACAGCATCAAATGCGGAGGAGGGACGAGAAGATCCACTCTCTAGCAAAGGCTTCGTAGGTCAACCACCACTGCAGGATCCCTCGTTCGGCAGGTCCCATAGGACCAGAATGTCTGTGGAATCGTAGTCTTGATTCCACCGGGACTTGAGTCGCCAAAGCAGGAGACTCATCCTGAGGGGAGTGTTTGGGACTAGAGGGGTCAAGAAGGAAGGTGACCTAGGAGGCGTAACCAGAAAAAGGCTAAAGACTCTCCTCACCTGAGGAATGGTTCTACTACTCTCCTCCGCCTTGCTATCCTGTCATCCGGTGGGAAGGCTCAACGGAGATTGGAGTCTAAAAATAAGCCTAGATATCCCGGTTGTTGCGATGGAAACAGAGAAAACTTCTCGAGATTTACCATGATCCTTAGATCTTGCCAAAGTCCCAGAGGCTTGTCTCGGAGTCGAAGAAGGGTCGATACCGAAACTGCTGGGGTAGCCAGTCATCCAGAAAGCGAAGGAGGCGGATGCCGCTCCTGTGTGGACATGAGGATTCGGGATGAACTTCCAGGTGAATGCCTGCGGTGCTGTGGAGAGATCGAAGCACAGCACCTTGAACTGGTATATCTGTTGTCTAAGCTGAATTGCAAGTACTTCCTGTAAAGACGGATGGATTGGGATCTGGCAGTACATGTCTTTCTAATCCAATATGCACATGAAGTCTTGTGGTTTCCCTAAAAGTCTGATCAAAACTGTTGTACCATACTGACCGAAGTTTGTACACCAAACTTGTTCAGGGCTAAGAGGACGATGGCGGGTCTCCAGCCTTCAGGCGTTTCTTACAAGAAACAGTCGTTTGAAAAACCTTGGGGGGAGCCGCCGACAACCTTGGAGAGCATCCTTCTACAGCATGGTCTTGCCCTCTGCCCGAGGGGCTAGCCCCCTTTGCCGATCCCATGGCATAGGGGCTCAGCGACACTGGATTCGCTGACAGGGGAGGTAGAGATGCTACAAAACGGGACACGAAATCCCTGGCTGATCATGGAGATCGTTCAGGAATCGGCCCCGAGTTGCTGCCACTTGAAGGCGCAACTCCAGGCATCCCCCCCCCAATGGGGGATGCAGGTAGGGGTTGCCAATCCTAGCGTTTGTGGCTTAGATTATTGCCTCCCCAGGAGGGCTCCTCGCCCTTTGTCCCCGACAGGAGGGGGGAAGTTGCATAGACACCTTGTCTAGCTGCCCGTGCCGGTTCTGATGTCCTAGGCTGAACGAGGCTGTTGAAGTTGAGGCGCTGGAAGCTTGTAGGGACTGGATGTAAGCGCCTTGGAGGAGCGAATCGTGATACGATTTTCTCCACCTCTCAGTCGCTCGTTCCTTGTCCTTGGGCTGAAACAAGCCCCTTCCAAGGATGGAAGAGTGTCTGGGTCTGCCGATATCCACGGTAGGGACCCTCAAGAGAAAACCTCTCGGTCACTGCATCTCAATGCTTCAACATCGAGTTTTTCCCCAAGTTCGACACTTGGTGTCGGGAAACGAAAGGTGCACGTGTTCGAGAGGAGGAAAGCTCCATAACCTTCCCGGAGCTTCCTTGAATAAAACCTCGAGTCGCGACCGGATGGCCAGAGACTCAAGCTCAACGATCAGCCACGAGGTGGCCTGCCTGGTACCCTTTGCCGCTTCCTCCAGGTTCAAGATTCCCGAAGTCGAGAATGTCACCTGCCGGGCAGAGAGTTTCTCGAGGGAAAAACCCCCGGAAGGCCCGTTGCACTTAACCCTTTTACCCCAAAAGGACGTACTGGTAAGTTTCACAAAAGCCATCCCTTTACCCCCATGTACGTACCGGTACGTCCTTCCAAAAAAATGCTATAATTTTTTTTCATATTTTTGATAATTTTTTGAGAAAATTTAGGCATTTTCCAAGAGAATGAGACCAACCTGACCTCTCTATGACGAAAATTAAGGCTGTTAGAGCAATTTAAAATAAATATACTGCAAAATGTGCTGGGAAAAAAATAACCCCCTGGGGGTTAAGGGTTAGAAATTTCCAAATAGCCTGGGGGTAAAAGGGTTAATCAATAGTCAAACTTCAAAATGAGAAAGATGGAAACAAGATTTAAGTTTATGCAATTCTCATTTACAATGACAAATTCGAAGATAATTTGTATTTTTCCTAACCATACAAACCTTAGCTATTTACAAAGGGTATTACTTTTAGCGTAGCTGAAATGGCGAGCCATTAGAATTTTACGAGGGTGTATTACCCCCGCGCTAGTTAGCGGGGGGTAGGGGAGTGGTAGCTAGCTACCCCTCCTCCCCCTCACACACAGGTGAATACTCACTTTCACTTAGAGGTAGGACTTGTCTTGGGGGACAGGGCTGGCGGGCAAATATGTGTAAATAGCTAAGGTTTGTATGGTTGGGAAAAATACAAATTATCTTCGAATTTGTCATTTGTTCCGTAACCGAAATACAAACCACGCTATTTACAAAGGGTGACTTATCCCTTAGGAAGGGTGGAAAGTCCCCAGCCATACTGGCTTTGGCTTTACCCGGGGACTCAGAATCCGAGTGAGTCGCACTCGAGAAAAGGAGTCCCTGCACCTCACAAGTTCCTTGCTCCGCAAGGAACCATGTGGCCTACGTAAGCTTGTGTGTGAAGGAAGAAGTGTGACTCGTCCTAGGCAGTTGACCTGGAGTTCCAGAAGGAACTCTGGGTTAGGACGTTCCCAATACCACCTCGTCAGGGTATGGGGGACACGACAGTATTGACTCAATACTCGGAACACAAGGAAGCATGGTTTACCTGCAGAGGTTCGAGGTCAGCTATGCAGAGACCAGGATGCTGCTTCCCCGTAGAGGGGATGATGAAGAAAGAAGTAAGGGCCAGACATACTTCTTTCGTTCATGCAGACTAAAACCTGATAACAATGCCCTCAACCTTCTGCTACCTGTCCAAAAAGGAGCGTGAGGTTAGACCAGCTGTTGTGTAGCCACCACAGAGCGATAGAAACGTATCGATACTCCTGTGGGTCACGTCCTGCAGGAAGCGGGCTGCGAAGGTCATTAGACGCTTCCAGACTCCAGTTTGTAGCACCTGCGTCACAGAGTAGTATTACTCGAAAGCGAGGGACGTTGCGATGTATCCAACATCGTGCTGTAGGGCGAGGTGACGGGGGAGGGTCTGAAGACAGGACGAGATGAATGTCCTTGAGTCCGGGCTGAAGAGGTATACTGGTGACTCTCCCCCCATGTCCTCCTTGTGTTCCCAAATCGGCTGCAACTGAGGACAAACTGCAGCTGTTCCCAGCGCTAACCTCTCGATTCCTTACTGGCAAGAAAGAGAAGGTCTTGGGACATCAGACACAGAATGGAGACTCGAAATCTTGAATGAATCGGACCGAAGGGCCGGGACCCTCAGATTCTGAGTCTAGCCAACAACTCAGGAGCGAGCCTGAATGTTGCCTTCCCCTCTTCCTTAAAAAGGGGGGAGTAGTAAGAGACCAAGAAGATTGCTTACACACTGGCCGTGGCCAGAGTGAGCAGAAGACCCAAGGCGGAATACAATCCGAGGCCTGTCGTAAAAGGGTCTTGAGAAGATCTCTTAAAGGACTAAAAGTCCGAGCCATGCTCCAAGTTGGAGGTCTTCCTCCGACTAGGGCAGGGACGATCGTAGCTTCGCATGAGCGAGGATAGATCCAGCGGGCAGGAAAAAGTTATTCCTTTAAGCCTGAAGGTCAGGGAAAGGCTGAGCGACAGGCTTCATTGCCGAGAGCGGAAAGGAGTTTCCTCCCGCCGAAAGGCAATAAGACTGTTATTGTTGGAGAAGAGGCCTCAAGGGAAGAGGTATATCTCCCACGGCACCAACCACCTTAGACTCTTCACTTTGCCTGGGAGACCCCTGTGGATGACTATCGCAGATGACGCGACCTCCGTACCGCGACTGTAGCGGGTTGTCTCTTCTAGAGGAGGAAGCGTAGTGTCTCCAGGCATGAAGCCGAAGCGACGTCCCGGTTCGGGAGAGATGTCGCAGTGTGGTTGCTTGAGTAGTCTGCGCCGTGGGAGAAGCTCTCCCGGGAGATCCGTCAGGGGAAGCAGAGGGTCCAGAAACCGTTCTGCGCGTAGTCCCAGTGGAGCTCTCCCATTGAAAGGTTGACAGACAACCTGGTCTTGTTGAGGCCCATTGTCCGCAGACAAAAAGGAGGGAAGACGCAGGCGTCGAAGTTGTCCCACCATCACCGGAATGCATCTTGCCAGTGTCTCGGGGTCTGAGACTGGGGGGAAGACTAGCGGAAGCTTGAGGTTCCAAGCTGTCGCGATCAGGTCCCCCAGACCAGCACTTGCTGGTTATCCAAGATCAAAGACCCCTAGGTACACTCTCTCTATGAGGCTCTGCTCGGATAGTCTGAGAGAAAAATTCCCCTGCCTGGAATGAGAGAGCCGATGGTGGTATTGAGAAAATCTCAATCATCCCGGTATCTCTACTGCAAGATGTGAAGGTGTGAAAATGCGTCCCCTGCTGGTTAGAATGAAGTCGACGCGCAACGGGGAGACTCGGCAGTAGCTGTAGGATCTGAAGAGGGGCCAGACTAAGGCCCCTAAGCCTGCCTGAATGATGGAGGGGTATCCTTCAGGTCTTGACCATAGGCCTGGACCGGAACATGCCCCCCCCCCCTTTCCTTTGACGAGTCCGAGAACCGCATCAAGAATGTGGGGAAAGGACGAGAATATCCACTACCATCAAGAGGCTCCATAGGTCAACACCCATTGCAGGTCTAATAGTTCCGCTGGTCCCATAGGGCCAGGGAGTCCGGTTAAACATTGCCTGAAGCCACCGGAACTTGGATCGCCCCACATGGAACTTATCCTGAGGCGACCGTTCGGACTATAGACGGGTCAATGAGGAAAGAAGAACTAGGAAACGTTTCAAGGTAGGGCTGAAAGCTCTGCTTGACTGAGAACAGGTACCGCGACTCTCCTCAGTCTTGCCACAGTCAACCGAAAGGAAGGCTCGGAGGATGTGGTAACAGAATCTGGCGTCCCCAGGTGGTCACCCATCCAAGTACCGACGTTGCTTAACCTCGCTGGATGGACGAGAAGCGGGGTTTCCAATGTGGTAAGGCGGTTGACTCAATATCATGGCCAGATACTCCAGATGTTGAGGCAGAGGAAGAGAAGGCTCCAAGCAAAATACCATGAGCCCACACTCATGGTAAGCATCCGGAAGCTTGTCCCGGCGCTGAAGAAGGTCGAAACCCGAGCCTACAGGAGTTGACCAGCCCTCCAAACAGCAGAGGAGGCGGAAGCCTGCCCCTGAGCGGCCAAGAGGAAGGCAGGGAGAGTTCTCTGGGGAAACAAACCTGCTATGCCACGGCGGGATAGCCACACTGCATCATAAGCAGGAATACTTGCAGTCTAGGCTGAATTCGACGAGCACCCTGGAAGATGGATGGAATGGAAACTGAAAGTACCCGTCCTTCCGATCCAGGGTTTTTAAGGAGTCCTGTCTGATCGATTCTGCTGGCCGAAGTTTGTTCGACAAACTTGATCGGGGCTGAGAGGTCGACTATGGACATCCCCTCTCAGATACTTCCTTACAAGAAAGGATCGACTGAGGGGGCCGGGGGGTGAAGCCGTCGATGATCCTAAGGAAGACCTTCGCCTAAGGTATGGATCATTCTGCCCAACCGGGCAACTCTGCTGACGCTATGGCATAGAGGTTCAGAGACACTGAATTCGCTGACAGAGACGGCAGGCGCGATATCCTTGGCTACTCACAGAGAATATGCGGGAATGGGCATCGGGAAGCTGTCATTCGGATGAGTAACCTTAAGCATCCTCCCAGCGAAAAACCTGCAATCCTAGAGTTCGTGAACTCCTTTTAGGACTATGCCCCCCGGTGGAGTCTCCCGTGCCATCTGTTCCTGACAGGAGAAAACTGCAATTGGACACCTTGTCCCAGTTGTCGTAGCCGATAACTTAGGCCGACGTGGTTGAAAGAAAAGGCGCTGGAGCCCTGCAGAGTCTGGAAGAAAGCGCCTTGGAGCAGTGAAACCGGAAGTCGATTTACTCCGCACAGCAGCTGTCTAAGTCTCTGTCCTTGGGCACAAACAAACTCTTCTCAAGGATGGAAGGGTGTCTGAGGTCGTCGACCTCCACAGATGAGACACCCGAAGGAAGCCCTCAGTCAGCGCGTCCAGATGGTACAACATCGAGCTTGTCCGCAAGTTAGATACTTAACGACGAAAGGCCAAGGTGCCTGAGCTCGAGAGGAGGAAAGTACCCTTGATCTTCCTGTAGCTTCCTTGAACCAAACCTCGGGCCGTAACCGAGGAGGGAAAGAACCTGGTAAGCTCCCAGAGGAAGAGGTAAGCAGTCACCCTTTGTCCGATGGAGAAATCTCGAACGGAAAGCCCCCCCCCCCGCCAAAAATCCTTCCAGGGAATGACGGGGAAGGGCTAACCCAGGTTCAGGAATGGAGGAGTGTTGCTCAGATCTCCCTTAAGTTTCTCCTATTCTGCAAGTGCCATGCTCTGTGTTTACGGGGTGAGACAGTGTTCTGGAAATACGCTCCAGAAGAACTCGCCAGGCTGGTCATGCTGCGAAAACCCCATTGGGAATCGTGGTCGCAATTGCCCTGGAGCTTGCGCGACGGGAATTCCTGGTGGTCGGCGGGCGATAACCCATAGACGAGCAATGGATACTGCAAGAAATAAGCCGACATTTGTGCGAAGAAACACTGTAGGTTCGCGCGACGGAACACCATCCGTCTGCGCGATGGAAAAAACCGTTGGTTCGCGCGTGGGCGAACATTGGAGAGCATGAGCGTAGACGTGCAGGCACGTGGGCGAGTGGACGCGCGGTTGCACGGGCGAGCGGTCGCGCGGGCGCGCAGGCGAGCGGTCGTGAGGGTGGGCAGGTGGATGAGAGCGAGTCCGAGGCGGCGAACGCAAGCGTTAGCGCGATGGCGAGGAAACGCGCTGCCGCGTGGGCGAGGAGGACTGCTGGCGATATGGATCAACAAGCGATCGGTGGTGAGCGCTAACGCGCAGGTTGGCGATGGCGCGTTGTGATATGCTGACGCGATGGTCGAGCAGTATGCGCAGGTGAGTGATCGTGCGATGGCGAGCAGTATGCGAAGGTGAGCGATCGCGAGCAGTGATCAGCATGCGCAGGGTCGCGCGATGGTGATCAGTATGCGCAGGGTCGCGTGATGGTGATCAGCATGCCAGGGTCGCGCGATGGCGATCAGCATGCGCAGGTTGGCGGTCGCGCGATGGCGAACAGCATCTGCAGGTGGGCGATCGCGTGATGGGGAACAGCATACGCAGTTGAGGGTCGCGCGATGGTGATCAGCATGCGCAGGGTTGAGCGATGGTGATCAGCATCCGCAGGTGTGCGGTCGCGCGATGGCGATCAGCATCCGCAGTTGAGGGTCGCGCGATGGCGATCAGCATCCGCAGGTGAGGGTCGCGCGATGGCGATCAGCATCCTCAGGTGAGGGTCGCGCGATGACGATCAGCATCCGCCGTTGAGGGTCGCGCGATGGCGATCAGCATCCGCAGTTGAGGGTAGCGCGATGGCGATCAGCATCCGCAGTTGAGGGTCGCGCGATGGCGATCAGCATGCGCAGGTTGGCGGTCGCGCGATGGCGAACAGCATCTGCAGGTGGGCGATCGCGTGATGGGGAACAGCATACGCAGTTGAGGGTCGCGCGATGGTGATCAGCATGCGCAGGGTTGAGCGATGGTGATCAGCATCCGCAGGTGTGCGGTCGCGCGATGGCGATCAGCATCCGCAGTTGAGGGTCGCGCGATGGCGATCAGCATCCGCAGGTGAGGGTCGCGCGATGGCGATCAGCATCCTCAGGTGAGGGTCGCGCGATGGCGATCAGCATCCGCCGTTGAGGGTCGCGCGATGGCGATCAGCATCCGCAGTTGAGGGTCGCGCGATGGCGATCAGCATCCGCAGTTGAGGGTCGCGCGATGGCGATCAGCATCCGCAGTTGAGGGTCGCGCGATGGCGATCAGCATCCGCAGTTGAGGGTCGCGCGATGGCGATCAGCATCCGCAGTTGAGGGTCGCGCGATGGCGATCAGCATCCGCAGTTGAGGGTCGCGCGATGGCGATCAGCATCCGCAGTTGAGGGTCGCGCGATGGCGATCAGCATCCGCAGTTGAGGGTCGCGCGATGGCGATCAGCATCCGCAGTTGAGGGTCGCGCGATGGCGATCAGCATCCGCAGTTGAGGGTCGCGCGATGGCGATCAGCATCCGCAGTTGAGGGTCGCGCGATGGCGATCAGCATCCGCAGTTGAGGGTCGCGCGATGGCGATCAGCATCCGCAGTTGAGGGTCGCGCGATGGCGATCAGCATCCGCAGTTGAGGGTCGCGCGATGGCGATCAGCATCCGCAGTTGAGGGTCGCGCGATGGCGATCAGCATCCGCAGTTGAGGGTCGCGCGATGGCGATCAGCATCCGCAGTTGAGGGTCGCGCGATGGCGATCAGCATGCGCAGGTGAGCTAGTAGCTGGCGAACCATGTTCCTTCAGAAGTGTTGGAGAACGTTGGCGTGCCGGCTGTAACACACGTAGGCGATCCGGAGATCGCTGGCGAGCTGATGATCGCTGGCGGGCTGATGATCGCTGGCGAGCTGATGATCGCTGACGAGCAGAAGGCTACGCGTGGAAGCTTGCGCAAAGAAGAAGAGTCCTTGACCCCGACCTGAACCGAAGTTCTAGATCGCGAGGGCGAACGTTGGCGCACAGGGCGCGTAACAGGAACCAACAGGAACAGCAGGGAAGATCATCTTGAAAGCGCTGACGAACAGGAGAGCGCTGATGAGCAGAAGGGCACGCAGGGAAACCCTGACACGCAAGGGAAGAACCCCCGTGGGGGCAACCCTTTGCCCCGAAGGGATCGTTGTCCACCGGGAGACTGATGTCCGTCGGAAGACCGCTGTCCGTCGGGCAGACCGTTGTCCGTCGGGAAGACCGTTGCCCGTCGGAAGACGAGATCAGACTGCTGTCCATCTGCACCAAGGCGGAAGATCGAGAAAAAGGAGTTGTAGGCTGCAAACGGAGATCCAAAAGGCGCCTCAAGCACCCTTATAGGGAGATGAGAGGCCCTTACGACGAGGCAGACGGTGGGCCTTACGGCGAGGGAGGCCAACAGCAACAGAAGAAACCTCCGAAGAGGAGTCTCTATGAGTGTACTCTCTCGCGAACGAAAGAGAAACACTTCGTGGAAAAGACTGGTCAGCCAGTGACCTAAAAGGAGCAATCCTCCAAAGAGGAGCTCCTGCAGTTGCCCAGCCCCTTGAGCGAAACTGCAGGTGCGACCGCTCAGCACCAAGAGCATAGTCGCACGAAAAAAAAGGCAAGAGAAGAACCCCCCAAAAGGGGAAAAACTCAAGCCTGGACAGGAAAAACTTCCCTCGGAAGGAAAGTTATGCGCCCAAGGAGGCAAGCCTCCTGACTGTTCTAAAATGAACTGGAGAGCTGTCCGTCGACACGGGAGTACTACCAGTAGAAGGAGACACGCCCCTGACGAAAATACAAGGGGGGAGGCAGCAACAGCCGAATCCCCAGGACTCCACCAGACAGCTCACACCGTTGCTATATTACAGAAACGAACTAGATCGGTAACTGTAAAAAAATAAAACAAATAATATTAGTACACATTCATTCCCCCGGGAAGGCTCCGAAGAGGAATCCTGAGGGAAAGGAACAAGAATTACACAACAGGCACGTGCCCTCACAACCACTTACACTCGCGGAAGGAGAGCTGTAACCAAAACAGAATTATAACAATTATAATTATGTAACTATGTAATTATGTAATTTAAAAATGAATGAACACTAAAGAAAGAACGAAAACCCCGAAAGGAATCGTTCTACAAGCTGAAAAACAAAAAACAACTACAATTAGATTCATGACTAATTGATACAAACGTACGGCGTAGCAACCCCCCACACGGAAAGGAAGCTAGGCTACAAGGGCATAGTAACACGTAGTAAAAGGGTGAACGACCTCAAGAGAGAGAGAGAGAGAAAGACATAAGTCAAACTCAATCGCCACCCATAAAATATGCCGTGGTGGCCTAACTGCCGAGGCCTCCACGTAGATATCGTACACTACACACACACATCTGAAAAGGAAACTTACTTATTTCTATACTCAAATATATATACAAACATGAAAACATGTTTACATATATATTGAGTAAATGAAAAGTAAGCAATTAAGTAAAGACAAAACAGACAATGGCTGCCAAGCGAGGACCAAGACAGAGACGTCTGTCACAGTCCGAGCCAAAAGTTAAAGTGAGTATTCACCTGTGTGTGAGGGGGAGGAGGGGTAGCTAGCTACCACTCCCCTACCCCCCCCCCCGCTAACTAGCGCGGGGGTAATACACCCTCGTAAAATTCTAATGGCTCGCCATTTCAGCTACGCTAAAAGTAATACCCTTTGTAAATAGCGTGGTTTGTATTTCGGTTACGGAACAAAGGGATGTTTGGCTCCTTGGTAAACTTACAAGTATCATTCTTCTAAATATCAAAATAAAATGGCTCAAGTGATTTAAATTTTGGTATTTCTAAAACACAGTCTTAAAAATCAATGAAATTAGACAAAGTAAAATCCGAATATAGAACATATAAAATAATGCTCAAGTAGGAAGCATTTATTGCTCTTACATATTATGACAATGAATCAAAATCAAGTCTGGTACTTTATGATTAAATTGTACGCAAGAAGGTTCTACTGTACGATGAAAAACAAGATTTTCAAGTGTAGACATTTGAATCAAATACGAGGCACTAATCTTACCTAAAGTTGTAATGCATTTCAGCGTACGGAGCCCTTTGACTTCTTCATCACTAAGGGTCTAAACTACCGCCAGCGAATCAGATCCTGTGCTGATCAACGTCTGTCCAGTTGAAGGGCTCGGCTGAATCCACCGCACTGAGGTAATCTCACCCTTGTGTCCTTTGGGTGGGTGATGCTCTAACGACATTGCTGTCCTGAAGTTGAAAGTCAAATCTTAGATCTACAACTGACTGAAATATATATAAACAGGGTCACTTTACTAACTCAATCTCTTAAGTCCATGTTCAGTATGGAACATTTATTCCTGAAATTCTAAAAAAAAAAAGGTAAAACAAAATTACCAATAAAATTCTGGTGTGTATAACATAATTATCTGAAGTACTGTATCAACCGTACAACTAGAAATATGTCTGTATGCTTTAATAAGGAATTGATGCAGGATTCATTAAAACAGAATAACACACAGACAGATACAAAATGGAAATAAAATCTATGACAAAACTAACAAATACCCAAATCCTCTTAGGTTAATATATAGTATCTGCTACAAGGCCTACTAGGGTATGCTTCCATGAAATGACTCAGACAAGAGTGCAAAAACTTGGCCTTTGCAAGTCGTCTTATTAATGAGAAAAAACGATGAAGTTGTCTGTTGTCAAGAAGATGCAATCCCAAGAATCCAACTTGGGTGACTGAAAATAATGTAAGTAGAGTCAAGCTATATTTGTTCCTGTTAGTATTTATCATGGGAAGATTGTCATTTCATCCGTAATAACATCAATCAATTCGTCAACTTAAAGTTAGTCGGATTGGTTGATCTGTTTGTTTCCAGTTGAAATGAAGGTCAAATTTGGTTAAATCACGTTATTTACTAAAGGAAATCATATATTTTCTGTGCGAAAATCACACCCTGTAATACAATACAAAATTACCCAGTTTAATTACTCTCTTGTCTTTACCTGTGCATTGCAAACTTGGGGAACAGGATGGAAATTTTCGTTTTTTGGGGGAAGGCAAATTAACATCATATATCTAAGAAAATTCCCCTAAACTGGCGAATGCAGAAGTAAGGTCTAAACTCCAGATCATTCGGTTATTCACCAAATAAAATATATATATATATCTATATCAGTAGGGTTTAATTCACATATGAAATGCAGTTCTAGAAAGGTATCAATATTTAATCTATATTAACGCATTACTACTTAAAGGTATTTCAAGGGAAGTCTTGAAGAAAGTTCCCTCATTTAATTAAAATAGTTTTTCTTATGAATAGCTAATGCTTAACCAGTATATATATTAATGTCTTCTTGAGACGCCTTTGTTATTTCTTCAGAGTTTGGCGAAATCCTTTCCTCTGCCCCACGGAGTCTGTCTTGAAGAAGCACATAAGGATTCTTCTGCAGGCAAAAGACATTTAATCTCTCCACCGTTGAAAGTCTTCTTCTCTACACCTCACATTTGTCCTGAAAGTCACTTCCACAATCACTCCTTCACTTCCATAATATGATTAATATCAATAGTTTTAAATTAAAGCTGTTTTCACTTCAAGCACACTCTCCATGTTTGAAGGAAAGGAGGCCACTGAGAATGCTGTCATTGTTTTGGTATTAAAAACGGGTCTTGTGATAAATTAATATATTTTAAACGTAATTCTAAAAGGTTATCTTGTTTAATTAGTATTTACAAAAATAAATATACAACATAAAAGTATATATAGACATATTTAAGCCAAATATGACGTAAAAATTGTATGTATTCTAAATAATTTTCTCGATTTTATAATATGGAATTATGAACAAAAATTGGCAGAACTTACAGTATTACCATTCACTTAAACTTATTACACCATGTTAATTTTGTACAGCGTACCCTAGAAAGGGAGAAAACTCAATGGAATTAACATATCATATATATTTACATTAATTTTTTATAAATTAGGCTTCGTTCAAACAGCTACAAGCGTGTTTTCAAAAGGTTATTTATACAGCTGTAGCTGGTATAACGTAAAGGGGCGGAGCCTGGCCACAGATGACGGGAGAGGGGGCGGGGTTTGTATATACTACACCGGACTTCAAAAATATGCTTTTATGCGGACACTGATTGAATTATACGATATATACCTTTGTTATGCATATGCATGATGTGTGTGTGTGTGTATATATATATATATATATATATATATATATATATATATGTATATATATATATATATATATATATATATATATATATATATATATATATATATATATAGCCAATCACTTGTTCTTTATTATACAAATATATTCATTTATGAATAAATAGGCATATATACATATACAAAATACATGCATATGTATACTGTACACACACACACACACACACACATATATATATATATATATATATATATATATATATATATATATATATATATATATATATATGTGTGTGTGTGTGTGTGTGTGTACACTATAGACATGTGTGTACTCATATACAATACATTATAAGTATAAACACAACAATAAATGCAGTCGTTTGTAGTCCACTGCAGGAAAAAGGCCTCAGACTGGGGTTTTTGGCCTGTTTCCATCACTACACTGGCCAGTCTGGTTTGGTGATGGTGGGAGATTTTTATCTGATCGTTCAATGTAATCCACCTAGAGTGTTTGGGCCTGACTAGTACAGCTTTGCTGATCATAATACATAAACCCTCTCACGAAGGAGTCAGCACAGAATTCATTTCTGAATAAAGCGAAGGTGTCATCAACATATCTGACATAAAACAGTGGATGGTATCTCAAAGGGCAATTTTCGAGCATGGTCTCCTCCAGGGAGCACATAAAAATGTTAGCAAAAGTGGGTCCTGGAGGGGAACCCATAGCCATACCATCCACTTGTTTATACAACTTGCCATGAAAAACAAAGGCGGTGTCCAGCACCGCCAACTCCAAAAGTTTCTTAAAAGACGTGCGATTAAAAGAATTAAAAGTGGCATTAGGTTCTAGAAATAATTTGTTTAAAATAATATCAATCGTTTTTTCGTGGATTTTGCTAATTCACAGCACAATAATATAAGGTTCACAATAGAAAAGGAGGAAGGAAATAAATTACATTTTTTTAATGTGTTAGTATCTAGAGAGAGAGAAGGTTTTAATACCACGGTTTTTAGAAAAAAAGACTTTTTCTGGATTAGGGTCGAATTTTTATAGCTCTTGTTTTTATAATTTTAAATTAAACTCTATTTTTATTCTTCTCCAAAGAGCATTCCTACTTACTTCTAGTTGGGAATATTTTCATACTGAAGTGCTTTACTTATGTGATTATTTTAAGAAAAACTGTTTCCCGACTAAATTATTTTTTAAGCATCTCAACAAATTATTAAATAATAAATTGGCTCAGACTCAAAAAGTAACAACAGTACCCAAACTCAAATTTTATGCGAGCTTTCCTTTTATTCATGATGATTCCTTTAGACAGAAGTGTACTAAAATCATACAACAACATTTTCCAGCTGTTGTAGTAAACTTAATTCCTAAGAATCTTCTCACAGTTGGCTCTATTTTTCATTTTAAGGATCGATTGAGTCCTTTGATGTCCTCTGGTGTAGTGTATCAACATATTTGCCCAAAGTGTAACTCTGGGACCTACGTTGGATCTACCAAGAGGTCGTTGAAGGTCAGAATTGACTCTCATAGAGGTGTTAGTTTTCGAACAGGTTGCAGAATATCCAACCCAGAACATTCAAATAATCGCAATCATACTAAAATGTGCAAAATAAATATTGATAATAAAGATTTTAGCATTATAGGGCAAGTATCTAATTCCCACGACTTGTCGATTCTGGAGTCAATTTTGATTAAAAGACTGGTTCCATCGTTAAACACCCAAGCTTCCTCCATTCAATTGTACTTGTCATAACTTTCTTTGTTTTATTCTGTAGTTGCTAATGCCATTCAGTTTCTATTTGCGCTAATGCGAGGTTGGTTCCACTTCTGTTTTATGAATATTTTTACTTGAATTTTTAATTTTTTTTTTACCAATTTCCACTTTATATATATATTTGTATATTACTGTTTCTTAATGTTATATATTTACTTCCTATTTGCAGCCCTGGAATATGTGATAATGACGATCACGAAACGTCGGGATTTTCAATAAATGGATATCTAGAACTACCTATTTCCCTTTTCTTTTTTGAGAAATGTAAGATACTGGCTGCTGCAACCTACTCTGATGAGATATATATATATATATATATATATATATATATATATATATATATATATATATATATATATATATATATATATATATATATATATATATATATATATATGATTATTTACTTAGCTCAACCACATAACAATTACAACCTTCAAATTAATAGAAGAAGAAGAAGAAGAAGAAGAAGAAGAAGAGATATAATGTAAACAAACAATGTGGAGGACATCATCACTTGGGGTCACTTTGATGTCAGATGGGAGACGAAGGTGACTAAAACACATCAAGGGAAAGTGACTGGAAGCTTTCATGGATTTGGGGAGAGAGAGAGAGAGAGAGAGAGAGAGAGAGAGAGAGAGAGAGAGAGAGAGAGAGAGAGAGAGAGAGAGAGAGAGAGAGAGAGAGAGAGAGAGAGAGAGAGAGAGAGAGAAGACAGTACTAAGAAGTCTCTTACCGGAGTGGCAATCGTTATCATCATTACCATTATGTGTGATATACGCGAAATACTATCATTAATCAATTAGCATTACTGGTGGGTTAATCAAATATTTTCACTTTTTCCGTTAATTCCTTTTAATTCTATTTTATACTAATAAGAAACAACGTTGACTTACCAATAGAAGACGCTGTTGTATCAATAGAAGATTCTGTTACACTTGATAGTCCTTGGCTCTCTTCGTTTAGAGTCCTTGTCTAGTGACGTCATCCAAAACCAAATCGTCTGAGTGAACGTTCTTAAACTACTTCCTCAGACCTTTCGAAAGTTTTATTTATATTAAGTGTGCGATGATTTTAATCGGTTTAGTGAAGTGAATTTATCTAAGAGATTTCATTCATTCATTGGTGAGTAGTTTTGGGATATATTTGAATATGTAAAATGTGTTAAAACAATGTTTTTGGATGTATATGTGATGTGGGCTTTTACTGAAAATGGTTTTAGGCTACAGAATAATTCCATATATAAACTTAACCTGTTTCAATAAAGTATTAGATCAAGACCTCTTAATTAAATTGGTTTTGATCCTTAGTCTTCCAGTTTAACTTTGTATTCTGAAATTAGTGAGTTTTGAAAAAAAAAATTTATCAATGTTAGGCCAACTCCTCTCCGGATGAGCTAACAATGGTGCACTAGGTTAGGCTAGGTTAGGAAGGAAAGAGTTGTTTTAATGTTTAGTATTGGTAGGATCAAGTGCAAAGTGTTGACTGGACAATGGTTGAATAAGTAGTTAAAGTAAATGTCTCCTTGAAAAAATAATTTAATAAAAATTTATCCCTGTCTTTGCTTGTTTCTGTATTTGGGTAAATGTGTAGGTAAATTGTTTTAAGTTTTATTTGGAATATTTAATTGCAGGGCAAAGTAATTGCTTGTCTAAATAATAATGATAATAATAATATTAATAATAACAATGATAATAATAATAATAATAATAATAATAATAATAATAATAGTACTGTAATAGTAATAGGACAGCAATAATAATAATAATAATAATAATAATGATAATAATAATAATAATAATATTAATGATGATGATAATGATAATATTAATAATAGTACTGTAATAGTAATAGTAATGTAATAGTAAAAGTTATATTAATAATTATAATCATAATGGTAATACTAAATAATGAAAGTAATAATAATAATAGTAATAATAGGCAAATCATAATCGTAATCATAATAATTATCATAATATTGAATAAGAAATACTGATAATAATAATGATGATGATGATAATAACTGATAAATTATACTAAATAATAATAAAAATAATAAAAATAATAGCTAATAATTAATAATAATAATAATAATAATAATAATTATAAATAACATTGATTAATAAATAGTTATTAATAATTATTAATAATAATTTGTAATAAATAATAATTATTAATAATAATTAGTAATTAATAATAATAATGATAATTAGTAAAATCAATTAGTAATTAATAATAATAATTAATAATAATAGCAAGTAATGATAATAATAATAATTAGTAAGTAATAATAAATAGTAATTAATAATAAGTATTAATAGTTTATAATAGTTAGTAATTAATAAGTAATTATAATGATTAGTAATAATGATAATAATGATTAGTAATTAATAATAATAATAATAATTAGTAATTAAAAATAATAATAATAATTAGTAATTAATAATAATAATCAATCATTAATAATGTAATTAATAATAATAATAGTTTACAACAGACTGTGGTCTTTCTACATAAGGATAGCCAAAGTTGATATAGTAAAATAAATAGGCTTTAGTCTCTAAACCTAATCTTTCTTGGCTCTGCTGGGAAAAGGGAGGTACAGTAGGTGCAGCACAATAGTCTCTCTGGCTTTTGTCATGATAATGTGACTTGGTTTCTAAATGTTATTTCCTTATTAAGAAAGTCTGATGCTTAAACCTCATTGTTTGTACGTAAACACAAATCCTCGTCCCTTGATGTGAGCATATTTTTTTATCTAAGTTGGAACTCGGCTGTTGGAATATTTCTAGAGATATGTTGGTAGTTACTGACTGACGATGATGGGGAAGCAACTGAGTAGCCATTTTGTTTTCAGCCACCAGAGAGTACAGACTAATTCCCGGCATTTACATCTAACTCTTATAATATTTGGTTTTCTTTTATATGAGAGTTTTGTCAAGATGTATGTAAAAGTTTTTGTGGAAGATGCAGGATACACAGATTCCTTCACAATTATGATAGCTGTGTGATAGTTATCCACACAGTCTGCTGATAATCTGCTTCCGTCCTATTGTATTGGACGGCTTTACTTATGCTGTCCTTTCCCTCGCTATGGTGATGACTATGTCAATTCAACTGAAGAAAATTTAATTTCCTTGGACATAGTGTCGAAAAAAGGAGTTTTGGCAGGTGCAGAGTTAAAGGTAAGAGCACCACCCTTCTTGTTCTTGCTTGTGTCTTCCTGTTCTTGGAGGAACAGCACTGCAAAGATGACCCTTAGAAAGGAAATTAAATTTCTTCCTTTTCTCTTGCGACTTTTTTTGGTGCAAAGCCAAGGAGGCTGATCAATAGAAGCGGCATTGCATCACTCTTGCCATTTCTCTCCCAGAACTCCCTGTACGAAAGACAGAACTTTACCAAAACTTCTGAATACAGTAATCTACATACTGCCTGTTGAATTTGAATGGCTCCGCCCTCCCTTCTCTCTTCCCGAGTCTTCGCTATTACCTCAAGCATTAGAGTGGAGACACGTAGTCAATATCAAGATAAGTCAGTAGGAGAGACATTGTTTGTTCCTACGCTGCATACAAACCCTCATTCTTTTGTTTAGGGAGATCTATTCAGTGCCAGCTGGAGTCTGTCATTGAAGATGGATGATAAGCGGTTATCCATCTGGTAAAGGTGCCGGACAAGTAGGCCCCCATTTTCCAGCCAGAGAACCTTCACAGTTGATTCAGCTGCTCTTTTAGGCAGCTCCTGTCAATTTTTTTAATTTTAGTTCTGTTTTCAGGAAGTGAATGTTCATATTTTAATGATGGGATAGAAGCAAGAAGTTCATGTTTGCCATAGGAAGACTGGATGCTGCAACTGAGTTATGGCTAAACTGACTGTAGATCCACACTCCCTCTTTGCTTCACTTCGTGTACGGGGCGGGACTGTAGGTTGTGGTCTCCTGTGCAGAGGCAGGCCTACTCCCTGAAGGGGAGAAAGCAAGCAAAGCCTTTTTCAGGGTCAAACTGGCATTGTCCAAGAAGACTCTGGGGAAGCCTTTAGCTGCTTCTGTCTCCTAGGGGTTGCGACCACTGCTGATGCTCCTGTACATATACCTTTGGATGAATCCCCGGGGAGTACGCTGCAGGGGCTTTGAGCCCTCTAATCTACGTCGGTGAGCTTTTCAGGTTTCACTGGTGTGTATGGAATCCATAGCGTTTGCCTCACCCCTTCGGAAGCTGGAATCTCTTGGGGTTCCTTAGGTCTTTCCGGGGGCCACATTGACCTTGCGAGTTGGCAGCTATGGCTGCTGCTCCCCTGGTACCCCATGTGCAATTACAAGTGTCACAAGTGTCCCTGGTGATGCCAGTGGTGAAGGGCATGGTGGTTTCTCGCCTTATAGCTGTGAAAGAGGTTAAGGGAGGTAGCTCCCAGCAAAGCAAGTAAGGTGCATGGAATGGGAAAAAGACCAAGGTGAGTGCTACCCCTGTCCCTGGAATTACCCCAATCCCTGACCTGGATCCAGTGACTCCCATCCCTCCTCCTGTGTCCATAGCCACAACCCTTGTGCCAGGTAGTCTGGGCGCCATTCCTCTTCCCTCGGTGTTAGTGGTTGTGCTTCTGGCCCCACTTGTTGCAGGGTTATGGGGTCTTGTGACAGAGGGCCCTGGTGATGTTTCTCTTGTTGAAGCAGCCCGTGTGGTCTTTCCTCTCGGGGGAGTGGTGTCGTCAATGGCCCTTCCAAATCAGCAGTGGCCAAACCTTCAAGTGCTACCAAGTCTGTAGGATTGGGATCAAGGAAAGGCTCTGCACCCACTCTGGGACCCAACCTTATCCGCGAAAAGAACCTGTGTGTGGACAGCCTTTTCAACTACCCCTTCCTGTTCGTTTTAGGTAAGGTGATGAGGGAAGGGGAGGCAAAACGCTGATGCTGATAGTTGGAATTTGCTTGTCTCGTCACTTGGCAACTTGGTAGAGACGCAGGGCCAAGTCTTGGGTAGTGAGTGTCCTTTGGGACGGTTACTTGCTACCCTTCCAATCTATAGTTACAATGGAGCTCGTGATGGAGCCTTCAACATCAACAAATGCCCTGTCCGTAAAAGCAGAGATGAAAGTGATGTTGAAGAATACACTTGAAGTCATTAGAGACTAGTTTCTAGGTTTCTACAGTGAGTTCTACTTGTTGATGTCGATTGTGGGCTGGGTTGGTTATCGCCCTCTCTGTGCTGAACAAGTTTCATGATGTAGACTGTACAGGCTGTGTTATTGTCTGTCAGAGAGTGAGACTTCATGATTTCGCTAGACCTGAAGAACTTGTACTTTATAGTGCCTGTTCATCAGTCCTCTTGAAAGTATCTCCGCCTCTCCCTCTACAGATTACCGTACCAGTACAAGACTGTGCTTTGGACTGTGTACATGTCCCCTGGTGTTCACTCTGGTGTCCTTTTTGGTAAGCGCTTGGGCCTATTTGGGAAGGATACATCTGCTGATGTATCTCGATGCTTGGTCCGTCCTTGCCTCTTCATAGAGGTAGTTGCTTCTGGATTGAGATCATATTCTCACAATTTGCCCTGATCTGTGGATTTTCGTAGACTAGGAGAAGTCAAATCTCATACTTGAGCAGAGGTTGAAGTACCTAGTCATGCTGCAGTGAATCTTGAGAACGGAAGATTGTATCAACAGGCTCAAGGCAATGTCGTCGTCTTCACCTATCCTCATTGGAGAAGTTTGTTCCTCACGGGCATCTTCACCAGAGATCCCTTGTATGGTGTCTGAAGGGTTATTGGTTTGCTGAAAGGGATTCCCCGTTCCATTCTGTTCCAGTGGGGCAGGAAGTTCGGGACGACCTGTCCTGGTGGCTCAACTAGGAGAACCTAAATGGGGGAGTCCCACTCGACTTCATGCCTCCAGACATACAACTGTTCTCGGCATCATCAGACCAAAAAATTGCATCTGCACACCAACTTCCTTGATATGCAAGCAACCTTCCTGGGGTTGCAAGCATTCCAAAAATATTTGAGTGACAGAGCCACCATAGTGGCCTTTGTCAACAAGCAATGAGAGATGGTATCCTGCCCTCTTTACTGTAAGAGGAATATACTAGCAGACACATTCAGCCATCAGAGGCAGGTTGTAGGAGCAGTCTGGTCCCCATGTACTCTGGTAGCGGAAAGGCTTCTTGCCTTGTGGCGCGCTCTGGGGATCAACCTGTTTGCCCCCTGGCTGAACAGGAAGCTCTCCTTGTTTTTTCCCCCCATTCTGGACCCATGGGTGTTGTTTTTAGATGCCCTCCAATACTAATGGGATCACTTGGACATGTACTCCTTTCTGCCATTGAGCTGGTAATCAGCAGTGCGTTGATTACACCAGGACTTTGGGTGATCATGGTGGCTTCCAGATTGCCTCATGCTGAGTGGTATCACGATCTGCTTGCTTTTTTGGTTGAGGTCCCGAAAAAACTATCCTCGTGGCCTGCACTTCTCTGTCAGCCTAACCTGCAGAGGTACCACCAAGTCGTGGAGTCCTTGACTCTCCAAGGGTGGAGACTATCCAGCTTCTCCTGCGAGCAAAAGGCTTTTTGTCAGGCATTTCACAGGAGATGTCTGGTTATCTCCAGATGTCCATCTTCGGTGATAGATGTCGTAGTTCGTACGTGGATACAAACCAAGTACTTTATTTGGGTTATTTGTGGGCGAATCCAGTTACTGCCAGTTGCAGAATTATTGATGGTCTGCCAATAGTCTGGTAAGGCTACCTCACACTCACTAAGGCTACCTCACACTCACTCATATCATATACTGTAGGTTGGTATGATTTTGCTCCCTGCTGATCACTCGCTCATCTTCTGGCAGCTGAAGCGACTGGATATCAGTTGCTGGCCTCCAGTATTTCTTGCTTGTTTAATCTGTTTCTCGTTTCTGTTAAAGAATAAGGCTGAAACAGGTGAGTGTTGTGTGTACGTGTCCTGGTACCGAGGGACATCCTTGTGTAACTTTCATGAGCTGCCTTGAAGTATATCCTCATCTTTTATGCCCTACGTTGTCATAGATATACATGCTCAACAGAGTCCCCTTGTGTTACGTGTAGGGATTGGTCAACCTCCCACTGGAAGACGTTCCATGGCCTACAGAAGAAAAAGGCTTAATGTTATTGCTCTCCTTCAGTTGCTTCAGCTTCAAGGGAGAGTAAGAAGTTTAGATGTCTTTAAAGTCCAGATCTTCCCCTGCCCTGTCGTTCATTATCGGTTCTTACCCAAGATACAAGATACAGTAGTGGAGGATGGTGACCCTGTTTTTCTCTCGGGAAGCTGAGTATTCTTCTTTGGTCTTTGATCCTCTACTCGCCGTCTAACAGCTGATACCTGATATCCTTCTAAGCCATCACCACCCCCCAAGCATTCTTGGTTCGTACGAGTACAGTAGCTCTTAATTCTTAGCATAGATACTCTGCGATTTTTGAGAATACATCCCAGAAATCTCTCCTCCGCAGGGTATGTGAACTCAACCTGAATTTACACCAAAGCACTTATCCCGCCATCTTTGCTGCTGTGTGCTAACCATCTCGGCACTCGCTTGAACTTCCTCCATCTCCGTTGATTGGAACGTATAGTACTGTACTCCCCTCGCGCCTCTGGGAAGTTGGGCATGCCTCTTACCCTCAAGGACCATTGGGTCTGTCTGTCCCCAGATAAAGAGATTTCATCAGCTCTTTCTCCTAAGAGGTCGTCATCTCAGACACATAAAGAGCACTTTTTGTGTCGCATTTGAAGCTTCAACTGAGACTTGGCTCGGGCTCGACAGAGCGTCTACAATCCCACAAGCCATCCCTACGTTTGCTCTCACAAATTTTGTGAGATGTGTCCGCTATTCTACAGTCCACTGAAATGTTCTACACGTCCACATTTTTGTGTTCTAGAGGAACACTCAACGCGCCCCAATGTTTATCAAATGAATGTGACGCTTCCAGTGTGCGTCCCAAGCTCTCTGATTTGTTGGTCATCGTTCTTTCCACAAAGGACTCCGTCTTCTCCTCCAGTTGTTAGATTGGAGGGTAATGCTCACTGTTCTGCCTATTCTCGCCAATATTCAACCATTTGTAGGCTAAACCTGATGCTTCATTTATGGGAGGTTCTCCCTTGCATCAATCTTCATATAGGAAACGATGCGTGGATCCTTATCCTACATTTCCTAGAGTTGCTCTTCCTGCCCAGCAGTCACAGCATCGGCCGTTTGCTACTATCCAGTGTTCAAGACCTTGGTCGCCCCAAGAGCTTCTCCAAGTTTATCAACATCTCCCTGATCCCCGCATCTCGGCTTCAGTAAAGGCAGAACACACTCAAGGAGTGCATAAATTTTACCAAAATTTGATATTTGTTGTACTCCAGTTGAGGATGATGATAGTTTTTTTTTTCTCCTTTCTCCTGATTTAACTGTTTACCCCGATTTCTCTGGAACGTATAGCCAGGATTAGACGTTAACGTTCCCCTTCCACCACTTTGACCCAAATCCAAGAGGTGCGTCTGGAATGAAGAATGTTTCAGAGAATGATCCGTAAACAGCAGCCTTCTCACGCTCCACGTCCACCTGTTTAACCTGGGATCTCTTCACATTGTGTGTCTTCCCCATCATCATTGATGAGACTCCAGAGTTCCCTCTGGAGGTAGACACTTCCGAACAACCAAAATTATTCTCTTGGAGGTTTTTACTTCTGGTCCGGAGGAAAAGGTCTTTTTTTATAAAGGTCATGAGCCTCATTTGACAAATCAATTGCCTTGGGGAGGCTCATCGTGAACCTGTAGGTTGGAGATATACCCTTATAGATGGGTTTGTTAGAAACCTTCTGCTCTTTATTAAGGAATATACTTTCGGCTAATCTGGAAACTATCCATTAGACTTTTAGCGAGGTGTAACTACTCCACCGCTAGTTAGCGTGGGCGGGTAGCGGCTAGTACCGGCTACCCAGCTCACTGACATGTGTTGTCTCGTTGGGAGCAGAGAGGAAACGCATTCTAGTTTCCTTGGAGGTGGACCTTGATCTTCCGAAGGGCTCAGAAGTTTTTATACCAAAGGAATCCCCAGCCATGCCCGGTGCAGTCTTTCCAACCCAGTCGCTGACTTCTCCTACTTGGGATGCTGCTGTTCTTACCCAGCTCGCTCTGAGTTAGTTTAGCTTTACAGAGGGGAGCAAAGTCCAAGGCCTGTTCCTGTCGTCCTCGATTTCGGTGACCTCGACACGCTCCTGCTCCTCTTCACCCTGTCCCTTAAGGAGTTCAGGCGTTCTCTTCGCTTTCCCGAGGGATTCTGGACGATCGCAACATCTTTGCAGCAAGCCCCATGCAAGAGGTACCAAACTATTGACCATTGCTTGCTTCCCTTATCTCGCAGCACTGGTAGGAGGATCACCCAGAACATCCACCGCTATCCAGAAAGATCTCCGTCTTCCAGATTATGCAGAACTTGAGCACGTGAGTAGTCCCCTCCTCGTTCCACAATGAGACCAATTTCCAGCTCATGACTGCACCCCAGTCCGTGACTCCTCACCAACCCGACGCTACGTTTCACGAAAATGACATTCTAGCAGTGAGACACTGTCTTCGTGCTCTCGGCATCCCTAACGAGATCACTCTCCGCATGATCGCCCACCTACTTGTAGAACTCTTCTCGAAGTTCTACCTCAACTCGCAAACTAGTTCCTGCTCGCAAGTGCCCATCTTCTCGTTACCGTCCAGTAGCACACGGCGATGCAGATTTTAGAAACCATACAGCAGTGCACAAGTAGCTCGCAATTACCCAGCAACGCATAACTGACCTGCAGCTTGCAATCACCCAGCAACTTGTGACAATCCTGCAGCAAGATCTTGCCCAGTAGTGAACACTCGCTCAGTAACAAGCACTCTCCAGTAGACAGCACTCGCCCGGCAATGAACAACTTCGCAGCACTATGTGTCCACGCAATGCACTGAAACGCAATAGAAGGCAATCCAGTCAAGCGCACTCCCAGAGCTCCACGCTCGTGGACTTGCTCTAGCTAGATAGAGCGAGACAGCATGGCCACTCTTATACAGACAGGTAAGAGAACACACACTCCCCAACAGCTTGCAAGACCACTGACTCCTCATAGACAATCTCCAGCCCATAAACATTCCAATGAACCACTACTCTATCCCAGCCTTTGTTAAGGATGTTCCATGGTTTGGACATTTGGTAAGAGCACTTTGCCTGGCAGTTACTGGTTTGCTTTAGTGTCCCGCAGGTAAGCTTGGAACGGCAGCCTTGACCAGCACATCTTACATCCTGTTGCAGACTTCTGTTCCTTCAAAGTTCTCATCTTCTCCTTCTGACCCAAGGCAGAGAAGTTCGTTTCCGATCCCACCTCAGGAACATCAATCCCTGATGATTGTGTCACCTATCAGGTCTAAGGTGCACAACCTTACCGTATCCTCGGAGACGTGGCAACAAGATTTCTTCCAGTTGGAGGTAACACCTATGACCTATGATGCCAACGAAGAAGAGGGGAAGGCAGAGGAATCCTACTCCTCCTCCAGGAGTCACCCTGCACCCCCACACAAACTGTGTTGGAGATTCCCCAGGGAGATCTTTTCCACTGAATCTACCAACTTTCTCCCTTCAAGGTCGTCACTCCAGAACAGCGCATTTCATCAAAGGGACAAGAGCAGCCTTCACACGTCTCTCCACTAAGGATACTTCCGATTCCTCCAGACGCAAGAAGAATGCAAGACCTTCCCTGCTGGCAGAGTTCCTTACTCTCCTTAGGGAGAGAGTAAGAACTCGAAGACCGTGCCGAAGAACCATTCTGCTAGAATGTCGATTCAGCCTCAGGAGAGGATAAGGAGCCCCTCTGCTTCAGAAGTAATGATGATGGTGAGGGAGGCTCCCGCAACATTTAGGGAATCCTCCCAGCACTATGAAGACAACTACAACCCACCCGGAGCTCCTATAAGTAAGAGCTTGTGGGTGGATGATGACCTGGACTTGGGATATGATGACACTTACTTCCCAAGGCAGCAAGATCCAGATATAAGGAGGCTGAGCAGAAGGATTCCGACCACGCATTCTGGCAGGTGCTGGCCTGCACGAGGGCCATCAATGGCCTCGACGACCCTTCTACTGCTCTGCCGGAAGGGAATGACGCGGTGCTAGACCCTTTATACGGCACCCAGAGACTAGCTCAGCTTTGTCCTGGTTGAGGGGGTTGGAAGGGGCCAGAAAGAGGGCCTTTTCGCAAATCCCCGGGACTTTAATTTCACTCGGTGCCAACGACTACTATAAGTTTCTACCTCCCCTTTTTGTTATGCAGAGGAGGTATTATGAGGTGATTGAAGAAAAAAGACTCGCCTTACCTCTGCCTAAACAAGAGGGTTTTCATGCCCGAAGATTTCTAGCATTCCTGTCACCTTATCATCTGATGCCCTAAATTTTGAGAGGTCATAAAATTCGCTATGTCGGGAACTTTGCGACTTGATCTGTGGCAAAGGTCAGTTGGCCACCTGATCAGGACGGAGGATTGGTCTCAAGAATGTACCAGAGAGTCCATGGCAACGTTTCGCTCGTCGGGAACCAGAACTGTGGAGTTCCTTGCCCACCAAGTTGTCAACTTGTAGGCAAATTTGATCCTCAGTAGACGGGACTTGATTGTTCAAAAGTTCCATAGACAATTTCCTAAGCCAGAAGTTGTGAGGATTAGGAACTCGACGATGGAGGGACCATCTTTGTTGAGCATGGAAGATGTTGAGAGAGCTGGAAAACGCTGGAGGAAGTCAAGCCAGGACTCTCCTTCAGAGGACAATAACCTCCAGATCCTACGGATCGTCTCCTCCACGGAGGAAACCACAGACATCCAGACTGCAGGGGAACAGCAGTAGTTTTAGTTTCCAAGGGGTCTTCTAAGAAGCCCTTTTATGCCCGAGAACAGCCAAAGGGAAGCGGGTACAATCGAGGAAGAGCTGATAGTGGTCAAGGATGCTCCCGCTAGGGAGGCCAATCCTCTCTCTTGTCCACCAGTGCGGGAATGCCTGCAACGTTGGTTGCAGGCATGGCTGCAGCACATGTCAGAGTCTAGGACTGTTTCTGTAATTCATTCAGGAAATTGCGTCCTTTTCCTGCAATCTCTGCCTCCGTTAACTCAGCTTCCAGGTCCGTCAAGCTCCTTCATGAAGTGATATGTGAAGGAGAGGGCCCTCAGGGCCAAGAAGTCCTTGACCGTGTTGGAGAAGGGCGCTCTCCACAAGTCCCCAAGCTTCTACAGTTGACTCTTTCTTGTGGAAAGGCATCTGGAGGCCAGAGATCTGTCATCAACCTTTCCTCCCTCAACAAGTTTGTACAACAGACTCTATTCAGGATGGAGACGGGCAGTCAGCAAGCAGTAAAACCACAGAACTTCACGTGCAAATTAGACCTAAAAGACGCATTTTTCCAAATCCCAGTACATGTGTCATCCATGAAGTATCTGAGGATCATCTACGAAGGCAGACAATACCTGTTCAAGGTGCTGTGCATTGGCCTGTGAACAGCACCTCAGGTTTTCAGAAGAGTTTTCTCCCTAGTGTCAACCTGGTCCCACAGGATTGGCATCTATCTAAGATGCCTGAACGACTGGTTGATCCTAGAAGACTCGGTGGCTACCCTTCTTCAACACCGAGATAGACTCTTAAGTCTTTTTTACGACCTAGGGATTGTGGTAAACCTCAAAGTGGTCCCTGCTACCATCACAGAGACTAGTATATTTTAAAATGATCAGCAACACCAACCTGCAGAAAGTGTTCCCATCAAATGATAGGATCCTGAGACTGAAGAAGTTCAAGTCCCTATCGACAGTGAAACGCACTCCCTGCTCGGGTGGTTACGTCTCATAGGTCGCCTATAATCCCTGGAATATCTAGTGCTCAATGGCCATCTACTTCAGAGGCGGCTGAGATCCAGGGGGCTCAACACAAGGGCTCTCCAGATTTGTTGGTCCCCATGGTGTCAGAGCAGACGATAGACCTAGAAGGGGGGGGGGGGGCGACAGACGAGAATCCCCACCGAGAGTCAACCTCCTTGTACTCCCATCGTAATTGATGATCAGATGCGTCAAAAGAAGGGTTAGGGCCCATCTGCTTCATCACTCAAACTCCGGGCTCTGGTCCAAATTCGAAAGATCCCAGCATATATTCGCAGCACCATTGCAGTGGAGATGCTGAGATGGGCAGAAGACAACTCGGTGTCCCTATCGGCTGGCTTCATTCCAGGCAAAAGGAATGTGCTTGCACGACAACCTCAGCAGAGCAACGAGTGGTCCGTGAATTATATATTAGCGAACAAAGTCCTGGCTTTGTGGGGTTCCCGACAGTGGACTTGTTCGCGACGTCCCATAACAACAGACTTTCGCTTTACCATTCCCGTCTCGGATCCGCAGGCGCTATGGCAAGATGCATTCCTACAACGGTGGGACAACGTCGACGTTTACGCCTTTCCCCCATTTTGCCTGATGAGGAGGCGGCTCAATAAGGCAAGATCTTCCTCCAGTCAAGCAATGATCCTCTTAGCTCCGCTATGGCATCATGCGGAATGGTTTCCGGACCTTCTTCAGCTGCTGACAGAAGTCCTGAGAGAATTCCCTCCATGGCACGACCTGCTCAAATGACCATACGTGAACATCTACCACATAGCTTTGGCGTTTGTACTTCTTCACACCTGGAGGTTATCCAACATCTCATGCATAGAGGATTTTTGCAATATGTTGCGATGATGATGTCCGGATTCCTTCGGGAATCTTCAGCTATAGTCTACCAGGCCAAGTGGAATATCTTCTGTGGTTGGTGTCGTAGAAGGGATTGAAAGTCTCCGTAATATAACAGATGACCCGGATCAACTGCTACTTTGTCCAGTGAGGGCCTTGAGATGCTACCTCAAAAGAACTGCAGCAGCTCGCCCCCGAGTGGAAGCAATTTTTGCAGCATGGAGAAAGTCGAGGGATCACCAAGAACACTATATCAGGAGGGGTTCGTAAGGTCATAGACTGGGCCTTGAATCCTGATCCTTTTCCTTGGACAAAATGACCTAGAGCTTAATATGTTATGGGCATTGCCACGTCCTTTAAGAACTACCGTGTGATGCAGGTCCTGCAAGCGTGTGTGGAAGCGTTAAATGACGTTAACCACCCATTTCCTGCAAGAAACATGGAGACATTCTTCGTTGGTCCTGTGGTTGCTGCTCAATAAGTGGTTTAAACACCTTAAGCTCCTTGATGGACAGGTAGTGTATAGTGGAGGGCAGAGGTTACCTTGGATTAAGTCTGGGATGAATGATAAGAATGACTGGCTCTTCCTTTCTTTCATCTTCCCCTCTCGGGGCACAGCACCTACGGTACTCTGCACGCTGGCCTCCTCTGTCTGCAGGTAATAACCCTTTCCCTTGCGTAACCTGGTTTAGAGATATATACTTCTTGGGTCCCCATACTCCCTGGTTAGAGAGGATTAGGTATGTCTATGGTTGGTTTAAAGATTTATTCCTAAGAATTCTTACCTAGACTAGTCACACTGCTGATATCACACAATCACACAGATTGCTCAGGCTGCTAAAGGATGCTATGGCACAGATTTTAGCGAGGGGTCAGGGTATTCCTCCTTATGCGTGCGTAGCACGGGTGGGAACCCCAGGTCAAAAGCCAGACAGTTGGTTAGGACTTCCACCCACCTAAAGGGTGAGTCTTCCCTAATAAAGAGCGGAAGGTTTGTATTTTGGTGGTGGAACAAATGACAAATTTAAAGTAATTTGTATCGCAATGCAAACCTTTAGCTCTCTCTAAAAATTGGTCCGCCACCACCTATCCCTCGGTGAGTCCTCCCTGCAAGCAAAAATGACGAGACACCACTGGTGTGTGCGTGTGTGTTTGCGTGTGCGTGAGCTTGGTAGCCAGTACTACCTGCTACCTCCCCTCGCTAATTACTGACGAGGTAGTTACACCTCACTTGAAAGTCTTATGGCTAGTCTTCAAGCTTTACCTAAAGTATATTCCCTAGTAAAGAGCTCTTGGTTTGTGTGGATAGGAAAAATACAAATTACTTTAAATTTGTTATAATTGTGGGCGAGGCCAGTTACGGCAGTTGAAGAATTATTGAGGGTCTGGAATCAGCTTGGTATGGCTGCCTCACCCTCACTCGTACTGTATAGGTTTGTATGATGTTCCTCAACACATTGGATGTCAGTTACTGGACTCCAGTATTTCTTGCTTGTTTAATTGGTTTCTCTTTAGTGTTGAAGAATGAGTGTGAAACAAGTGAGTGTTGTTTTTACATTTTCTGGTACCAAAAGACATCCTTGTGTAACCTTCATGAGCTGCCTTAATGTAGATCCTCAGCTTTTGTCTCACGTGTCGTAGATATAGGTGCTCATTGGAGTCCCCTTGTGTTGCGTGTAAGGATTGGTCACCCTCCCAGTGGGAGAAGTTCCATGGTCTACGGAAGAAAAAGGCTAAACGTGATCGCTTTGAAGTAGAGTAAGAGGTTTAGATGTCTTTCAAGCCCAGATCTTCCACTGCCCAGTCCTTCGTTATCAAGTCTTACCCAAGACATACTAACGGAAGATGGTGACAGTGTTTCTATCCCATGAGTCTGACGATTCTACTTTTGTCTTTGATCATTTGACCACCGTTTAACAGCTGAGATATATGATCCTCATTCGTCATTACCACCTACAAGCATTCTTGGTTTGTATGAGTAGCTCTTGATTCCCTACAAAGATCCTTGGCGCGATTTTTCAGAATATGTCCCAGAAATCTCTCCTGCACGCAGCGTGCACTTAGCTTGAAATTACACCAAAGCAGACGCCCCGCCATCTTGCTGCTGTGCACCAAGACGCCCCGCCATCTTGCTGCTGTGCACCAAGACGCCCCGCCATCTTGCTGCTCTGCACCAAGACGCCCCGCCATCTTGCTGCTGTGCACCAAGACGCCCCGCCATCTTGCTGCTGGGCACCAAGACGCCCCGCCATCTTGCTGCTGTGCGCCAAGACGCCCCGCCATCTTGCTGCTGTGCGCCAAGACGCCCCGCCATCTTGCTGCTGTGCGCCAAGACGCCCCGCCATCTTGCTGCTGTGCGCCAAGACGCCCCGCCATCTTGCTGCTGTGCGCCAAGACGCCCCGCCATCTTGCTGCTGTGCGCCAAGACGCCCCGCCATCTTGCTGCTGTGCGCCAAGACGCCCCGCCATCTTGCTGCTGTGCGCCAAGACGCCCCGCCATCTTGCTGCTGTGCGCCAAGACGCCCCGCCATCTTGCTGCTGTGCGCCAAGACGCCCCGCCATCTTGCTGCTGTGCGCCAAGACGCCCCGCCATCTTGCTGCTGTGCGCCAAGACGCCCCGCCATCTTGCTGCTGTGCGCCAAGACGCCCCGCCATCTTGCTGCTGTGCGCCAAGACGCCCCGCCATCTTGCTGCTGTGCACCAACCATCTCGGCACTTGCTTGAACTTCCTCCATCTCCTTTGTTGGGAACGTACTCCCCTTGTCCCTCTGGAAAGTCAATCATGCCTCTTACCCCTCAAGGCCCATTGGGTCTGTCTTCCCCAGACAGAGAGATTGCATCAACTTTTTCTCCTAAGATGTTGTCATCTCAGGCACATAAAGAGCACTTTTTGTGTCACATTTAGAGCTCCAACTGAGACTCGGCTTGGGCTTGACAGAGCGTCCACAGTCCTACAATCCATCCCTGCAGTTGCTGTGTCTCAAATCTGCCGAGATGTGTCCGCTATTCTACAATGCATCAAAGTATGTTACACGTCCTAATGTTTGCAATTTGGATGAACGCTCATCGCACCCCAATGTTTCTTTATCGGATAAACTTGTCACTTACAGTGTGCGTCCCCAACTCTAAGCATGATAGATCATTGTCCTTTTCCAGAAAGGACTCTTGTCCTCCCCTCCAGCTAATAGGTTAGAAGGCGATACTCCCCTTTCTGCATATTGTCGACAATATTCAAAGATTTGTAAACATGATGCTTCAGTTATGGGAGGTTCCCCCTTGCATTAATCTTCATATAGAAAATGACACGTGGATCCCTATCCTAAGTTTCCACGAGTTGCACCTCCTCTCCAGCAGTCATAGCATCGGCTACTATCCATCATTCAAGACCTCGATTGCTTCAGGAGCTTCTCCAAGTTTTTCAATATCACCCTGATCCCCACGTCTCCCCTTAAAAAAAGGCAGAACAATTTCAAGGAGAGTTAAGTTGAAGATTTGATATATGTTGTACTGTACTCCACTTAAGGGGGATGTTAGTAATTTTTTTTCCTCTTCTGATTCAACAGTTTATCCCACCCTCTGGAATGTGTAGCCAGTATTAGACGCTCGCATTTCCATTCCATCTTTTTGCCCCCCACACCAGATGTGTGTCTGGAATGAAAGAATGCTCCAGAGAAGTGGAAGAACTCGGTCAGTTCCGTAAGCAAGAATTTTCTCATACTCCACCCCCACCAGTCAGACCTGGGGTCTCATTACAATCTGTGTCTTCCGGGGGAAAATCTTATATATAGGTCATGACCCTCATTCGACCTATCAGTGGCCTTGGGGAGGCTCGTCGTGAACCTGTAGTTGGGTGATATACCCTTATAGATAGGTTTTTCCTGTAGACTCAGAGTTCCAGGCAGAACCTGAATCTTTCTTGGTGTCGTCAGGCTCTTGACATCTTACATCAAGTATTAAAACAGATTTCTGACTCTGATTACTTGCTGAAGGCAGTGAGATCATTGAAACTGCTGCCATCACCTCTTTTGCGTCGACATAAGTTCTACATGATGGAAGGTGCACACCCTAACCCATTGATCCAGAGATCGCAACATGGATACCACGGGTGTTTCAGGACAGTGTAACTCGGCAGTCAGTTGCTTTTTATGTTGTCGAGATATCCAACTTAGAAATGGTCTCAATGTCATCATTCCAGGCTTGTTCCTGACTAGACTACTGGTCAGAGCAGTGTCCTATTTAGCATTTTCTGAGAATCTCAGATTTGACTACAGTATTCATTCAGGAGCTGTAGTTTTTTTTTTTTTTTTTACTTGTGGGTTTTTCTCTAGGTCAACTCTATTTTACAGCATAGAGATGCGGTCGTGAGTAAGTTCATGCGCCAGATGGCTAGTTGAGTCACTAGCCCTACGATATATCTGTTTCTCGAAACCCGACCTTGTTTTCACGGTTGGAAGTAGCTGCAGCAGCTAAGAAGTGGGAGAAGGATAGCCAAGGTACCGTCTTCAGGAAGGCAGCGTTGTCACCCTTTTCTGTTCCTCCTCTACCTGAGGCTCGTGCTTCCCCACCAGAGCCCTCAACTCAGCGTTGTCTGCTGGCCGATGATAACCTTACTCATCACAATAAACAAGGAAACTTCTCCCAGTCCTTTTGTTGTAGGGACCACCCCTTCCAAAAGTCGAGGACGGCGTGGTGCCCGTTAGAGATGGCAATTCCCCTGACTTACCACCTGTTGGGAGATACTTGCAAAGTCATTGTGCAAGGTAGCATTTCCACATGGCAGAATCCTGGACAGTAGAAGTCCTGCGATCACAGTATCTTTTCCTATTCACAGACTATTGCCCTCCTCTGACCCTGACTCTGATGAATTTGTCATTGTGTTTGAGGGGATCAGAGAAATATCTCCTCTTGCAGGTCGAGCATCACAAGATGCTGGAGAAGAACTCAATCAAAGAAGTCTTCAACAGGTTCCCAGGATTCTTCAATAACATCTAAGCAGAAAAGCTAACAGGAGGAGGAAGGCTTGTTATAGACCTTTCCAACTTGAACCAGTTCATTCTCAAATCCTTGTTCAAGATAAAAATGCCCAGGACAGTCATTCAAGCAGTTTGAGAGGATATGACAGTCTGCTTGTCCGTAGACCTCAAGGATGCATGCTTCTAGATCCCAGTCCATCCAAGGTCAAGGAAGCATCTGAGATTTTCCTTCCAAGGAAGGATCTTGCAGTTCAAAATGTGCTTCAGTTTGTCCATGTCACCACAAGTCGTCTTCCTTCCCTTCACTCCAGTCTCCTCGTGGGCTAATGCCATGGGGATCACTTGGTTTCTGGTACAGCGCTCTCTCCCATGGGTGAGAAATATGCTACAAATGAAACAATGGCACTCCTATTGATGGTTCTCTTCTTGTCTATGTTTCTAAATTCTATTCCTTGAAGTAGTAATGAAAAAACAGAAAGAGGGAAGAAACAAAGGCACCCTTCAAACTGACAAGCGGTGGCATAGAGCACTCACACACCACTAGGTTTCTGGTACAGCACTCTCTCTCCCATGGGGAGAAAAAGGCTACAAAAGAAACTATGCTGTTCCTATCAATTGGTCTCTTGAAGAGTCTGTGGAATGGATGAAAGCCTTCAGTTTTAGAAAGTTGATATGGTAAATCATGTCCTCTTGTGTCCATAGACTGGAAAAGTACTGGATTTTGAGATATGCTCCACATCCTTGCCAAGTCGCGTCTGGGAAAATGAGAAACTCCAAAGGAGGGGCCTGCAATGGGGACCTACTGAACGGATTCTCTCCTCAGTCACCATGAGTGATCTGTTCTGACTTCTGGAGGGACTGTATCATAAATGGATGGCAAGTTAGTCCTTTGTTACCATTGGAGACACGAGGTGCCAAAGGAGTCTTTGCCACTGTATCGCTTTGAGCGAGTTAATCATGAAGAAGGCTGCGGCAACTTTTCTGATAAGCAGTAGCTTGTCTCTAGATGGAAACACACTTGCTTGGACTGTGTGAATACTCTTGTCCAAGTGCTGCAGACAACTTTGAGGATGAAGTACCAACTTCTTGAGATTTATCCTGACTGCAAGATCTTGATAAAACTTGAGAAGGAGGTCTTTGTGGTGTAGAGTCAGAGCTTCAGACTCTGCCAGTAACAGCTAGTCGTTAAGGTAACACAAAAGTCTGATCCCCATGGTGTGAGCCCAGGATGACACCAGGATAAAGACACTTGTGAACACTTGTGGGGTTGAAAACAGGCCAAATCAAAGGACTCTACATTGGAATCTTCTTTTCCTTAAACAAAGCAGAGATTCTTTCTTGATAGTGGATGGAATGGGATTTAAAAGTACTGTACACATCTTTGAGGTCTATGGACAGCAGAAGTTGTTTTGTCCGAGTGCTTGTAGGACTGTACTGGGAGTCTCCATTTTGTATAGTGTTTGAAGAACCAAACGGTTCAAATGAGAAAAGTTGATGACTGGTCTCCAACCCCTGTCAACTTTTTGACCATGAACAAGTTGCAGTAGAAGCCTGCAGACCTGTCATAGACTTCCTATGGCATTCTTTCCCAGCATAATCTGAACCTTGTCTTGAAAGAGAGGGTCTTTGGCTGACCCTCTCAAGTACAATAACTGGATCTTTGGAATCTGATTGAGAGGAGGGTGACAGTTGGTGAACAAGACCTTTACCATCCAGGGACCTGCCCCGTAGAGTTCCCACCTTGTCCAATGACTTGACAGGCACTCCCCTCAAGTGGTGTCATGAGGGGAATGACTTCACTAACGTGAACCTCGCCGACCCCGACCACTTCAATTGGCTTGTCCTTGGCAACGAAAGGAATGAGACGAGTGGCCCTGTTTTTTGTAATTAGGATGGCCGTGATTAACTTAGGCTTAGTGGAGGCCATAGGAGCTTTTTAATTTGAAGCTGCTCATCTAAAGAAGGTGGCGAGGTGGTATTGGGAAGTCTTGGTTACATCAGGTTTTTCCTACATAGACTCTGAATAACTTTACCTAGACAGTCACACTTCTGCATGTCTCAACACTCAGCTTGCGTAGGCCGCGGACCTTGCGTAGCAAGGTTTTAGCGAGGGCAGGGACTCCTTATTTTTGAGTACTAACATACTCGGGTAAGGAGCCCCTGGGCAAAGCCAAAAGCCAGATTGGCAGAGACGTCCACCCTTCCTAATGGGTGAGTCGCCCCTAATAAATAGCATGGTTTGTATTCCAGTTACGGAACAAATGACAAATTCGTAGATCATTTGTATTTTTTCTAACGATACAAACCTTAGCTATTTATACAAACTTGCCTGCCAGCCCTATACCCCTTAAGGTCCTACCTCCAAGCAAAGTAAGCTAAATCACCGGTGTGTGAGTGGGAGCGGTAGCAAGCTCTCCCCCCAAACCCCGCTAACTAGTGCTATGGGTAGTAAACCCTCGCTAAATTTTAATGGCTCATCATTTCAGCTACGTAGAAAGTAATACCCCTAAATAAATAGCTAAGATTTGTATCGTTAGGAAAAATACAAATGATCTACGAATTTGTCATTTTTAAAGGTGTCGTTGTTTCTTGGTTCTTTCTGTATTTTCATTTATTACTTCAAGGAATAGAACCTAGGAAGTCAACAAGTCCAAGAGACCAATGAAAATGAGTAGTATTGTTTCTTTTGTAGCTGATTTCACCTGGTGAGAGAGACTGTGCTCTATCAGAAACTGAGTGTTGTGTCTGAATGCTCTACACCACTGCTTGTCATTTTGAAGGATGTCCCTGTTTTTTCCCTTTTTATTTGTGTTTTCTTGGTTACTCTAAGGAATAGAATTCAGAAACATCGGCAAGTCCAAGAGACCAATAGAATTCAGCAGCATTGTTTTATTTGTAGCGTTTTTCTCCCCGTGTGAGAGACTGTGATGTACCTGAAACCGAGTGGTGTGCAAGTGTCTACGCTACAGCTTAACAGTTTGAAGGGTGCTGCTGTTTCTTCCCTTTTTTGTGTTTCCAATAAAACTTCATTGAATAGAATCAAGAAAATACGGAGAAATCAATTCGTAGGAATAGCATCGTTTCATTTGTAGCATTTTTCTCCCCCCCCCGTATGAGACATTGCTGTATCAGAAACCGATTGGTGTGAGAGTGCCCTACGCCGATGCATGTCAGTTTGAAGGCGGCCGCTGTTTCTTCCATTTTTCTCTCTTTACATTAAACTTCAATGAGTAGAATCTAGAAAGATGTAATTTTCGGAGAGATCAATCGAAATGCTGTAGTGGTGCGAGGGCACGTAAGGAGAAGCAGCTGAGAACTGACTTGTTTATTATCTAAGACATTCTGTTTATATACAGGAGTGCGGACGAAAAAGAGGTGCCCTGGTCGGGTGAGACGACCTCCGTCGCAAAAAGGTCAAGTTTGACCAAGCATTTGTGTTTTTCACGAAACTGTACATACAATGTGTGGAAAATCAAATACATGAAACGGCATAATATGTATATCGGCTGAAAGGCTGGAAAAATCTGTGTACATTGGTATATACAAATAAGCCGTAATGATTAGTTTAAAACTCGGATTTAGTAAACCGGAATCCGACAGAATGATGTCTTTACACAGTAGCATTGCTTTGTTTTTCTAGTTTTTCTCCCCCTGTGAGAGACTGTGCTGTATCAGAAAGCGATTGGTGTGCGAGTGCTCTACCTCAATGGATGTCAGTTTGAAGGGTGTGGCTGTTTCCTCCCTCTTTCTATTTTCATTCAAACTTCCAAGGAAGGAATAGAATTCTGAAACATACAGTTTGGAGAGACCAATCCGTAGGAGTAGCACTGTTTCATTCAGTCTTGTTTTTCTCCCCCTCTGAGAGACATTGCCGCATCAGAAATAGTTCGTTATGCACGTTGCATAAGATTTTTCATAATTCTGTCCTTCGTTTACATGCAGATCTTCCCAGACAGTTTCATCCTGTTTGTAATACTACGCGTGTGTTAGTTCTAATAGTCGGTCCTTCTCCATCATGAGGCTCAATACTACACAGTATTCTAGAAGTTTTATTCCAGCTGTAGTTGAATCGGTAGAATTTCAAAAGTTCAAACTTGCAGCAAATGTGTTATCGTGAACATGTCTCAGTTAATAGTTTATTTATGAAAGATGTAATTACGGTTCTTTAAATGTAATTTTGATTATATATTACTTGTTTTTTATGTCATTCCTTATTTCCTTTCCTCACTGGGCTATTTTTCTCTATGGAGCCCTTGGTCTTATAGTATCCTGCTTTTCTAACTCGTCTTTTAGCTTAGCTAGTTCTGTAGTAATAATAATAAAAATAATAATAGTGATAATAATAGTAATAATAATATGTTTATATAGAGAGTTATGATCATACTGACCTAACCTCATTTAAGCCAACTTACCTGAAGGTCCTTTAATGACTGTTATGTTTATTCTGAGACAAATCTTTTCCTTGACTTTCAGGTCAGATTATTTCCCTTGATTGTGAGACAGAATCTAAGGTGAGTTATGGAAGGAGTTTTGTTGTAGGTGATTTTAAGAGATTTTCTTTTTACAAATAAGGTTATTTTCGGGTGTAATGTCATTGTTGATCTGAATTCTGTGATAACCTGTGGTTTAATTCTCTGGGAATATCCTTGTAGTTAATATACCCAAGGAAGCTGCCAAAAGGAACCTTCCATCAGGACGTCATGGCCATCTCACCCAAAAGTAGATTTTTTGCTTCGCTCAAAATCCGTTATATATATATATATATATATATATATATATATATATATATATATATATATATATATATATATATATATGTATGAATATATATGTATATATATACACACACACATATATATTGGCCCTGATGAATAAAACCTCACCAAATGCTTTTACTTGGATTTTAAAGCAATTGCCTCAGTTCTAATGAATAAAACATAGCAATTGCTTGTGCTAGTAGCAAATGCTTAGAGCAGATGCTTAAGCTCAAGCAAATGCTTAGAAATGATCAGCAATTGCTTCATTTCCCATGAATAAAACATAGTAATTGCTTTTGCTTCTCAGCAATTGCTTGATAAAGTTTTAAGGCAGCTCACTAGGTGCTTGAAACTCCTGTGAACTGGATCTGATGGCAGCCTTTCTCCAAATTCGTATAAAGAAAACTTAACGAAATCGCCATAGAACATTACTTTACGATTACAAAAAGTTCTACAGATTCAGTGAAGAAAATGTGGAATGGCTGGCACAACATTTTTAGGCGAATGTAGATCAACACGCGGAGGTGCTCTCTCTCTCAAATAAGGATCGAATGAAAACATTCTTAAGGTATGTGTCAGACCCAGGATACCAAAAGGGCATAGGAGAGGAGATGGGTATATTCATCCAACGAGTGTGAGTGAAGGTATTGGAGAGGTTCTCAAGAAGAGAATGGTTGAAAAAGCAAATTCCTGGATAAGATTTCCCCAGTTTGAGAATGAAATGAGAAGGGCCCAAGAGACGTAGTCAGAAAAATATGAGTTTCCATATGCAATTGAGTCAATTGATTGCGCTCGTGTGCGTATTCCAAAATTTACAAGTCCCTCATCACTACTTTCACTACTACTGGAACTCATTCTGCCTGAATGAATCTGTAGTTAAAGGCAACTCAACCAAATTCCTCTACTGATCTACATTGAGTACCCTGGGAAGTAGGTTAGGTTAGGTTAGGTTAGGGTAAGTGCTCCGGTACCAGACATGAACTGGACCCGTCGGATTGGGAATGGATTCAACACAAGTCGCACGTGGCCGGGTCCCTAAGAAAAAGCTATATAGGACTCCATTCGGCAAAAGGTAGCAAACGGTGATCATTATTATTCATGAGATTTTAAGCAATTGCTTTTTGCCTAAGCATTGGCTACCTTTTGCTACTTGAGCTTTTGCTTTTTCTTAAAAGCTTTTGCTTTAAGCAAGTGCTTGTTTTCATTCATCAGGCTCTTTATATATACATACATATATATATATATATATATATATATATATATATATATATATATATATATATATATATATATATATATATATATAGTGTGCATATATTTGTATATATACATATGTATATATATATAATATATATGTGTATATATATACATACACATATATATACACATGTATATATACACTATATACTGTATATATATGTATATATATATATATATATATATATATATATATATATATGTATATATATATATATATATATATATATATATATATATATATATATATATACACATAAATATATGCACACACACTATATATAAATATACAGTATATATATATATATATATATATATATATATATATATATATATATATATATATATATATATATATATATATATATATATATATATATATATATATATAGTGTGTGTGTGTGTGTGCATATATTTGTATATGCACACACACTATATAAATATGTATATATATATATATATATATATATATATATTGTGTGTGTGCATATATTTGTATATACTGTATACATATGTATATACAATATATATGTGTATACAGTATATATATATACAGTGAACCCTCGTTTATCGCGGTAGATAGGTTCCAGACGCGGGCGCGATAGGTGAAAATCCGCGAAGTAGTGACAGCATATTTACCTATTTATTTAACATGTATATTCGGACTTTTAAAACCTTCCCTTGTACGTAGTACTGTTAACAAACCACCCTTTAATGTACAGAACACTTAATGCATGTACTACAGCACCCTAAACTAAAACAGGCACAAATATTAAAGGCGATTTTATATCATGTGTTTCCTAAACACCTAAAAAGCACGATAAAAAATGGCAACCAATGTTTTGTTTACGTTCATCTCTGATCATAATGAAGAAACAAACTCATTTAGTGTACACATATATGTACGTATAGGTTAGTTTTTGCATCGATTATATTGATTATACAGTACTGTATGTTGATTTTTTTATTACCAATGTTTTAGTTTACGTATTTTTCTTAGGACTTCCAAATGAAATCTTTTTCTTTATGACGCCGCCTGAAACGACGGCGTGTACGCTCAGTAAACAACCACGCTCAGAACAAACAAGGCATTTAACGCGCATGATGATAGTGATAAATAATGATACAGTACATACAGTATTTACAGTAAAAGCATTTACAAAATATGTTACCTTACAAATATAAATTATACAGTACTTGTACGTAGCAAAGCAGGAAAACAATTTGAGAGAGAGAGAGAGAGAGAGAGAGAGAGAGAGAGAGAGAGAGAGAGAGAGAGAGAGAGAGAGAGAGAGAGAGAGATTGTTTTACGTACGTAAATGTAAATTTTAAACAAAAAAAATATGATAGGTTACAACATGTAGACTTTTAAAACCTTCCCTTTAACTTAATGCATACAGTACGTACATTACTAAACTATAAAACAGGTTAAAGTAAAAAATAAAGATTGTTACTGTACTCACCACGAAAGAAGTTCAAGAAAAACTTGAATGACGATGGCGATGAATTTGCTGCACAGTAGAAATGATGATGATGAAGCTGATGATGTGTTCTACTGTGCAGTCAATGATAGTATTTTACGTCTTCAGACGGAGGTGTCTTTTCCTGGGACACCTCTTCAACTTCTTCAATTTCTTCCGAAGGCGTACTAGCAGGAGGAACTGGCTCTTTTTTGCGAGGCTGGAAAAACATTGTGATCGGAAGTTGTTGCCGCTGCTTCTTTTTTCGAACCAAGAGCATCCTGTAGGGAGTCGTGATGTCATCAACCTTGTTGCAGAATTGCATCGAGCGAACCATATCCTCGTCCCACTCTTGTAACATTTCTTTCGCCTCCTTCATATGGTTGCAGAACTTGGCAAGCCGTTCTAATGTTAAGCCCGTTTCTTCGACATTTTCTTGGGTCTCTTCCTGGGTACCCTCACTCTCTTCCTCACTTGCTGATTTCGTCAGGTCTTCGAGGTCTGCGTCAGTTAGGGGCTGGGAATGGCAGTCCAACAACTCGTCGACGTCTTCAGTCGTCATGTCGCCAAACCCGTCACCCCCAATTATGGCAGCCAACTGCACAGATTTCCGTATTGCAGAGTGTTGGATTTCCGACGGAGTAAATCCCTTGTCGTCGTAAACAATATCGGGCCACAGCTTCTTCCAGCTCGCATTTACGGTTGCAGGTTTCATCTCTTGAAGTGCCTTTTGAATATTCTGCAGGCACGTGGCTATGGTGTACTGCCGCCAGTACGCCTTCAAGTTGAAGTCTTCATCCTCGTCATCTTGGGCAGCATCCACACACGCAACGAGGTCCGCCAAGGTATTCTTCGTGTAGAGGGCCTTGAACGCCCTGATAACCCCCTGGTCCATTGGTTGAATTAATGACGTGGTGTTGGGTGGCAGGAACTCAACCTGAACGCCCTCACGCGACAGGTCAGTTGCGTGTCCACCAGCGTTATCCATAAGGAGAAGAATCTTGAATGGCAAGCCCATCTCTAAGAGATATTCATGGACTTGCGGGATGAAACACTGGTGGAACCAGTTGGAGGTCAGCATCTTCGTAATCCATGCTTTTTGATTATGCATCCAGTACACGGGAAGGAGATTCTTATTTTTATTTTTCAAAGCGCGAGGATTTTTCGACTTATAAATAAGCCCCGGCTTTAACAAAAATCCAGCAGCATTGCCACACATCACGAGGGTAACGCGATCCTAGAATGCCTTAAAGCCAGAGGCTTTGGCTTCCTCTTTGAACAGGAAAGTTCGCGACGGCATTCTCTTCCAAAACAAGCCGGTTTCATCCATATTAAAGACTTGTTCCGGCTTGTATCCACCTTCAGCGATAATGTTCTTGAAAGTCTGGTTCACGTAAGTTTCAGCAGCGGCAGTGTCAGCGGAAGCAGACTCCCCATGCAGGGAAACGCTTTTCAGGGCGAAGCGTTTCTGAAACTTCGCGAACCATCCTTTGCTTGCGGAAAAACGTTTCTGAGGCTGGGAATCAGTGGATGTCCCTGGTTGAGGATCATCTGCATCATCATCATCTTCAGCATGGTTGCCGTCGTCCTCTTTAGGTTCCTTTGCAGCAAAATTCTCATATAAGCTCAAAGCCTTTGTTTGGATGGTGTTCGTATCCAACGCTATGTTCTTCTTCCGGCAGTCAGCAATCCACACAGCTAAAGCACCTTCCATGCGTACGATCGTTTTATTACGCGTTGTAACGACTCGCTTCGCTGATCTGCTAAAGGTGATTGCAGCAGTCTTTCTAATGTTCGCCTCGTCCTTCTTGATGTAGCGAACGGTGGATTCGTTGATGCCAAAATGGCGGCCGGCGGCCGCGTAACTTCTACCATCTTTTAACATGTCGAGAAGCGTAACCTTCTCAGCTATCGTCATCATCCTTCGGTGGCGTTTAGGCTCACTACCAGCCTTACTAGAAGCAGAACGCTTGGGAGGCATTGTAACAGAAAGTTCAACAAAAAGTTCAACTTAAAACAGTCGCACACAGCACAGATTAAACTTCACAAAGTTAAGAACGTCTACTCAGCAATACGCGGAAAGAGAAAGTGAACGATGCAGCCCCGCGAGAACTTTGATGCTGCGGGTAGAAGATGCGGGCAAAACACCAATCACAGGCTAGATAACAAAACTTGAGTTTTGATTCGTCATCTATCAGCGCTTGAACCAATCACAACCCGTCTTAGTACTATGGCGCGTTGGTTACTCATAGAAGATGCCCCCGCGCATACTGAACGTACGTAGATTAAGTACAATACCGTAATAATAATAAATAATGATAATAATACTGTACAGTAATAATAATAATAATAATGATTAATAATGATAACAATAATAATTTTATTAACAACAACAACAATAATAATAATAATAACAATAATAATAATAATAACAATAATAATAAAAATTTACGTACGCTATTTTACGCCTCTCTCTCTCTCTCTCTCTCTCTCTCTCTCTCTCTCTCTCTCTCTCTCTCTCTCGTACGCTTACAGTATTCGAAATGTGATTTTTGCAACAAAGAATATTATTGGATGCAGTACTGTACTACGTACGTATACATACAAAAGATTCATGGAAAAGAAGCACATCCATTACAGTACACACCATTCTAATATGGTATGACTGCATCTGATTTGCGTTTCATGTTCGATTTAATTTTACTACGTACTGAATTATCGTATGATCACATTCTCTTTTCGTGTTTTATTTCTTTCTGTGCTGAATTATATATCATATGTAATGCAATGAACAATCAGTAAGAGCAGATATTACTAATTACAGTTTTAATGGAATTACAGGTAACAAAATATCGTATTTGGTTGTCTTCAGATTTCGCGGTATTTTCGAATTTTCCGGAAAATCCGCGATATGTATATATATATGGGTTATGGGAAAACCCCGCGAAGTGGTGAATCCGCGATTGTCGAACCGCGAAGTAGCGAGGGTTCACTGTATATATATATATACAGTGTAGGCTATATATATATATATATATATATATATATATATATATATATATATATATATATATATATATATATATCTATTAGGATTCAGTGTACCATAATATGTACCCTAATTCTGATATTTTTGTACCATAATTTCAAGTCAAATACCATAATCTGTGATAAGAAGGCGAAATGAAATGCCCAACTTCCCATTGCTAAAAAAGTGAAATAGTGAGCAAATCTTGTAATGATCTCATCTATAATGTTTGCAACATAATTAGAATATACTTCGTGATAATGGGAAAATTATTATACTGTACTCATAAAACAAATGAGTAGAAGATAGTAATTAATATTTTTAAGAAATCAAATCTTCTAAATCAAATATTGACTGTCCTATATTCGTGAGTGACAGCAGTGCATACTTAATAATAATACCAATTCCCTAATATCGCAAGAGGGTCTGCCCCTCTCTTTTATTCCTCTCCCGTACTTCTCTTTCTCCCTATTTCCTCATTCTTTCCCATCCCGAGTACCTGCCTTTGAGCTATAAACTGGATTGTATCCAGGGGTACTCTTCCTTTCCTCATATTCCCCACTTCCCTATTGTTATTATTGCTTCCTTGCAGTGCAAATACATGGAATGAATGATTTAGAACTAAGACCAAGTGTTGTCTCCGATGTTATTCAGAGGTAGACAGACTCGGAATTCTCCTTGACATTGTATAATGGTTCTTTCCCGCCATTAGCTCGCTTTGCTCGCATGAAGATAAAACATCAAGCTTGTATGTACTGGCAAGCGGTAATGTTGAGCTGCGCACGCTAACATTACAGGAAAATAAAACATCAATCTCGTATGCACTGGCAAACGGTAATGTTCGCGCATGCGCAGATTATCAAGGAGAATTCTGAGACCGGGGGATCGTTCAGACTGTCACACCGGCACAGGGGACACCAAGTTACCCTTACCAGCCTACCAAGCACATGGAATACCAGTCTCCCGTCTGTGCCTGCCGGCACATTGGACTTGCTTGCTTGCTTGTTAGATTGCCCAGCCTTGTGCTGGACACGGGCTCTTGCGTTGGCCGTAGCAAGGCAAATTGGGTACCAAGTTACCCCTCCCATCTTACCCGGCACAGGAGACACCAGTCTCACGTTTGTGCCTGCCATATGTCTTCTATTTAGGTGTCTGGTCATGGACTCACTTATACAATTAGAACAGACACTGCAAGAAGTATTCAGAGAAATGCAGTCTCTGACAAATGTCAAGATCAGGAGCAATCAAATTACACCTGGAACACCACTTATTTTCTTGTTAAGGTTATTGTACTGATAAAATTAAGGGTGTCTGGTTCCAGTTTAACATTAGCCTCCATTTCCTCCATCAGGTAGAGAGATGTCTAAAAAGCCTTCGATTTAGGGGTGCAGATTTAGTATGTGGCTTACTTTTCGAATATGGCCTACGCAAATTTATCTGTTTTAGTATGTGGCCTAACCTAACCTAACAAGCCAGGTAGGCCGCATACTAAACCAGAATAAAAAAAGGTAGGCCACATACTAAACCGGCACCGATTAGAGTCCGCATAGAAAAGGGTTTGCTATTCTTTTCGTAAAGATTTAGGTTCTATTAATAGCACTTTTTTGCGGTTGTTTTTGAGGAAACTCTAAGTGTTCCATATTCTGCATAAAAATCACAAGTAAACGAATTCATAATTTCACCGCCGAGTTACAACAGCAATACCCATCCGTCCCCACCCCAGTATTTGACAGTAGGCTGTTCCTTTTACCTCCTTGCTAGCTCTCATCGATAGCGAGTCTTATTAATTCCTTGCCTGATCTGACGGAGGTTCCACTCAAAACCAATTTACCGGGTGAACCTGTAGTGGGGAAGGTACAAAAACCTGACTGATCATAAAATTTTAATTGAAAAAGAGAGAGACCTCCATCTCTCTCGTCTCCTACCATAAGAAACATTAAAGTCAAGACTTCAAATAAATATGATGTCTTGTCTGCTGATGTTTCTGATCAACTGGAAGGTGAATTGAACAAATCAGAAATTCAAGTAGAGGTCCACCATCCTCCTCAACAATTAGATCAAAAGGACACAAAGAAAAAGACAAACACAAAACCCACTTTATCAAGATCCTCTCTAGAGATAACACCAGGAAATATTGTTAGATCAAATATTGCCAATGGGAAGACTTCATCTAAGGTGTCTTCCAAAAAATAAACCATAGTTTTTTCCTCCATTCTGCAATGGAATTGCCAGGGTTTAAGGGCGAAATATGAACAACTTAAGCTCCTTTTACGTGAGTACTCCCCTATAACTCTCTCTCTACAAGAAAGCAAGCTCGATGCTAATACTCCTTGTCCTTGAGAGTATGTTAGCTATAGGACACCGTATGATCAACGAGCCCGGAGCCATGGGGGAAGTCTTGTATACGTTCGTCGAGATGTTCTGTCTATCTGTACCCCTCTGCAGGCAGTGGTTGTACAGATTGATATAGGGAGAAAATACACAATCTGTTCTCTTTACTTGTCTCCAAATGATAACATCTCACATCAAAATATAGTAGAGGTGATTAAATAACTCCCACAACCTTTTCTCTTACGAGGAGATCTTAATAGTAGACATCCTTTATGGGGTGATGTTTTGGCAAACGCAAGGGGTAATATTATATCATCAATTTTGGAGAATGAAGATGTAGGACTCCTTAATACAGGAGAGCCTACACACTTTCATGTTCAGACAGGTGCCTTATCCTGCACTGACCTATCAGTTGCAAGCTCTAACTGTCTTCTCGATTTTAATTGGAGAACATTAGATGATTGGCATACTAGTGATCATGCACCAATTGTTATAAACACCAACAATGGTCCACCTTTACAGAGATCGCCTCGATGGAATCTTGATAAGGCGGACTGGGATAGATTTCGGGAGTTAAGTGAAATTGAAGGAAATGCAGAACAGTTTGAAAGTGTTGTTGATCCCATAGACTTACTTAATGGAACTCTTCATACAGCAGGAGTCTAATTCCATTCCCAAAACAACAGGGATATTCAGACGACGACCAATCTCCTGGTGATCATCAAAACTAACTGCCTTGCACAGAGCCACAAGAAAGTCTTTTAACTTGATTGCGCATGCGGCATACTGAGGAGAATTTAGTCATATACAAGAAATGTAGAGCACAGTTCCGTCGTGCCATGAAAGCTAGGCGCCAGTATTGTGTCATTTGTTTCCTCCATTAACAGTAGAACACCAACATCATCTGGGTGGAGAAAAGTCATAAAGATAGCAGGCAAATTCACTACAAATCCACCACCAGTGTTAAGGGTAAATGGCCAGTATATGACTGGAGCAACCGAAGTTAGCAATGCCCTGGCTGACCACTTTTCAAATGTATCGTACAAGTGTGAATCAGTTCCTGGTCACCAGTATGGGAGCATTGAAGAAAAGAAAAATTTAAATTTCGCAACAAGAAAGCAAGAGTCATACAATTCTCCTTTTACTGAAAGAGAATTTGATTCTGCACTTGCTACGTGTAAGGATACAGCCCCATAAGCAATGATTAAACACGTACCTTTTAATACAAAGTTATTTATTTGAAGCATTTTTAATAGAATATGGCATGATCATAGTTATTCAAGTGTTTGGGAAATAGCCAATATTTTAGCCTCTTTGAAACCCGGTAAGGAAAATTTTTTAGCAGAAAACTATCGACCTATTGCATTGACTTCGTGTTTATGTAAAATCATGGAGAAGATGGTCAATGCAAGGCTGATGTGGTACCTTGAAAAGAGAGGTATTTTATCGATTCAATGTGGATTACGAAAAATGCACTCAACGACTGATGTGTTGATACGACTTGAGTCTTCTATTTGTGAAGCCTTTGCTTCCAAACAGCACCATGTTACAGTATTTTTTGACCTTGAAAAGGCATATGGTACCACATGGAGATATGGTATTCTTAAAACCATTCATGAATTGGGATTGAGAGGAGAGCTGCCACTATTTATTCAGGCATTTCTTTCACATAGAGTTTTTCAAGTGAGAGTGGGGGAAACTCTATCAGAGAGTAAGTGCCAGGAAGAAGGAGTTCCTCAGGGTAGTGTGCTGAGTGTAACCCTTTTTGCACTAGCAATTAATGGGATATCCTCAGCCATTCCCCAGGATGTTCTCTCAACACTTATTTGTGGATGATCTCTCAATATCATTTGCTGGCATTAGAATGGCAATGGTTGAGAGAAAAATCCAACTCTCTATTGATAAAATTATCCAGTGGGCTGACATGAATGGATTTAAGTTCTCGACAAGTAAAACTACCATTGTCCATTTTTGTCGTATCCGGGGAGTACATCCAGACCCGGATATATACATTAAAGGTCAACGGATACCATGTGTATCGGAAACCAAATTTTTAGGTTTGATATTTGACTGTAGACTTACATGGGTTTCTCACCTAAAAGCGCTAAAAGCTAAATGTGTTGAAGCTCTGAATATCTTAAAAGTATTGTCCCATACATCATGGGGGGCAGACCGCAATACTATTTTAAAATTATACAAGGCCTTGATTTTTTCCAAAATTAGTTATGGTTGTGAGGTATATTCTTCAGCCACCCCAAGCCGGTTAAAAATATTAGACTCTATACATCATGCAGGTATTAGATTATCTACTGGAGCTTTTAAAACCTCGCCTATCCCAAGTCTCCTTGTTGATGCTGGAGAGTTACCTCTAGACCTTTACCGAATGTCTTCCATTCTTCGGTATTGGTTTAGAATGCAAAGACTCCCTAGCTCTCTAGCCTTTCAGACTGCAAGCCTTGTAAGACACGCATCATACTTTGAGTTGCACCCAAAATTTCCTCAACCTTATGGCTTTCGGGTGAAACGATTTTTAAATAGTCTGGATATAATTAGAAATAAGGTACTTCCATTCAAGGTATCATCAACGCCTCCATGGAAATTACCTGACATATCTTTTTGTAAATACTTTATTGGAGTTAAGAAGAATATGACTGACTTAGAATCCAGGTCTCTTTTTATGGAACATGTCGAAGAACATAGGGGATCGACTTTTATATATACTGATGGCTCCAAATCTGATGCTGGCGTTGGATTTGGAGTACATAGTAATGATTTTAATTGTAGAGGTGCACTTCCTCTAACAGCTTCCATATTTACTGCCGAACTGTATGGCATATTAACCGCTATTGAGAAAATAGCTTTGGAAAAGGAGGGTAATTTTACAATTTTTAGTGATGCAAGGAGTGTTCTTCAAGCTTTAGAAGTTTTTAATTCTAGTAACCCTCTAGTTTTAAAGATTTTAGAATGGCTTTTTATTATTGGACGGAAAGGTATAACTGTTCGATTTTGTTGGGTTCCAGCACATGTAGGTGTGTCTGGGAATGAGAAGGCAGATTTACTGGCGAAGAATGCGGCATCCGAGTTGCTACCAAGGAGGTATCCCATTCCATGTAACGATCTCCTACCTTACATCAAGAAATTGGTTTGTGATAAATGGCAACAGCACTGGGACAGTCAAGACGGCAATAAAATGAGGGAAGTAACAAATATCATATCACCTTGGAGGTATAACTTGATTCCCCGAAAATGGGAGACGTCTCTTTGTCGTCTCCGTATTGGTCACACACGGTTGACACACGAGTTTCTGCTGAAGGGCCAACACCAACCGTATTGCGAGGACTGCTTAGTACCTTTAACAGTGAGGCATTTGTTGACCGAATGCCCTAATTTTACTAACTTAAGAAATAGATATCTGTTTGAGGCTCGAGGTGAGGATGGCAGGTTTATCCTAGCCAAGATTCTTGGACATGATGTGTCTGACTATGCGAGCGGAATTTTTAGATTTATTTCAGAAGCAGGTCTTATGAAAACTATTTAACTATTTTAATGACTTCTTAATTTTTATGGTTTTAATCGAATTCTCTTTTAATTTTCATATACAGTAAATGGTATCGGCGTCAATGACCTTAGATGTCAGGATGCCAGAAAACTTTCAATCAATCAATCAATCAATCTTCCTTTCCCTGTTGGTTTTGTGACAACTAGGGACCCATTCGGTTATATTTTATGAGAGAGAGAGAGAGAGAGAGAGAGAGAGAGAGAGAGAGAGAGAGAGAGAGAGAGAGAGAGAGAGAGAGAGAGAGCTGCTGACTGTATTATCCAAAGGTAAATAACTCCTTAAGACAAATTGAATACTGACATAACATGACTTGTCATTACTTAAATTGATCAGTTGTAGCAGAAGCGATAATGAATAATGAGGGAATGAGGACACAAGACGAATTTAAATAACCATCACAGACACACACACACACACACACACACACACACACACACACACACACACACACACACACACATTATCATCTTAGTAATATACCCAGACAAGATGGTGTAGTATAGGCCGTAAATGACGAAACTACAAAGATCATTTTAACACCTTTTTAATTTGGCGATCGGACATTTTCAATCCACTTTTTAATCCGCTAAAAATGAAATTTACTTTTTGGAATAGAGATTTAATTAAAGATCATTAATTCTTACTCTTTTCAAGTCCCTTTGTTCATTATTTACTGCTTATTTCTTCTTATTCCCCTTCTTTCAATCGCTATCTTTTCCTGTGTCTCAATTCTTTCGCTTGAGCTCCGTCCTGGCTATAGGTTTACCCCCACGGTCTGAGTTGGGGGGGGGGGGGGGAGGTAGGCTTCTTGTGAATATTCATAATAAAGGAATTGCTGAAGAACTTTAGGGAAAATCTTGTTCATTTCATAATATTATTGATATTGATAATAATTATGAGGAAAATATAAGATAATGAAGTTAATCTCTCTATTGAACTTATATGATAAAAACGTCAATTTTGAAGGTCTTTATTCATTGATTTAGAAAGGTTTATTTAACCTTATTTGATTAGATTATATCTATCTATCTATCTATATATATATATATATATATATATATATATATATATGTATATTTATATATAATATATATATATATATATATATATATATATATATATATATATATATATATATATAATGTTATATATATATGTATATATATATATATATATATATATATATATATATATATAGTTATATATATGTATATATATATATATATATATATATATATATATATATATATATATATGTGTGTGTGTGTGTGTGTGTGTGTGTGTGTGTGTGTGTGTGTGTGTATTGTTATTGTGATACCCAACGTAAAGGGTTTGCATATCGCCATGATCAGCAAAGCTATACTTAGTCAGGGCCACCCATACTAGGATGGTTTGCTGTGAGCGATCAGAGTAAAGTCTCCCAAGTCTCCCACCATCACCAATCCGCAGTGGCCAGCGTGGGGATGAAAATGGCTAAACCCCAGACCTATGAATAAAGGAACAACGACATGTCTGAGGCCTTTGTCCTGCAGTGGACTAGGAACAGTTGCATTTAGTGTTGTGTGTGTGTTTGTATGTGTGTTTTTATTATTATAGATTCTATTTATTCGTATTGTGAGAATTTTTCAAAATTTTAGTGACTTGATCTAACATCATTTAAATTTTGGAAATTTATTTTGCCATCCAAGATATGTAGAGTAATAATACACATTTGCGTTTGTGCATATATATATATAAATATATATATATATATATATATATATATATATATATATATATATATATATATATATATATATATATATTTATATATATATATATATATATATATATATGTGTATATATATACATTTATATATATATATATATATATTTATATATTTATAATGTATATATATACATTATATATATATATATGTATATATATATATAATTATATATATATATATATATATATATATATATATATTTATATATATATATATATTTATATATATATATATATATATATATATATATATATATATATATGCGTAACGTAGTTTGGGATACGGAAGCTAAATTGTTATTTTCCCGGAGTTGAATTGTGAGAATTTCCCGGAGTGTTAGAGTGGGGTATTGTGTTGTCCCGTTTATAACTATGGTAGAGTGAGACTCTTTTCTTAGTTAGTGTCACTCGGGTCAATTGACCAAAACGGTTTTGTCCATTTTTTCTGGATAAATCATTTTTGTGGATGGAATTTTTTGAGTTTATACTTGCATGTAGTGTAGTATTGAATATGAACAACAACAACAACAACAACAATAACAACAAATACAAATGAAGCCGTTTCTAGTCCACTGCAGGACAAAGGCCTCAGACATGTCTTTATTCATGTCTATGGTTTGGGCGTTTTCATCACCACGCTGGTCACTGCTGATTGGTGAAGGTGGAAGAATATGGTCTGATCGCTCATAGCAAACCAACCTAGTATGGGTGTCCCTGACTAGTACAGCTTAGCTGATCACGGCAATACGCAAACCCTTTCACCACGTTAAGCATCCACACTTAAGTGTGGATTTTCATTCTACTGTGAAAATCCACACTTAAGTGTGGATACCTTAACGTGGTGAAAGGGTTGACGTATCGCCGTGAACAGCAAAGCTGTACTAGTCAGGGCCACCCATACTAGGTTGGTTTGCTCTGAGTGATCTCACTCAAGTCTCCCTCCATCACCAATCTGCGCAGGCCGGGTTGATGATGGAAACTGACCAAACCACAGACATGAATAAGAATATATCTGAGGCCTTTGTCCTGCAGTGGATTAGAAACAACTGCTGTTGTTGTTGTTGTTGTTGTCATACTGAGAAGAAATACAAGTTATAAAATTCTTAAGGTGTATTACACATTGTTTAAATTTAATCAGCAATGGAAAACTATGAGTTAGAATGTTTAAATGATAATTATTTTAATACCCCTATATATTTCTTCTTCGTGTTTATAGTAACTTAATTTCTTTTCCTTTGAGGACTATTTTCTTGGTCCTATCAAACTTTTTGGGGACACTTGGGGTCCCTGTGTCCTCACAGGACATACAAGATTAATTTGACGTATACATTCTTGGGAATTAAGAGTATCAGAGAGCGTATTCCACAGTAATCCTCTAATTCCCAATTATCGAAACAATTAGAAAACAAGGAAGTTTTCAGTTTCCTCTTGAAAACCTGGGAAGTTGGTGTGTGTGTGTGTGTGTGTGTGTGTGTGTGTGTGTGTGTGTGTGTGTGTGGCTGAAGGCGGAGACGACTTCGTCATTATTCTCTCTCTCTCTCTCTCTCTCTCTCTCTCTCTCTCTCTCTCTCTCTCTCTCTCCTTCATACCTGAAGACATTTGGACTCCAGTTGAAGCCAAAAGAAGAATTCGTTGGACTCTCTCTCTCTCTCTCTCTCTCTCTCTCTCTCTCTCTCTCTCTCTCTCTCTCTCTCTCTCTCTCTCTCTCTCTCTCTCTAAATATGAGCTAAAATATGTATAGCTCATCACTATCGAAATAACATTAAATTACTTTCGTGAAAATAAAAGATATATTTTATTTCTTTTTCTTCTTTTGGAGCCCTTGGGCTTATAGCATCCTGC
>NC_090767.1:54364764-54444764 GCF_036898095.1 Palaemon carinicauda | reverse complement strand
ACAACATAAAACAACAATAGTAGAAATAACACTAAAAAAACAACTGTGGCAACAACATAAAACAACAATAGTAGAAATAACACTAAAAAAACAACTGTGGCAACAACATAAAACAACAATAGTAGAAACAACACAGAAAACAACAACAGTAGAAACAATACCAAAACAACATAGCCTATGACGACAAACAATTAGAACAACACTGAGAACAACAACAGTAGAAACAACACTGAAAATAACAACCTTAGAAACAACAATGATAGCAACAACAGTAGAAACAACAAAATAAAATAGAATAACATTTGAAACCTCAATAACATCAAGAACAACTAAGCGAACTTTAGTAGCAACAGAGAGAGAGAGAGAGAGAGAGAGAGAGAGAGAGAGAGAGAGAGAGAGAGAGAGAGAGAGAGAGAGAGAGAGAGGAGTAAATGGTTAATAAAATTGGAGAGATTAGGACAATATTAAATGTAAGGAAAGAGAAATTGATATAGAATTCTGTATTACATATTAAATTTAATGCTCTCTCTCTCTCTCTCTCTCTCTCTCTCTCTCTCTCTCTCTCTCTCTCTCTCTCTCTCTCTCTCTCTCTCTCTCCTAAATTCTTCACCTTTTCTTATTTCCAAAGTTATCTTGAAAATAATTCCTCTTAATGAAAATCTCTCTCTCTCTCTCTCTCTCTCTCTCTCTCTCTCTCTCTCTCTCTCTCTCTCTCTCTCTCTCTAAATTCCTCACCTTCTTTAATCCAAAAGTTTTCCTGAAAATAATTCTTCTTGATGAAAATTATTAATAGAGAGAGAGAGAGAGAGAGAGAGAGAGAGAGAGAGAGAGAGAGAGAGAGAGAGAGAGAGAGAGAGAGTTGGGGGGGGGGTCGGGTTAGGGGGTTGGGGGTTTGGGTTAGGAGGGGTATGGGTTGAGTCCCTTTTATACAAATAATAAAAAAAGACTGAAATACCAATAGATGGCGCTAATGTCACACTTGATGATCCTTGGCTCACTCCTCCTTTAGAATCCTTGTCTACTGACGTCATCCAAAACAAATTGTCTGAGTGAAGTTCTTAAACTACTTCCTTAAACGTTTCAAAAGTTTTATTTATATTAAGTGTGCGATGATTTTAATCGGTTTAGTGAAGTGAATTTATCTAAGAGACTTCATTCATTCATTGGTGAGTAGTTTTGGGATATATTTGAATATGTAAAATGTGTTAAAACAATGTTTTTGGATGTATATGTGATGGGTTTTTTTAGGATAGCCTACTGTGTTACTGAAAATGGTTTTAGGCTACGGAATATTTACATATATAAACTTAACCTTTGTCAACAAAGTATTAGATCATGACCTCTTAGTTAAATTGGTTTTATTCCTCTATTAAACTTTGTATTCTGGCCTTAGAGAGTTTTGAAATGGAATAATAGGTTAGCCTAACTCTCCTCCTGATGAGCAAACAGATTATGCACTAGGTTAGGTTAGGGTGGAAAGAGTTGTTTTAATGTTTGGTAATTGGTTGGACAAAGGATGAATTTGGAGTTCCAGTAAATATATCCTTGAAAAAGGATTCATTTAAAATTTATCCCTGTTTTTGCTTGTTTCGGTATAAGGGTAAAGTCGTTTTGTTTCATTTATTTATTGGGCAAATTAATTGCTTGTGCCTAAATAATAATAATAATAATAATAATAATAATAATAATAACAATAATAATAATAGTAATAATAATATTTGTAATAGTACTTTATTGTAATATTACTGTAATAATAATAACAATAATAATAATTATCATAATAATCATAATACTAAATAATAAAAATACTAATAATAATAATAATAATAATAATGATAATAAAGATAAATTATAATATTAATGAAAATAATAGAAATAACGGTTAATAATAATTAATATTTTTTTAATTTTTAGTAATAATAAATAACAACAATTAGTATTTAATAATAACAATCAATAATTAATAGTAATAATTAATAATGATAATTAGTAATTAATAATAAATAGTAATTAATAATGATTAGTAAATAATAATTTGTAATTAATAATTAGTAATTAGTAATAATAAGTAATTAATAATGATGATTAGTAAATAATAATAATCAGTAACTATTAGTAATAATAGATGATGGTAATTAGCAATATTAATTAATAATAATTAATGATGATTAGTAATAATTACTAGTACTCCGGATAGCAAGGTTGGTAGCGTCGCGGATCTCTATTATAGAGGTCCCGAGTTCGGTCCCCGCCAGGGACGCGAATACCGTGAGACCTTCTACCGGGGGGTACTCCCACGTGGCACCTGGGGGGGAGGTTAGAGGGGACTAGTGATAGTCCCAGCTGGCTAATGGTCGCCCGAGGAGAACGATGTACATAGTCTCTGTGGAGACCTAAAACCCGCAACTTTAACTTTAACTTTAATTAGTAATAATAATAATAATTAGTAAGTAATAATAACAATTAGGAATTATTAATAAGTAGCAATTAATAATAACAATTAGTAATTAATGATAATAGTAATTAGTAATTAATAATAATAATTAGTACAGTTATAATATACAATAATAATTAGTAATTAATAGTTAGTAATTAAAAACAAAAATTAGTAATTAATAATAATTAATAATAATTAGTAAATGATTGTAATAATTAATAACTTGGGCTCAAGCCATGTCGTTCTGATGGAAGCTTTCTAAGGGATATTTGGCTACAGTGATACTCCCAGAGAATTGACCACAGGTCTCCAGAATTCTAACTCCTGGCGCGAATATCCTTAAAATTTCATTTAAGGATATCTCATAATATCTGGGGACGTATATCTTGATACAACACTTGGCAATCTTCACCCCAAATAGCGTTTTCGCTTCGAGGGGGAAGAGTGGCGAAACTGAAGGGGAGCTGTTATCAAGGTTACCCTTCCTCCCCTACTATTACAAGGCTCCTAGATGGCGCTCATTCCTTGTAGCATTGAGTATGGTGCTACAGATATAGTAGTTTCGGGAGGGATCTTTACCTAAGCCTTTTCATAGAAAAAGAGGGTGGGTCCATGAGGACGACATGGCCATCTCACTAAATCTATTTTTGGGTGAGATAGCCATGACGTCCTGATGGACCCTCCCGTCTATTCTAGTTCAGCCTTTCAGGCCCCTCCCTGACCTGCTGTATCATGGAGATTAGCAGAAGCTGAGCTCAGGATGAGGACGGACGTTACGTCATTTAGCAATGGCGCCCGTTTGTTTACGTCTCTAGTACCAAAAGCAACCACGGATGAGAGTAACTGTGGAACGGCTCCTCAGTTACTCAGCCATCTTTCCATATCGAAGTGTTAACTCTATATGGGGTGTAGATAGCTATGTGGCGTGTTAATACATGCGTCCCCTGTTGATATACGATATCCTAGAGGGAAACCTTTAGGGTACTCGCACCAGAAGTTAGAATTCTGTGATAACCTTTAGTTTAATTCTCTGGGAATATCCACTGTAGTTAAATATACCCTAGGAAGCTACTGAAGGAACCTTCCATCAGGACGTCATGGCTATCTCACCCGAAAATAGATTTTTCGCTTTGCTTCAAAATCCTTGTTTTTGGGCTCGAAGCCATGTCGTCCTGATGGAAGTTTAGGAAGTTTACCAGAGAATTACTTGAAAGTAGTGTATCTGTAGATTTGTATAAGTGCCTCAACCTTGGGACAGTTTTTATATGGTCATCCAGACCATTTAGAAATATGACACTACCGTTATACGTCATTACCGCTAATCATGGAACAATGTTAGGGCTTCCTGCCCTCTGCTGGGAAGTGTCTTGCTAGACAGTAAAAAAGGCTCAAGGTTTGTATACGTGTAGGAACAAATGTAAGTATCAACTAGATCTATTTGTTTCTATGTATCAGTACAATAAGTATGAGTTTTACTTAGGAAAATAAGTAAAAGAACTGTCTACGTTTTATTTTTGCTACTTGCGGAGGGGGGGGGGAATAAGACGCAATTACACTTTTATTCATTTATTGAGGTTGAATGAGTAAATGGAATAACATGTGTTATAAACATAAAAGAGAATTATACATTCAACATATACAGACAATGTTAATGCCACTCATAATAGAGAAAATTATCAATATAATTTTTACTGTAAATGCTGGATAATATCAACACTGTGTACAATTTACACATGGCACAAGTGTCATTTGTATAATTCTGCACCTGAAAATTTGAACAGTCTTAGTGTCACCAGGGTGACACTCACATAAAAGGGTATTGCACTAGAAGGTGTCAACATCTTTTCACCCGAATTGAGAGTCCCAATCAATTCACTGTTCATCGCAGCCATAGACGACAGGTTTCACTACACTCCTGCCGCCACCACATCACGTTTGATTTTGTGCACTTGTTTCGCATAATGTTTGTAAAACACTCTGTAGGACTTCCAGCCAGTGTTTGAGCGAAGACGCTCAAAGTCCATATACTGAAAAAAGTTCAGTGAGGAAGCAATTTTTCTTGGATCATGACCTGCGGGTGTACTGTCAGGATCTGCTCTGCGAATGAAGTAGGTGAGCTTCGCCCTCAGTTGTTTTAGGGATAAGTTCGATCCTGAGGTTTTACCTTTGAAGAGCTGTCCTCCCCTGAAGTCTGAAGTTCTTCAAAGATAGACCTTTAGACATTCTACTAGACATAGAGAGATATCTTCCTTCAGAGGGCAGATTTTCCAGGGACCCCATCTTTTGGTGGGTAGCTCGTTCTTGGCGAGAAAGGTAGGATCAGGAAAGAAATTCAGTTCTCCCGCTTCTGTGAACTGAATATGGCCTTTGTCTCTTGATAGGGCTACTATTTCACTAACTCTAGCCCCTGAGGCTATAGCAAACAGGAAAATCACTCTTTGGGTTAGATCCTTAAGAGAACAATCTTCATTGTTCAAGGCTGAAGCATAGTGTAAGACCTTGTCCAGAGACCATGAAATGGGTTTAGGAGGGGCTGCAGGTTTAAGTCTAGCACATGCCTTCGGGATCTTGTTGAAGATTTCGTTCGCCAAGTCCACCTGGAAAGCGTATAGAAGACGTCTAGTCAAGGCTGACTTGATGTAGTTATCGTGTTGGGGGTAGGGACGTTTCAGCGCTGCCAGTTCAGCACCAGCCATTTCATCGCCATACCTTTTCAGCGCCGTGGAATTTGTGTGTGTGTGTTTATAAACAAAAGAAGAGGTTTTGAACAAATATTTATTGATAAAAAGTATTTATACTACACTGTTTATAAACAATAGAAAAGGTTTTGACAAATATTTATTGATAAAAAGTATTTATCCTACTGAAGTTAAGATAGTCCAAAAAAAAGTGCCTTTTGCGTCGAATAAGCTTACGCATCGCTTGTCAGTTAGGCAGCTGGGCAATAGCAGCTTGAAACATATTTTCCAAAGATTTGTTTATTATAGTACTCTGTCCTTCGTAAGTGTCCTCGGCTCTCTGACGTGCATACGTTTTCGCCTTTTCAACTTCTACCGCCACTGCAGATGGGGGATGGGTGTGATCATTCATTTTCTTTAGAAAACGTATGAATTCTGGCACATCTACCGTCTTCATGACATCTCCAGAACTTTACATTTGTTTGTGTCTTGCTTTCTTTATCAAATCTGTATATATATCCATCATGACAGAATTCCGCTCGTTCTCTCTGACTCTGAACTGTATCCTCCATGGTTTCCCAACGACTCTACTTAGCATATGATTTTTTTTATTTTTTAACTAAATCACGGTTTACAAATGTTTACGAATATTTCCTTTAAAGTTTTCAATTAAACAACGGAATCACCGAAATCAATAAGTAGCGGTTTGGTGCTGAAATTATACAAACTACTGTGTGAAGAGAGAGAGAGAGAGAGAGAGAGAGAGAGAGATTTTAATTAAACAATGGAATCACCGAGATCAATAAATAGCGGTTTAGTAATGAAACTATACAAACTACTGTGTGAAGAGAGAGAGAGAGAGAGAGAGAGAGAGAGAGAGAGAGAAAGAGAGAGAGAGAGAGAGAGAGAGAGAGAGAGAGAGAGAGAGTTGAAATTTCTTCTGGCGCTGAGATGGCTGTCGCTAATTTTTTTTTGGCACTGAAATGACCAGGCGCTGAACTGGCGGCGCTGAATCGGCGGTGCTGAACTGGCGGCGCTGAATATTACCTAACCCTCGTGTTGGCAGCCAAGCCTTGTTCATGAAGGTGGATGAAAAAGGACAGGGAGAAGACTATTGAGATTTCTTTTGGCCTTTTTGCTTTAACAAAAGCAACCCACTTTTTCCAAGATGATTCATATTGTCATCTGGTTGACTTTGACTTCTATTCTTCTAAGAAGTCTATACTGCCTTTTGAGATCCCAAATCTTTTCTTTACCGCCAAGGCGAGAAAATCATGAGATGAAGGTTTTGGCTTCTCTGTGATGAAGCGAAGACAGTCGACTTCTGAACCAGTTGAGATAGAGCTGGGTTCGGTAGAGGGACCAGCCTCAGCTTCAGTTCCATCACCAGAGGGAACCAATAGCTCTTGAGCCACTTGGGGGCCACTAGTGCTGCAGTTCCCTTGAAGATCTCAGCTTGTTGAGGACCTTCAGCAGGATATTGGTTGGAGGGAACAGGTAAATCCAGGTCCAATTGTTCCAATCGAGGGACATGGCGTCTGTCGCCTCTGCCAGGGGAAGCTAACCTCTTAGAAGACATGCCTTACTTTTGGAGAAGATTCCTATTCTCCGTGGTGGCTTTTGCGACTACTTCTTGGACTACTTCCTTTGGGGAGAGGTCCTTGCCCCAGATACAGGAAGTGATCAGCTTCCTGGGTTCGTGTTTGACCATTGCACTGGCAAACACAAACTCCCTGCAGGCCCTCCTGGCCTTCACAAAAGCGTACAAGTCCTTGACTAGGGGGGCCATGTGCATCTTGGCCAGGACTGTGTACATGTCTGGGGTGCTAGCTACGCCTACGCACATCTCCATGCAGTTCTGGAGGGAAAGAGAGGCGGCTAGTCTCTTTGTCTCCTGTTCTCTTCTCAGGAGAAAGTCCGTCAGCCTCGGAAGGTTCTCGCTGAACTGCTGTCCTGTGATGTCCGCGTCGAGTTTCGAGACTGAGAAGGTTAGGTGGACCTCCTTCCAATCCTTCTCATTCGTGGGCAAGGCCAGAGACAATGGCCTACACTCCTCTAGCGTAGGACATGGTTTGCCTGCATCAATTGCTTTCAGCACACTATGGAGAGCTTTCGACGAGAAGGGGAAAGCTTTTGATGAAGGAGCAAGAAAAGTAGGGTGTTTCTTGCTCAGTGCAGAAACTCTAGAGTTGGTATACCCTGCCTTCTTCAGGCTACTCGTCAAGAGAGCCTGTGCCTGGTTGTGGTCGAAAACCACGACTTCCTTTGGTTCCGTCTCTTCCTTAGATGCCAGCTCACTCTTCAGTCGGATGAAACAATCCGGGTAAGCGGCAAGATTTGGCCAGAATTGGATGTAGTCCAGGGGGATGGCCCCCATCTTCTCCGAAATGTAGAGTTTCCCATTCATCATGGGCATGAACTCTGCATACCTCCAGGGATTGGTTTCGGAGCATGTTGGCAGGTCAGACACTTTAGGTCGCTTGAAAGACCCACTAGAAGTGACTATGCAAGTTGCTTCACGGAATTCTTTCCGCATATCTACGTCTTCCTTACGTAGAGAGTCCAATAGCATCGTGATCTGGGCCATAACCGCTTGACCCAGCGGGTCTAGTGGAGGGGTAGGAGCTGAAGACGTTGAGGGCACAGGCTGGAATGCCGACACACACAGTAGGGGGTCCTTCGCTTCCGTCAACTCGAGATCTTCGTCTCCTCCAGGTGGTTGGGCCACCTCTTCTTCAGGATCCTCTTGAAGGAGATCCTTTTCGGTGTCCGAGGACACTTCAGACATCCTCTCCTGATGGATGTCCATGCCTTTCGAAGCTTCGTTGATGTTGGCCTCAATTGCGAGCTGAATGCAAGGAGGCCCAGGTCGTGCCTGAGGTACGACGGCATCAGCTGTAGCCTTCGGGAACAGCATGCTTCTCTTAAGCTCGCTTGGTAGGTGCAGTCCCGGAGAGTTCTTCTGGAACCCTTGGCCCATTTCCGAAGCTTTTCCCTCGCAGCATCCCTCGACTCTGTCGACTTGGGATCACCGAAATCCTCGGTCATCAAGGACGAGCAGACGTTGCAGTCCTTGGGATCCCAATATCTCAAAGTTTCGGTTGCGATTGAGCAGGGGCCATGAGACCTGCACATGGAGTGACCACAAAAGTTCTTACTCTTGTGGTTGCAGTAGATGACTTCGCATTTCACCTTGGTGTCCTCCTGTAAAGAAAGGAAAGTGATATGAGTATGGGGTAATTTATCACACTTGATAAATATTTTTGTTCATGCATAAAATTGACACCACTATTATCATCATAGCTTAGGATAGTAAGCTAGAAAGAAAATAGGAAAGACTCATATCTGTGTCTCCTGTTCAGATAATTGCTGTGACCTCCCTCAATATTAATATTTAGAATTTCCTTATTAGGGAAAAACTAGAGTGGAAGAGCTCTAATCTCTAGAGCATTAGTGTATACTAGCACTAACCCTTCCATGGTGGAATATTAATATTGTAGGGTAAGAATATTTAGTTCTGATGACCTATGGCTCATCAGGATATTGAAGGAATACTTCACCTCAACATTATAATTGGTGTTAACAATGGACTGTGAAAGGACACAGAATATGTTGGAAAATATAAACTACTGTATATTATATAATATAGTTTTCTAATTGCAGTTTGTACTATACTGCAGAAATGCTGGCTGCACTATAATCTTATACTGTAATTCTGCCGGCTAGGCTAGTACCTAACGGCACTAGCCAACAGAGAGAGAAAAAGCATGGAGAAGGGATACCTTATTATTACAGTTTATTACAATAAATAAGGTTGCAGGGACTACTGTCCCTACTGCCCTCTTCCAGAATGAGGGTTCAAATGGAAGGGGGGAATGTAATCCTTCTAGCTTCCATCCAGCCACAGAATGTGTTGCCGGCTGCTCTGCCGGTTCCAGAGTTTGTGGATGGCAGTTCAAGAGAGGACTGAAGAACACTCAAGTCATAAGGGTTTCCCACCGGCATCCGTCATGGCCGGCACAACCTTTCCCGGAGCCTTGCGTCCGTTAGGGGGAAGGTCAGAGCGGCAATCAAGCCACCTTGGTAGGAGCCCGGCCGGCAACGCTATCCACCCGGCAAGCGGGGAGATTGTAGAATACCGGCCAAAGATGTCGCAATGTCTAGGCCATTGCTAAAGGACAGAGAGGGGAAGGGAAAAGGGTCTTGTATTTGTGTGGGAAAAAGGCGGCACATTTGCCTCCCACTTTCAGTCACAAACTCAAAAACATCGTTTCTATACTGGCGCCGTCTTGGGCGGCAGAAGAATATCAATTCCTCAGCCTAATACCTTGCCGGATACAAGACATGTCTTCTAGACCACAAGGGAGAAGGTTGTGGCAATTGTACTACCACTTTCAGTTGAGGACTAGGGAAGCCGGGCTTCCTATGTCCGCAACTGTAAACCGGCAGGGGAGTGACTAGTCCCCCGGCAGTAGAGTTGCCGACATCAAGACTGAATACTCTGAGTTACTGTCGTAATTCAAAGCCGGGATACTCACTGGCAAAGAGGGAAGACAGAAAAACACTAGCCTAATCAAGCCGGAGTACAGTACACTACTCGTGGCAAGACCAAGGTAGGGTTTACCCTTAAATCTCGAAAAGACGAGTATCAAATTATATAAATAATTCTAGGAGATATACTATCGCCTACTGAATTGATAAAACGATACAAGAGGGTAAACGGGGATAATGTACGAAAGTATACTAAAACGCATTAGGCTAGCCTAGCGCGATTCGAGGTCTCGGCTACGCTATGTCACCGAGACCCTTATCGTATACGATCGACACATTTCATAGAAGAGGAAATATACGTGCATGATCTTATCTTCACTAGTATAATTTTGCCTAAATAGCTATAATTCATTAAAGCTAAATACCGGGAACGTTGTTTTACTAACTAAATAAGGCATATATGGCGAACGACAGCGCCTACAGTGGATGGCTATGCTCCGATAAACATATCTAAATTATGCTAATTTAATTGTGAGAAGGTAGCTAAAAATTATACACAGGAAAGATTAAATACTCAACTTTCCAGAGGCTGGAGAATGCATGATAAATCTCAAATATTAGTAACACAACACCGAGAGCAAGTGGGAGATACACTGTGCTTAATTCGCTACTATAAAAGGAATGGGTTGCCATGCGTGGCCCTGTAGTAGTACGGGAAGGGGATCCACCGGGTAACCTTGATGACGGCTCCCCTTCATTTTCAGCACTCTTCCCCCTCAGAGCGAAAACACTATTCGGGGTAAAGATTGCCATGTGTCATATCAAGAAATGCGTCCCTTGATATTATACGATATCCTTAAGAATTTTCTCAAGGATACTCGCGCCAGGAGTTAGAATTCTGGAGACCTATGGATAATTCTCTGGGAGTATCACTGTAGCTAAATATCCTTTAGAAAGCTGCCTAAAGGAACCTTCCATCAGGACGACATGGCTGAGTCCAAAAATACTTCAAGCATTATTATAGAGGCATGTGGTTAAGCCTAAGAGAACAGTTTGTTTGTTCCTCGTCTTTTGATTGGAGAGATTGATTCGGCCTGAGCTGGAGTCTGTCATTAAAGTTGGATAGCAAATGGCTATCTAGCTGTAAAGCCTTCACTTTTGATATTGATGCTATTGTGTGTAAACGTACAGACAGCGCCTGTCAAATGTATTGATTTTCTATCTCTTTTCATGGAATGGGAAGTAAGAAGTTCATGTTTGCTTGATGGAGGATAGACTTTGCAACTGGTTTATGGTTAAACCAGCTGTAGATCCACACACTCTGTCCTTCTTATAGGAGGCATGACGTTTGCAGGCATCCCCATGTGCTGAGTGTAGGTCATGGCCTCTTGTGAAGTGGCAGGCATACTTCCTGAAGGGGAAGAAGTGAGCGAAGCGTTTGACGGGGTCAGACTGGGCAACGCCCAAGAAGATTGGGAAATTCTATAGCTGCTGTTCTCTCCTTGAGGGGTGCGACCACTGCTGCCACCTGTTTGCTTTCGCCCCTGGATCAATGGCCTGGAGATATGTTACAGGGGCTTGGAGTCTTCAGAGCTACGTCAGTGAGCTTTTCTAGTTTCACTGGTGCGTTGGGAATCCATAGAGTTTGTCACACCTTGAAATACTCTTTGCCCTTGATTGTGCAGGCTGTTGGTGATAAGTTTAACCTAAGGAAATCTTTGGCTTCCTTAATTTTTTCAGGTTGGTCCTCCATGACTTTATTGAGGGAGTTGGTAGCCAAGGCTACTGCTCCCCTGGGACCTCCTGGGCAATTGCAAGTGTAATATCCCCAACAATGCTAGTGGTGAAGGGCATGGTGGTTCCCCTACTTTCAGGGATTTTGGTGGTCGGCCTTTTAAGCTTAAGAAGGTGGGTAAGTTGAATAAGGTAGCTCCCTTCTAGGCGGGTAAAGTGCCGGCGTCGGGAGCTATGGTCCCCGTAGGGGGCTGAAAGGGAAAAAACTGTCCCCAGAGTTAGCACGAGTAGGTAGGTGACTGTCTCGTCACTTGGAGCATCCAACATCAACGAATGCCCTGGCCTTCTGGGCAGAAGTGGAAGGTATGTTGAAGAACGAGTTTGAATTCCTTAAAGAGGAGTCTCCAGGCTTTTAGCTTTGGTTTCTCCTGGTGGAGAAGGGTACTGGAGGCTTGTCATCAACCTCCCTCCCCTGAACAAGTTTGTTTCCCAAACAAAGTTCAAGGAGGAGTCAGTGTCCCTCCCCTGAACAAGTTTGTTTCCCAAACAAAGTTCAAGGAGGAGTCAGTGTCCCTCCCCTGAACAAGTTTGTTTCCCAAACAAAGTTCAAGGAGGAGTCAGTATGGTCTGTGCTATCTTCCTTCAGAAAGGGAGACATTATGCTTTCAGTAGACGTGAAGTACTCATACTTTCAAGTGCCTGTTCATCAGCCCTCTCTAAAATATCTCCGCTTCTACCTCTATGTTACTGTGTACCAGTTCAAGACTCAGTGCTTCAGACTGTGTATGGGTCCCCAGCTATTTATTTGGGTGTCCTCTTTGGTAGTCGCATATGCCTATTTGTTCCGACACAGAGACTTACCTCGAAACACTTTCTTAGGAGTTACTGGAACCTCCTCTCAAACGACCAGAGTTTTGTGTAGTTTACCCTACTCCCATTTTCTATAGCAGTGGTTCTCAAACTTTTCAGCCCGCGACCCCCCAAACGATATTGCTAGATGCATGTGACCCTCGCCTTTCCCCGAAGTGCTTCTGACACACACACACACACACACACACACACACACACACACACACACACACACACACACACACAGTACATGCCTATGCCCTGAATCATAAGAACATAATAACAACAAACATGATAAGATAAATGCAAAAAATATACGCATTATAGAGTTAACTAATTTATTACTTGTAGAAAAAATCACAATCTTTAAAGACAAAATAGGCAAAGCAATACAGTCTATTTAAATTTATAGAATTAATGTTAAATCCGTACAGGCACTCACACTTTGCTAACTGCTTCAAGAAAAAAAAATAAGTATGAAATTAGAATTATACCTTTGTTGAAGAAAGCTACTGCAGATAGCATAAATTATGTCAGTGTTTGTAAACTTTAGCACAATAAAGAAAAAATTACTGGTATCTTTATACCAAAATTTAGATATTCAGGCTGGGCTTAAAATGATTAACAAAATAATTATAGCGTTTGACTTGGGTGCTGATATTACAAATTTTCTGAAACTAAAATCAGCTAATGATCTATAATTCTCATATGAGACAGTATACCCACACAAACATCCAGTAGACTCAAAGCTATTTCATACCCTTTTGGTTTCAAAATTAATATTTTGGAAAATTTTGGAAATTATGTCTGAGATAATATTTTTTTTTTCTTTTTTTTCTTGGCTTTAGAAGAAATGTATGAATTTCTTGTGAAATAATTACTTATTTAGTAACTGTTAAAATAAAAGTACAATATTCATGGAAGTTTAATGACAATGATCAATATTTAGGCCCAACTATGGGGCTCCACTAGCAGTGATTAGTTAATTATATCCCTATTCCACAGTGAAAACAGTATTTACACAGGCCTAAGTTTATCATGAATAACTAACATCAATTAGTGAGATACATGGGCCTGCTTTTTTGAGCACAGTAACTCCATCCTGGGTTTGATACCAGAGATGGCAACTCGGAGATCATCCTCCACCCTGAGTCTTGATCGGTATTTGTTTTTTATATAAGTCAGTGCCGAAAAAGTCTTTTCACATAAATAGGTTGATCCAAAAGGAAGTAATACATCCATTGCTGCCATGGATAATCGTGGATATTCCCTTGCAATTGAAATCCAGAACTCATCCAGTGTGGTTGAGCCAAACGATGCCTGTAAAGTCCGATCACTGGAGAGCTCCAGCAGCTCATCCTCCATGTCGGATGATAAGTGATCCCCTGTAGCAGTGAATGGTTGCCATTTCCAGTCATATTGTTGTGGGGTTGTCTCTTTTGGGAAGTATTTCTTGAAGTGGTCCACAAGACCTTGTAGGTGAGTCGTGATCATTACCTTCACGTTATCGACGCTTAATTCATTCTCCGCCATAAATTCTTCCACCTCAGGAAACATTTCAACACTGCCCCCATCAACTCGCACAGCCCATCGTTCCAGCTTCCTTGTAAATGCATCAATTTTGTCAGAAAGAATCAAGATGTTCGTGTTTGGGCCTTGTAGTGATAAATTCAGCAGATTAAGTCTTTCGAATATACAAGACAAATATGCTAGACTTGCTAACCAGTCAGGGTCAGTCAGATAGTCAGCAAGTTGGGACTCAGATTTGATCAGGAACAGGCGCACCTCATCTCGTTGTTCGTACAAGCGGCTGAGAACTTTGCCTCGGGACAGCCACCTGACTTCTGTGTGGAAAAACAGTGCTTCATGCTCCGAGCCCATCTCATTGCAGAGTGTGGAGAACAGCCTGGCATTTATGGGACGTGTTTTGATGTAATTTACTATTTTAATCGAAGTTTGAAGAACACTGCTTAACTCTGGATTGAGTGCTTTGCTAGCAAGAGCTTCCCTGTGAATAATACAATGTGTAAAATTTATGTGAGGTGCCACTTGTAAAACTTTTGCTTTAAGTCCTTTCCTCTTACCCAACATTGCCCCAGCACCGTCTGTGCACACACCAACACACTGGTCCCAAGACAAGCCCTCCTTTTGTATTTTGGTGTCTAGCTTTGTGAAAATGTCACTACCTGTACAGGTCCCCTCTAGTACAGTGCAAAAAAGCATGTCTTCTTGAAGTTTTCCACCAAAACTGTATCTAATGAATGCAAGTAATTGTGCAGAATTTGATATGTCTGTCGACTCATCTAGCTGCAAAGCATACTTCTTTCCCTTAACCCTCTCAATCAGCTGACACTTAATGTCATTTGAAATGTCATTAATTCGTCGAGTAATGGTGTCGTTAGACAGCGGGACTGTTTCCAGCTCACGGGCCATCTTATTACCATGCATAATCCGACTCATAGTCACTGCACCAGGTTTCATGAGGGTTTCCCTAATGGTATGTGGCTGCTTGGACTGTGCAATTAGGTATGCTACCTCAAATGATGCCATCTGAGCTTTGGCAGAGGTGGTGGTTTTCTGAGCTAGCACTTGTTTTTGACCCTGCAACTCTCCCTCCTTTCGACGGAAAAATTCTATTGGTTTATCAGCATGAGAAGGATGCTTGCTTTGCAAATGCCTTTTCATTTTCACAGGCTTTAAGCTTTCATTTGCAAGTACTTCTGAGCACATAACACATTGGGGGTACTGCATCTTATCAATGGTAAAACTAGTGAATCCGAATTTTATAAATTCTGCTTGATATTTCCGAAGTTTGGGTTTGGATGATTGGTCATACTGGGAGGTCTTACCCTTACGTTTGTCTTGCCTTTTATCTATATTTGAAGTAGAACTGGTAGATGGTAGTTCGGAAGGAATCTCATCAGTTGTTTCTGAGACACTGTTGTCAGTATCTGATGTTCCTTCCTTGTTTGCAGTCCTACGAATTATCCATCGCTCCATGTTGCTTAATATGTATATAGCTTGCTATCAAAAATTGTCCCTAAACACACACGAGGCAGCTGTGACTGAGGAAAGACTCACCGTTGACTAACTCGACTCATGTGCCGTCTTGGACTGCTGATAGTAAATGCCATATTGATAATCAGATAGATAAAATATCAATTAATTGTTATTTAAATACCAGATAAATTTGAAAGTATGTATACTGACATTTAGTTTTAAGCATCACGTAATCTGAGACCCTGAGTATCAAGCAAAAGTCAAAATTTTACTGTAAATTGGTGATGCATTGTTATTAAGCATCTGGCAACTGGTCACGCTCATTCACTGTGCGCCAACGGAGCTCAGGACTGGAAAACGGACAGGTACTGAACGTGTACGAGTGTAAATTGACAGTGAGATGGGGAGGTGACATCTCGGTTTTGTACGATGTTTCTAGGAAATGTAGGTAAAATATTGGAACTATTGCAAGTACATTGTATAATAAAATGTAATGCGTGGAAAAAAATTATGAATAATAGTTTTAACACTATCAGTGGCTAGATATATAAATATATTTATTATTTTTTTTTATTTGCTTATCAACTAATCAGTTACTGATTTCATCAGTTGATTTATTTATTCATTAACTTATCTATTTATCAATCAATCAGTTTATTTACTTATCCATTAATTTTTTACATTTTATATATTCATTTAATTACTTATTTTTTCATTCATTTTTGTTTGCATTTATCTATAAATGTGTTAATTCATTTATTTATCTATTTAACTATTCAGCTATTTACTTATTTTCCCTTTTGTATATCTTAAATTTATTCGTTTATTATTTCATAATTACTATTGTATTTCTTTATATGTTTAGTTTGTTTTATTTAAATATTATGTATTCATTTACCCATACATGAAAGTCCATCAGCTTTAATAATTTTGCTTCGTTTTTTATAGTTAACAGACTCATTTGCTTAAAGGGGAAAAATAAAATGACAAAATATGAGTAAGTTACGGCAAAACTAGTATGCTATTAGCGAGGGAATATCCTACTCGTATGAGAATCACGCGGACTGACGGATATACACCCTTGCTCAGAACTGTCAAAAATAGCAAAAAAAAGACGTTTATGTTTGATAAATCATACCTTCCAAAACTAATAATGCTAGCTTAAAATCAATGACACTACTGCATAGAAACTTAGTCCCAGCGCAGCAGTGGGGGAATCACTAGTGTGTAGTATTTAGTTTAGTTTTTGCAAAGGCCCATGGTGTTACTATTGTCCCACCCGGCTCTCTTTTCAGTGTTATTCTTAAAGATGCGTAACAATTCGTAACTAGTTACGGTAAATGACAAAATATAAAGTGTATATATGTATATATATATATATATATATATATATATATATATATATATATATATATATATATATATGTATATATATATATATATATATATATATATATATATATATATATATATATATATATATATATATATATATATATATATATATATATATATATATATATATATATATATATTTGTTGTACTAAAATATAAACATTTGGTTTATTATTGATTTGAAATATTTTAGCAGAATTATTATGATTTAGCCTTAAAACTAAAGTTGACCATAATACTATTTTTTGCTTACTTATATTTATATTTTCTTAACATCATCTCGCGACCCCCCCAAAAGCATTTGGCGACCCCCAGGGGGGTCGCGACCCCCAGTTTGAGAACCACTGTTCTATAGTGACCTTCCTTGTGGAGGAGAACGTGACCCGAGGGCAATGCCCAGGGTAGGCCGCGTGTTGTTTAGGCTGACCTCTCCAGTAAGTTTTCTGGTCGCGACGTGTTATCACACGCCGCTCCTCAATTCTCTGTGCGACCCCCTTTGTGTTCGTTACCACGTGGTTACCACATGGTCTTGATTCCTTCACGAGTGAATAGTGCCTTAGCTGTGTTCTTTTACTATTGTTCCTGTGTGCTTTTACTGGCGTTTTTAGTGCTTTCCCTTTCTCTTTGTACTTGTGTCTAGTGATCTTTGTGTTGTGCTATGGAGCACTCTCGCTGTTGTCCTGGCCCTAAAGCCGGGAAATTGTGTGGAGCTTTATTGTCCAAGCCCGATGTGGATCCCCATTCGTTGTGTACCTCGTTTAGGGGCAAAGCGTGTTCGCCGTCAGACACGTGTCCCGAATGTGCCGATTGGAGCGAGGTCCAATGGGTGAAATTCGGCACGAAGAAGAAGAAGGCTTCGAAGCGGTCTCCTAGGAAAACAAGCTTGTCTTCCCCTGCGACCTCGGCAGGAGAGGGATCAGGTAGAGTTCCTTCTTCTTCCCCTACCCAGGGTAGGGGACGAGGTAAGTCGATGAAGTTTAAAAAGATGGTGTCTTTTTCCCAGGGGAGTGATGTTGCGGGGGAGTCGTCTTTGTCCATGGCAGATCAGGCGCCTGTAGGCGAGTGTAGTGGGGGTCCGAGGGACGCGGCTCTCGCACGTAGGGATCGCGTCTCGTCGGAGGACCCCATGTGGGCTATTATGTTCCCTTTTCATCACCAGATTCCTGGGTAAATGTCTCGGGTGCTTCAGCTACGGAAGGTGCCGTCTTCAGAGAAGAGTCCCCGCAAGAGGTTCCGCTGGCATGGGATGTACCAAGGACTCCGTTGAGGTCCCCACTGGACATGGAGGAGGGCCTTAGCGAGTCCTTCCCCTTCATGGCTCGTTCGTCTGTGTGGGTATCGACCAAGGCATCAGTTCCGGAGAGTTTTTGTCTTCCCTCTACGTCAGGAATACGGCGTAGCCCCAAGAAACCACCGTCCGGTACGAGGTCGAGGTACGAAGGCAAGTCAGACTCATCGGGACGAGACTCGTCCTGTTCGTCGAGTGAAGAACATCGGAGGAGGCACAGGAGGAAGAGAGATCGGTCTGTGAGGAGGAACTCCCCTTCGCGGTCTCCCACAGGATCTCGGGACAGGAAAAGTCCCCGTTCCCCTCCAAGCAAGAGCAGGAGACCAAGCTCTCCGCAAGGGACATGGGTATTTGTCCCAGACGACAAGCTGAGAGGCCTATCTAAGTCCTCATGCTTGATACCTGAGCGAGCAGGAGACAGTCCTCCTAGAAGGGCCTCCAAGAGCCTCGCCAGGGAGTCAGCCGATGAGCGGAGGGCCTCATCTTGTAGGCCTAAGCCCCGTCCTAGAGACACTCAATCCGCCCAGCGGAGGGAGTCGTCTCCTAGGATGGGCAGCCTCGACAGGTCCCCCCATCGAGATGATAGACGGGGACGGGCACCTCCGTCGAACTATTTCACGGAAGAGCCCGTCCCGTCGGCCAGAACTTCGAGGAAGAGGGAAACGTCGCGCGACGAGGAAAGAAGGAGCCGAGGGTCTCGTCAATACGGAGGTGCCCGTGACCATGCCTTTCCCCAGCGCAGGACGGAGGAAGTGGACGGCGAGACGACGTCGGCGACGGAGGACTCCGCGTATAGGAGGGTACTCGCCTTGATTAGAGGCTACAACAGCCTGGTGGAACCCGTCCCACAAGAGGAGGCGTGGACCTCGGGCTTGAACAAGTTCCTAGCCGCACCTGCCCAGAAGAAGTCCTCGTTATCCCTACCAGAGGCCAAAAACGTGGGAATAGGCAGGACCCACATAGACAGAGTTATAGCCCGCAATAGCGATTCCAGCAGAGGCTATATTGCAGCGAAACTCCTGCAGGGACTTAAGTCCCAAAGTAAATATTACACCTTGGAAGGTAGACCAAATGGGGCGTGCAAGACAGGAAACCCTGGACATACTTTGCCAGGGCTTCTCGGACGAAAGGGCGTCTTCAGCTTCCACCTTCTTCTCCCAGTCCGGGTCCGTGATGATGGAGGAGATGTCTAAGGACTTAGTTAATGTGGCATCGTGGTTGGACTGGTGGGCTACCACCTTAGTGGGCACCCAGATCCCAACAGACTCTATGGAGCCAGCCAAACGTGAGGCTCTGAACGAGTTGTTGGGGTCAGGTAGCCGTGCCCTAAAGTTCCTAACGTTTCAGTCCTTAGCTCTCTCCGCGAACTGGGTACTGCGGAGAAGAGACGCCCTGGTCAAGAACCTGCCTATGAAAATCCCCGACAGAGAGGCGAAAGCACTGAAGAACATCTCCATTTGGGGAGAGCATCTTATTCCCACCAAGAAGGCGGAAGAGTTAGCAGATAAAATGGCCAAGAAGAGGGAACTCTCCGTGCTTAAACCTCAAACGGCCCGGCGCCCCGTTATCAGGAGACCCGTGGCGGAAGCGCCCGTGGCTGCGTGTTCCGCCCCGAAGCAAGGAAGGCGAGAACCTTCGTCTGGATAATGGCCTCAGTCAACAAATCCCTCCCGTAGGGGACCACCTTCGACGCCCCCAACTTACAGGAGTGCATACTCATCCTCCAGAAGAGGTCGAGCGGGCCGATCCTCCCGTAGGAGATAAGGTGGGAGGCCCCCCTCCCCTGCCCAAGCCTCAGGTAGGGGATGCCTCAGTCTCTCATGGCAAGCATGGAAGCTCCGCGAAGCAGATCCGTGGAAGGTAACAGTAGTGAAGGAGGGCTACAGGATTCCCTTTTTGGAAGACCTGCCTCCACTGATTCCAGCAAGTCAGGCGGACTGGTTGCTTCCCAAGGACCCGGCGAAAGAGCAGCACTGGACGTGGAAGTTGCGACGATGTTGCAGAAAGGGGCCTTGGAAACAGTGAAGTTCCCAGGTCCAGGGTTCTACAGCCGCCTGGTCCTGGTGGAAAAATCGACAGGGGGGTGGAGACCAGTGATAGACCTGTCAGCCCTCAACAAATATATCTGCAAGATTACGTTCAAAATGGACACCCCAAGAACTGTCATGGCGTCCTTGAGGGAGGGAGACTTTATGATTTCAATAGACCTCAAAGATGCCTATTTCCAGGTACCTATTCACCCAGCAAGCAGGAAGTTTCTCCGGGTGAAGTGGGGTGCCCAGGTTTTACAATTCAAGGTCCTGTGCTTCGGTCTTTCAACGGCTCCCCAGGTATTCACGAGGGTGTTTACGACAGTCTCCGTATGGGCCCACGAACAGGGGATTCGACTTATCAGATACCTGGACGACTGGCTACTCCTTTCGTCCTCAGAGGAAGACTTGAAACAGCAGGGCGAAGACCTCCTGCAATTGTGCAGAAACCTGGGCATCATAGTCAACTTGGAGAAATCTCAGTTGACTCCAACCAACAGAATGACCTACTTGGGAATAGTCCTGGATTCGTTACAGGTCAAGGCCTTCCCATTCATAGACAGGCTAAACAACCTGGACCAAGTTCTCCGTCCCTTCCTTCTAGGTCATCCCAGAAGAGCGAAGGATTGGCAGAGGCTGGTAGGACATCTGGTGTCCGTAGAGAAACTAGTTCCACACGGGAGACAGAACCTAAGGAGGGTTCAATGGAACTTAAAGGAGAAGTGGAACCAGAAAAGTTCCCCGGACATAGTGGTTCCAGTCCTGCAAGAGACCAGACAAGCCTTAGAGTGGTGGCAGGATCGGTCACACACTCTAAAAGGGATGCCACTATCCGCCCAGCCTCCGGAAATCCTTCTGTTTACGGACGCATCGAAGGAAGGATGGGGAGCGCATCTCCGGGAAAAGACAGCGAAGGGGACTTGGACAGAAAGCGAGAAGTCCCTACACATCAATGTCCTGGAGATGAGAGTGGTCCAGGAAGCCTGCAAACACTTCAAGGAAGACTTGAAAGGGAATTCGTTGGCCCTGATGTCGGACAATGCAACAGTGGTAGCATACGTAAAGAAGGAGGGGGGACTGAGATCAAAGGAGTTGCGCGATCTGGCCCTTCAGATCCTGGAATGGGCGGAAAAAGGAGAAAATCATCCTGACAGCAAGATTCATTCCGGGGAAGAAGAACGTCCTAGCAGACGGCCTCAGCAGAACAGGACAAGTAGTAGCGACGGAGTGGTCCCTGCACCCACAAGTGGCAAGCTACGTCATTCAGATGTAGGGGTCCCCGGTAATGGATCTGTTTGCAACAAGGCTGAATGCACAACTCCCCGTATTCTGTTCTCCTGTCCCAGACCCGAAGGCGGCAATGGAAGACGCCTTTCAACACAGATGGGACGGCCCAGACGTGTACGCTTTTTCCCCCTTCTCCCTAATAAGACAAGTCCTCAACAGGGTGAGGGCAGCAACCAACCTAAAGATGACTTTGGTAGCGCCTTGGTGGCCGGAGAGAGAGTGGTTCGCAGACCTAAAGAGTCTCGCCACTCTCCCTCCCTGGCCTCTTCCCAACAATCCAGACCTATTGAGACAACCACATTTTCAGCGGTTCCACGGAAACCCACAAGCCCTTCGTCTTCACGCCTGGAGGTTATCCAGCGTCTCCTGAAAAGACAAGGGTACTCCAGCAAGACAGCTAGGAGGATGTCCCTTTACCTGAGGAAATCTTCCACGGCCGTCTATCAATCCAAGTGGACGGTTTTCGTTAAATGGTGCAAGGACAAGAAGATAGAACCCTTAGAAGCATCCGTGCCCATTATAGCAGATTTCCTGGTCCATCTCAGGGATAAGTTGGCCTTGTCAGTCCCGGCAATTAAAGGAGTTCGAGCTGCCCTTGGTCAAGTTTTTCTCCTGAAAGGCATAGATTTAGGTTCTTTCAGACATATTTCCATGCTCATCAAGGCTTTCAAGCAATCATGCCCCCCTTCTGCCCCTAGAATCCCGAGTTGGGACCTGGCAAGGGTTCTGGATATGCTCCAAAAACCACCAGTCGAGCCCTTAAAATACATCGTAGACAAGAATCTCACGTTCAAGGCGGTCTTCTTGTTAGCGTTAGCCTCAGCTAAGAGGGTGGGCGAGCTACATGGATTATCGTATGAGGTGGAGCACTCTAGAAGATGGAAGGAGATAACCTTTAAGTTTGTCCCCTCCTTCGTCGCCAAGACACAGAACCCATCGGTTTGGGACCCGAGGTTTGAGAGCTTTACCATCCCAGCAATCCCAATTGAAGGCAACCAGGAAGACTTGAAATTGTGCCCCTTCAGGGTAATTAGGAAGTATCTTAAAAGAACGGCTAAGCTCCACCCTTTTATTAAGAACCTCTTCGTTTCCTGGGGTAAAACAAAAAAGAACATCTCCAAGAATACAGTTTCGTTTTGGCTTAGACAAGTAATTATGCAAGCCTACTCAAATGAGGGGCTTTCAGTACCAGGAAAACCCTGGGCTCACGATGTTAGGGGTCTAAACACCTCCCTAGCATTCGAGAAGAACTGTCGGTAGCTCAGGTCGTACGAGCAGGAACTTGGTCTAACCAGTCGACATTCACCGCTCATTACCTCAAGGACTGTACGAGGAAGTCCCTGGATGGGTTTTCGATCGGGCCTGTCATCTCAGCCCTACATCAGGTTTGACGGCTTAAGCCCTAGGCTCAATCGCGACTTCACAAATGATCTAGACACGAGTAAGCTTATCTTTCGTTTTCGCCTTATTCCCACTTTTTCTCGTACTATCAGTCGTCCTTGGAACTATCGCTCATGGGACAAGTCTCAAGAATCGCCAATATACATCAAGCACAACAAGGAATATTTGGAAGGGTAAGTGTTATAACACACTTAATGAGTCCCTTGTGTAGTTTATCCTACTGTCCATCGGGGTCTAGGTCTAGGAGGCACTCCCACCTCCTAAAGTGTAAGTCTCCTAAGAAAGTGTTTCGAGGTAAGTCTCTGTGTCGGAACAAATCACAAATTTTTAGTAATTTGTATTTTTCCTAACATACTTACCGAGAAACACGTTCGAGTTATGGCCCCCCCAACCGTCCCCCAGTTGCCTCACTGATCTTGAGTATTGTTCCTTACATAAAACTTACTGGAGAGGTCAGCCTAAACAACACGCGGCCTACCCTGGGCATTGCCCTCGGGTCACGTTCTCCTCCGCAAGGCAAGTCACTATAGAAAATGGGAGTAGGGTAAACTACACAAAACTCAGGTCGTTTGAGAGGAGGAAAGTGTTTCTCAGTAAGTATGTTAGGAAAAATACAAATTACTAAAAATTTGTGATTTACGATGGATATGTCTGCTGAGGTATCTTAAGGATTGGTTGATCCTGGCCTTCTTGGAGAGGTGGTTGCTTCCGGATTGTGATCAGATCCTCGCATTTTTCCATGATCTGGAGAATGAGGTAAACTGGGAGAAGTAGAATCTTATACAAGTAGAAGATTGAGTACTTGGGCATGCTGATAGATACGGCAGCAGTGAGAGTCTTTTTAACAGATGATCACATCGCCAGGTTCAGGGTTTTCAACCATTCCTGTCTAAGGCAGAAGTACCAGCTCTCTGCTGGGAATGTCTTCTTGTTCACCTTTCCTCATTGGAAAAGCTCATTCCTCATGGGTATTTCCACCAGAGATCCCTTCAATGGTGTCTGAAGGATCACTGGTTAGTTAACAAGGATTCCCCATCCTATCCTGTTCCAGTGGGGCAGGAGGTTCGTCCCAAATCTCCTGCCCCACTGGTGGCTCGACCAGGAGAGCCTAAACAGAACAGTGGAGTCCCTCTCGACTCTCTGCCTCCGAACATGTAACTGTACTTGGCTGCGTTAAGGGAGGGGTGTGGAGCTCACTTAGATATCCTGATCATCTCAGGGGTGTGGAATAGAAAAGAAATGCATCTGCACACCAACGTCCTTGAGATACAAGCAGTATTCATGGGGTTGCAAGCATTCCCAAAAGGTTTGAGCAACACCACCAACATAGTGGCCTTCATCAGCAAGCAATGGGAGATGGTCTCCTGCCCTCTTTATGGGCAAAAGGAGCATAGTAGCTGACACACTCAGCCGTCAGAGGCAGGTTATAGAAGCAAAGTGGTCCCTACATCCTCTGGTAGCATGAAGGATTCTTGCCTTGTGGCCCTCTCTGGGGATCAACCTGTTTGCCCCCTGGCTGAACAGGAAGCTCTCCTTGTTTTTTCCCCTCATTCTGGACCCATGGGTGTTGTTTTTAGATGCCCTCCAATACTAATGGGATCACTTGGACATGTACTCCTTTCTGCCATTGAGCTGGTAATCAGCAGTGCGTTGATTACACCAGGACTTTGGGTGATCATGGTGGCTTCCAGATTGCCTCATGCTGAGTGGTATCACGATCTGCTTGCTTTTTTGGTTGAGGTCCCGAAAAAACTATCCTTGTGGCCTACACTTCTCTGTTGACCTCACCTGCAGAGGTACCACCAGGTCGTGGAGTCCTTGACTCTCCAAGGGTGGAGACTATCCAGCTTCTCCTCCGAGCAAAAGGCTTTTTGTCAGGCATTTCACAGGAGATGTCTGGTTATCTCCAGATGTCCATCTTCTGTGATAGATGTCGTAGTTCGTACGTGGATAAAAACCAAGTACTTTATTTGGGTTATTTGTGGGCGAATCCAGTTACTGCCAGTTGCAGAATTGATGGTCTGCCAATAGCCTGGTAAGGCTACCTCACACTCACTCAGGCTACCTCACACTCACTCATATCATATACTGTAGGTTGGTATGATTTTGCTCCCCGCTGATCACTCGCTCATCTTCTGGCAGCTGAAGCGACTGGATATCAGTTGCTGGCCTCCAGTATTTCTTGCTTGTTTAATCTGTTTCTCGTTTCTGTTAAAGAATGAGGCTGAAACAGGTGAGTGTTGTGTGTACGTGTCTCCCTACCGAGGGACAACCTAGTGTAACTTTTATGGGCCACCTTGAAGTAGATCGTCATCTTTTATGCCCTACCACTCATAGATATAGGTGCTCAACGGAGTCCCCTTGTGTTACGTGTAGGGAGTGGTCAACCTCCCACTGGAAGACGTTCCATGGCCTACAGAAGAAAAGGGCTAAACGCTATTGCTTTCCTTCAGTTGCTTCAGCTTCAAGGGAGAGTAAGAAGTTTAGATGTCTTTAAAGTCCAGATCTTCCCCTGCCCTGTCGTTCATTATCGGTTCTTACCTAAGATACAGTAGTGGAGGATGGTGACCCTGTTTTTCTTTCGGGAAGCTGAGTATTCTTCTTTGGTCTGTGATCCTCTACTCGCCATCTAACAACTGATACCCGATATCCTTCTAAGCCATCACCACCCCCAAGCATTCTTGGTTCGTACGAGTACAGTAGCTCTTAATTCTTACCATAGAGACTGTGCGATTTTTGAGAATAGATCCCAGAAATCTCTCCTCCGCAGGGTATGTGCACTCAACCTGAATTTACACCAAAGCGCTTATCCCGCCATCTTGCTGCTGTGTGCTAACCATCTCGGCACTCGCTTGAACTTCCTCCATCTCCGTTGATTGGAACGTGTAGTACTCCCCTCGCGCCTCTGGGAAGTCGGGCATGCCTCTTACCCTCAAGGACCATTGGTTCTGTCTGTCCCCAGATAAAAAGATTTCATCAGCTCTTTCTCCTAAGAGGTCGTCATCTCAGACACATAAAACGGATTTTGAGCGAAGCGAAAAATCTATTTTTGGGTGAGATAGCCATGGCGTCCTGATGGAAGGTTCCTTATTGGTAGCTTCCTTGGGTATATTACTACTAAGATATTCCCAGAGAATTTAACCACAGGTTATCACAGAATTCTAACTTCTGGAGCGAGTATCCTAAAGGTTTCCCTTTAAGACATCGTATATCAACAGGGGACTCATGTATTAACGCGCCACATAGCTATCTGCACCCCACATAGAGTTAACACTTCGATATGGAGGGGCGGAGAATAGCTGGGGAGCCGTTCCACAGCTATACTCGTCCGTGGCTACTTTTGGTACTCGAAACGTAAACAAACGGGCGCCATTGCTAAATGACGTCACGTCCGTCCTCATCCTGATGCCAGCTACTTGCTAATCTCCATGATACAGCATGACAGGGCGGGGCCAGAAAGGCTGGACTAGAATAGCGGGGAGGGCCCATCAGGACGTCATGGCTATCTCACCCAAAAATAGATTTTTCAATATTAAACTTACCCGATAATCATGTAGCTGTCAACTCCGTTGCCCGACAGAATTCTATGGAGGGATACGCCAGCTATCACAATACTAGAAGGGGGTGTACTTACCAGCGCCACCTGTGGCCAGGTACTCAATCATTTGTTGTTGACACCTCCTCAATTATTCCTCTGTCGTGCTTCCGGCTAGACGTTCTGGGATACGCTTATGGTCTTCGAGTTTATTCATGGATATTTGGTGAAGTATTCTCTTAGATTAACGGCTGTCGCATTACTGGAATCCTTTTTATATTAGCTAGATAGCTTTTATATAAATACTGGTTAACGGTTAATGAATTTTTGCTTGTTTTTGGATCACCCTTTGGCTAACTCTTTGAAACAAGATGTCTGACGTTTCGCAAGCTCCCTCCCATAGACGATGTAGGTCTTGCAATAGGCGTATTCCGAAGGCCTCGGTAGATCCTCACACCGCTTGTTCTGACTGTAGGGACAGGCCCTGTCTATTAGAAAATCGATGTGAGGAGTGCGCCGGACTTTCGGAATTGGAATTTGTCCGTCTTTTAAAATATTCATCTAAGTTAGAGAGAGGTAGAGTTAGGAGAAGTTCTTCTCACTCTTCTATGTTTTCCTCACCTCATGATCCCCTACCTTTTCCTACCCCTGTAGTGGCTACCCCCGAACCTACTGTGTGCCCTCCGCCTGATATGTCAACTGTTTTGCGTGCTATTCAGGCTTTAGGAGATAAAGTAGAATCAGTGGTAAGTGACCATAAGTCTCTGATGGCCGAGGTTAAAGAACTGAAGGTCAAGAGTGCAGTGGGTGGAAATAGTGCCAGTGCTGTGACGAGTGCTAGTGTCGGTGCAGTGCCAAGTGCTAGTGGTGCCAGTGTGGTGCGTGAGGATTTTTCTGTGCGAGCCAGTCGTCCTCCCAGTCCGGGACCTCTTGCAAGCTCCCATGCCCAGGGGAGAAGCAATGTCGAAGGGCTTAAGGGTTCGACAGGCCTTGTTAGGCGCACAGAATTATCCTCGGTGGTTGCGGGCGTGTCTTCCTTAGACCGTCACTCCCACCTGCAGACGATTGAGCCCGTCTTCTCGTCCGCTGATCAACATGCAGGGAAGAAACGTTGGTCTCAGGTCTCGAGACCGCTTAAACGGAGAGTTCAGTCAGCGAGTGCTCAGCCAGGTTGTAGTCATTGGCTCAGCTCCGACTCGCCTCAGTCATCGGTCGACTGTACTCCGCCCAAGAGGAGTAAGGTTCTGCCTATACAGAGCCCGACTGTGACTTTACCTCAGTCTGTTATCGTTTCTGCCGACCCCAAGTGGACCCTGCTTCAGTCCATGCAAGCTCAGCTTTCGGACTTGATGCGTGAGTGTCGGGCTGAGAGTGTTGCACCTCCTCCTCCGCCTACACTCCCTCCACCTGTTCTCGCTCCGCCTGTGCTCGCCCAGCCTGCACCTGCTCCGCCTGGTTGCAGCACCATCTGCCAGGCGTACGATGTTGAGCCACTTTCGGAGTTTGCTGTTCCCAGTGTTGTTCAGCCTCAGCCTTCTTTAAGGCAACCCTTGCTTTGGGATCAGGAAAGTTATTCCACTCTTCCTCCTCCTCCCCTTGCTGCTCCACCAGTGGTGCAACTCTCGGTTGGGGTACAACAACCTCTCCCCTCCGTGAGTCTGTCTGCTCAACCATCGCTGCAGCGAGCTCAACCCTCCTCTAGGCAAGCTCCTCTACACCCTGGACTTGCGCCTCAGGAGCCTCAGCTTGCGAGAACTTTACCTTGTTCTGCGCAGCCTCAACCTCTTCATGCTCCACTCATCTCACAGGAACAGGAACGGACTACTCCGCCTCCGTCCTCCGCTCAGCTTGTGCAATCCTTGGGTTCAACTCTTGCTAGGAGTCAACCTCCTTCACCCATGCGCCTGCCTTCTGCTTCGTCTGTTGTTCAGCCTATGCAGTCTGAGCCTCAGGTTTTCCCTCAAGATGAGGAAACCTCTGTTATTGTTCCTACCCGTTCTGACTCTGCGGTTCAGCATTCTGGTCCTATCGCTTCGCTACCCTCTGCTGATGAAGTGTCGGATGATGAGGAGGCACACCTTGATCCCTCATCAGACGTGGAGGAGTCTAAGCTTTCTCCATTGTCTATTGATTTTCGAAAGGTCTTGGCTCTACTCAGGGAGATTTACCCAGACCACTTCGTCTCTGCTATTCCCCGCTCTCCTCCATCTGAGTTTTCGCTGGGCGTACAACAAGCTAAGTCCAACTATACTAAGCTTGTCCTAGCTAGATCCTCCAAGAGGGCTTTAAGGATCTTAGGGGAGTGGCTTCAGTCTAAACAACACCTTGGCAAGACTTCCTTCATGTTCCCTCCAACGAAGCTCGCTTCGAAAGGTTGCGTTTGGTATGCCACAGGGGAAGCACCAGGCTTGGGAGTTCCTGCCTCTGCCCAGGCTGACTTCTCAAGTCTGGTGGACTCGCCTCGGAGGACTGCGATGAGACGCTCGAAGGTTTGTTGGACCTTCTCAGACCTGGATCATCTTCTGAAAGGGTTGTTCAGAGCTTTCGAAATGTTCAACTTTCTCGACTGGTGCCTGGGAGCCCTCAGCAAGAAAACCTCTCCTGCGGACAAAGATTCTGCCATGCTAATTATGTCCTGCATGGATAAGGCCATCAGAGATGGATCGGGTGAGCTAGCGTCGTTATTTGTATCAGGGGTGTTGAAGAAAAGGGAACAACTGTGTACCTTCCTCTCCGCCAGCATTACACCGTGCCAACGGTCACAACTCCTTTTTGCTCCACTCTCAAAGTTCCTCTTTCCCGAGGAGCTAGTTAAGGACTTGTCGGCTGCCCTGATACAGAAGGACACGCACGATCTTGTAGCCTCATCGGCTCGTAAGTCTAAGGTTACCACCTCTGTCCCCAAGACTTATCGCTCCCCAGTGGCTGATACCCCGGCTACGAGGTTCATACCGCCCTTTCGTGGTAGAGCCCCCAGCCGAGGAAGCTCCCGTCCAGACTCTCACAGGAGCAAGTCTAGGAAAGGACCCAGGACATCTAAGGGAAAGAACTGACTCTCAGATTCTCCAGACAACAGTAGGAGCCAGACTCAAGATCTTCTGGCGAGCCTGGGAGAAGAGAGGTGCAGACGCACAGTCTGTCAGTTGGCTGAGGTACGGTTACAGGATTCCATTCTGCCTCAAACCGCCTCTGACCACATCGCCCATCAACCTCTCTCCCAACTACAAAGAAGAGGACAAGAGGCTAGCATTGCAACAGGAGGTGTCGCTACTTGTGCAGAAGAAGGCAGTGGTTATAGTCCGGGACCATCAATCCCCGGGCTTCTACAACCGTCTCTTTCTTGTGGCCAAGAAGACAGGAGGTTGGAGACCGGTGCTGGACGTCAGCTCTCTCAACGAGTATGTCACCAAGCAGACGTTCACAATGGAGACGACCAAGTCGGTCTTAGCAGCGGTCAGACAGGAGGACTGGATGGTCTCGTTGGACTTGAAAGATGCATACTTTCACGTTCCCATTCATCCAGACTCCCAACCTTTCCTGAGATTCGTTTTCGGAAAGGTTGTCTATCAGTTCCAAGCCCTGTGTTTTGGCCTAAGCACAGCTCCTATGGTCTTTACTCATCTGATGAGGAATGTAGCGAAATTCCTGCACTTATCGAACATCAGAGCCTCCCTCTACCTAGACGACTGGCTGTTGAGAGCCTCCACGAGTCGTCGTTGTCTGGAGAACCTCTCTTGGACTTTAGATCTAATCAGAGACCTAGGTCTATTAGTCAATATAGAGAAATCTCAACTCATTCCCTCCCAATCCATTGTGTACCTGGGAATGGAGATTCAGAGTCGGGATTTTCGGGCTTTTCCATCGGCCCCCAGGATAAACCAAGCCCTAGAGTGCATCATGAGCATGCTGAAGAGGAGCAATTGCTCAGTGAGACAGTGGATGAGTCTCACAGGGACCCTCTCATCACTGGCCCTGTTTGTCGAGCTAGGGAGACTCCACCTCCGCCCTCTTCAATTCCATCTTGCGGCTCATTGGGACAAGGGCTCGACTCTAGAAGCAGTCTCTATCCCTATCAACCAAGAGATGAAGACCACTCTCCTGTGGTGGAAGCACAATCTCCTTCTCAAGGAGGGTCTATCATTGGCCATCCAGACCCCCCATCTTCATCTCTTCTCGGATGCATCGGACTCGGGCTGGGGTGCGACCTTGGACGGACGGGAATGCTCAGGAGTATGGAACAAGGAACAAGGATTACTCCACATCAACTGCAAGGAACTGTTAGCAGTTCATCTTGCCCTGTTGAACTTCAAGTCCCTCCTGCTAGGCAAAGTGGTGGAGGTGAATTCAGACAACACCACAGCCTTGGCTTACATCTCCAAGCAAGGAGGGACCCATTCGAGGAGCCTTTACGAGATCGCAAGGGACCTCCTCATTTGGTCAAGAGGTCTAAACCTCACACTGGTCACGAGGTTCATCCAGGGCGATATGAATGTTTCAGCGGATCGCCTCAGCAGAAGGAATCAGGTCATTCCCACGGAATGGACCCTCCACAAGAGTGTGTGCAACAGACTTTGGACCTTGTGGGGTCAACCTACCATAGATCTGTTTGCCACCTCCATCACCAAGAGACTTCCGCTTTATTGTTCCCCTGTTCCAGACCCTGCAGCGGTTCATGTGGATGCTTTTCTTCTGAACTGGTCCCATCTCGACCTGTACGCATTCCCTCCGTTCAAGATAATAAACAAAGTTCTGCAGAAATTCGTCTCGCACGAAGGGACACGGCTGACGCTGGTTGCTCCCCTTTGGCCTGCAAGAGAATGGTACACAGAGGTACTTCAATGGCTAGTCGACTTCCCCAGGACTCTACCTCTAAGAGTGGACCTTCTACGTCAACCACACGTAGACAGGTTGCACCCAAACCTCCACGCTCTTCGACTGACTGCCTTCAGACTGTCGAAAGATTCGCTAGAGCTAGAGGCTTTTCGAAGGAGGCAGCCAGTGCGATTGCCAGAGCTAGAAGAATTTCCACTCGTAGAGTCTACCAGTCTAAGTGGGAGGTCTTCCGAAGCTGGTGTAGAGCCAATTCAATATCCTCTACCAATACCTCTGTGATCCAAATAGCTGACTTCCTTCTTCATCTTAGGAATGAGAGATCCCTTTCAACACCTACGATTAAAGGATATAGGAGCATGTTGGCCTCAGTTCTCCGCCACAGGGGTTTGGACCTGTCTTCCAACAAGGACCTTCAAGACATTCTCAAGTCTTTTGAGACGTCTAAAGAACGTCGTCTTTCCACTCCAGGCTGGAATCTAGATGTAGTCTTAAGGTTCCTTATGACATCTAGGTTCGAACCTCTCCAGTCAGCTTCCTTCAAGGATCTTACCCTCAAGACTGCTTTTCTCGTTTGCCTTGCAACAGCTAAGAGAGTCAGTGAGGTTTATGCCTTCAGCAAGAACATTGGTTTCACAACCGAATCTGCAACATGTTCTTTTCAGCTTGGATTCCTAGCAAAGAACGAGCTTCCTTCACGTCCTTGGCCTAGATCGTTCGAAATACCTAGCCTCTCCAACATGGTAGGTAACGAACTAGAGAGAGTTCTTTGCCCTGTCAGAGCTCTCAAATATTATCTGAAGAGGTCTAAACCTATTCGAGGACAGTCAGAAGCCTTATGGTGTGCCATCAAGAAACCCTCGAGACCCATGTCCAAGAATGGGCTTTCGTACTATATAAGGCTTCTGATCAGAGAAGCACATTCTCACTTAAAGGAGGAAGACCTTGCATTGCTGAAGGTAAGGACCCACGAAGTAAGAGCTGTAGCTACTTCGTTGGCCTTTAATAAAAACCGTTCTCTGCAGAGCATTATGGATGCAACCTATTGGAGGAGCAAGTCAGTGTTTGCATCATTTTATCTGAAAGATGTCCAGTCTCTTTACGAGAACTGCTACACCCTGGGACCATTCGTAGCAGCGAGTGCAGTAGTAGGTGAGGGCTCAGCCACTACATTCCCTTAATCCCATAACCTTTTTAACCTTTCTCTTGAATACTTTTATTGTTGTTTTTATGGTTGTTACGGTAGGCTAAGAAGCCTTCCGCATCCTTGGATTTGGCGGGTGGTCTATTCATTCTTGAGAAGCGCCTGGGTTAAAGGTTTGGTAGAGGTCCTTTAGTAGGGTTGCAACCCCTTGTACTTTGGCACCTTTGGGTTGATTCAGCCTCCAAGAGGAACGCTGCGCTCAGTAAGGAAGACGAACTTTAAATAAAAGGCAGAGTAACGGTTCTATTCGACTTCCTTACCAGGTACTTATTATTTCATTGTTATTTGAGATAACTGTTATATGAAATATGGGATACTTAGCTATCCTTTAATCATGTACACTGGTTTTCACCCACCTCCCTGGGTGTGAATCAGCTACATGATTATCGGGTAAGTTTAATATTGAAAAATGTTATTTTTATTAATAAAATAAATTTTTGAATATACTTACCCGATAATCATGATTTAATCGACCCTCCCTTTCCTCCCCAGAGAGAACCAGTGGACCGAGGAATAATTGAGGAGGTGTCAACAACAAATGATTGAGTACCTGGCCACAGGTGGCGCTGGTAAGTACACCCCCTTCTAGTATTGTGATAGCTGGCGTATCCCTCCATAGAATTCTGTCGGGCAACGGAGTTGACAGCTACATGATTATCGGGTAAGTATATTCAAAAATTTATTTTATTAATAAAAATAACATTTTTCGCTTAGCTCGTGGAGAATTTCCCCTTATTAGAGTAAGTGCCAAGGGCTTTGAATAGAGGTATGCACTGTGGCCTCGGTAGAGGTTCCGTGGGGATACAGCTTCCTGCCCCCCTTGGCAGAGAAGTCCCAACGGGTTATACCAAAATTCAAAGTGGTCATCGAAGGGCTACTCACCCTGCGGAGAGTTCGTGAAGGACTCAGAGACAAGACAGAATGGTCAATATTCGTGTAGGAACATTCTCAACAATAGATAAGTGGTGGTTAGTCACTATATTCCATGGTTAGAGAGCAATACTAGTAAGTATTCAATTAGGAATATTACACAGCATAGGTGAGTATATAATACAGACAAAACATATTATTCTTCTCATTTCAAAGGAAAGGGGTAAATGAAACTTTGACCATCATGTATTTCATAGTGTAAATAGGAGCGGAGAGAGACGCACAAGTAATAAAATAGACATTTTATTTCACAATTGCAGGTTATAGTAATAATAAATGCAATAAGGGATGTAAAGTTAATTTACAATAATAAAATTATAATGTACATAGAAATTAGAAGACTTCAATCTTGAATCTGAAAGAAATTTCAAATTATTAGAAAGCACAAGTTCCATAGGAACGTCAGTCTTTAAAAAGGAAAAAACACATCATGCTCTAGGCATGTGGCACTCATGTGAAGTTTATGACATTTCACCTTGTAAAGAACAGTCTATTAGAAACACTAAGTGTCCATGAAATCACTATGTATCACACGAGGGTCAACACAGGCACCCGTAGAGTGAAAGTCCCAAGTAACTCGCTGTTCTATGCAGAGTTAAACTGCAGGTTTCATAACACTACCTGCGGCTACCACGAAATGTTTGACTTCATGCACTTGCTTCGCGTAGTGCTTGAAGAAAACGCGCGAAGATTTCCATCCTGTGAAGCTCTTGAGGCTTTCAAAATCCATACTCTGGAAGAAATTCAGAGATGATGCGACTTTTCTAGGATCGTGACCTGCGGGTGTACTGTCAGGATCCGCTCTGCGAATGAAGTAGGTGATTTTCGCTCTTAGTTGTTTCAGTGACAGGTCGCTACCCGATGTTTCTCCTTTGAAGAGTTGGCCTCCACCAAAGTCTGAAGTTCTTCGAAGATAGACCTTGAGGCTCTCTACTGGACATAGAGAGACATCTTCTTTCAGGGGGCAGATTCTCCAGGGGCCCCATCTCTTGGTGGGTAATTCGTTTTTCGCGAGAAACGTCGGATCAGGGAAGAGGGTAAGTTCTCCTGAGTCTGTAAACAGGATATGACCCTCTTCTCTTGATAATGCCACTATTTCACTGACTCGGGCTCCCGAGGCGAGAGCAAAAAGGAAGATAACTTTTTGAGTCAAGTCTTTTAGAGGGCACGAATCGTTGTCCAGGTTAGAGGCAAAATGGAGAACCTTGTCTAGGGACCAGGAGATAGGTTTTGGTGGGGGTGCTGGGCGTAGTCTAGCGCATGCCTTTGGTAATTTATTGAAGATATCGCTGTTCAGATCAATTTGGAAGGCGTACAGTAGTGGTCTAGTCAAAGCCGATTTGCAGGTGGAAATCGTGTTGGCTGCTAAGCCTTGTCCATGAAGGTGAATGAAGAAGGACATGCAAAAATCAATGGTGATTTCCGTAGGATTTTTTGCCTTGACGAACGTGACCCACTTTCTCCAGGAAGATTCGTATTGCCGTCATGTGGATTCAGTCTTGTATTCCTCGAGGAAGTCTAGATTTTTCTTCGAGATTCCAAACCTTTTCTTTGCGGCTAAGGAGAGAAAATCATGAGATGAAGGTCCCTGACTGTCAGTGATGAAGCGAAGACAGTCGACTTCTGTACTTGTTGGGAGAGAACTGGGCAAGGTAGGGGCATCAGCGTGGGCTGTAGCTCCAGGACCAGAGGGTACCAATTGCTCCGGGGCCACTTGGGAGCCACTAGGGCCGCTGTCCCTTTGAAGGTTCTCAGTTTGGAGAGGACTTTCAGCAGAAGGTTGGGGGAAGGGAACAAGTACAGTATATCCTGGACCATCTGTTCCAATCCAGTGACATGGCATCCACTGCTTCTGCCTTGGGGTCCTCGTACGGGGCCACATATCGAGGAAGTTGATTGTTGTCGCTCGTTGCGAAGAGATCGATCTGAAGTTCCGGGACTTGGTGAGAGATGAAGGAGAATGACCTTGCGTCTAGAGACCATTCCGACTCTATTGGGCTTGTTCGTGATAGAGCGTCCGCCGTCACGTTGCGGAATCCTTGTAGGTGAACTGCAGACAGGTGCCATTTCTTCTTTTCTGCCAGACGAAAGATTGGAAGAAGTACCTGATTTATCTGGGGCGATCTCGAGCCCTGACGATTGAGACATCTGACTACCACCGAGTTGTCCAGAGTCAGACGGATGTGGATCGAGGGAGGCGGGGAGAGTTTCTTCAGGATGAGAAGAACCGCCATGGCCTCCAAGATGTTGATGTGAAACGTCTTGAATAGGGGAGACCATGTTCCCTGAACCTGTCGTTGGTGGGAGTGACCTCCCCAACCCTCCAGTGAAGCATCCGTGTGGATGTTGATCAATGGAGGCGGATGTTGAAGAGGAATGGACCTTTTCAGGGCCTTTTCTTCCGACCACGGCTTTAAAAGTGAGCGAAGTCTGTTTGGAAGCTGTCTCTTGAGGTCTCTTCGAGCGGTGGATGCGAAACGTCTCCAGACTCCCGCGGCATCCTTTAGCTGTGCGTGAAGCACTGGGTTTGTCACTGAGGCAAACTGTAGAGAGCCGAGAACTTGTTCCTGCTGTCGTCTTGAGATCCATTTGGATTTCAGAAGTCTAATGACAGACCCTGCTATTTCCTTCCTTTTCTTCTGTGGAATGGAAAGGCGGTGTGACTGAAGATCCCAATGGATTCCCAACCATTGGAACTTCTGAGCTGGAGAGAGGCGAGATTTCTCGGCGTTTATTTTGAAACCCAGATGCTCTAGGAACTGGGTGACTTTGTTGCAGGCTCTTACACAATCTTCGGGTGATGTCGCCCAGACTAGCCAGTCGTCTTGGTAGGCCATCACTTGGACGCCCTGAAGACGGAGTTGTTGGACGATGGCGTCTGCCGGCTTGGTGAAGATCCGTGGAGCCACGTTGAGCCCGAAGGGCATGGCCCTGAAGGCGTAACTTTTCCTATGGAGTCGAAATCCTAGGTAGGAGGAAGCGTGATGATTCATTGGAACGTGCCATTAGGCATCCGCCAGGTCTATGGAGACCGTGTAGGCCTTTTGAGGCAGAAGGGTCCTTATTTGTTGAAGAGTCAGCATCTTGAACTTGTTGTTCGCAATGAACTTGTTGAGGGGGGATAAGTCTAGAATGACTCTGAGTTTGTCGGAGTCCTTCTTGGGAACGCAAAATAGTCTCCCTTGGAACCTGGTTGACTTTACCCTCCTGATCACCTTCTTGTTCAAGAGTTCTAGGACATATTCTTCCAGGAGGGGGGTTGACTGTTGGAAGAATTGCTGGAAGGCTGGGGGTGGTTGAGTTCAGCTCCAGCATAGTCCCTTCTTGACGATGTTGTGCGCCCAGGGATCGAAGGTCCAACGATCCTGGAATTGGCAGAGTCTTCCCCCCACCGGAAACACTTCATTGCTTCTGGTGTCCCGAGGGTTTGCCACCTCGGCCGCTAGCTCCCCTTCCTCCTCTGCCTCTGGAGGGGCGGCGAGACGAATCTCTGCCTGCACCTCTGCTTGAGCCCCTACCTCTGGGACGAAAGGTAGTAGCGTGTTGCTCATACGCAGGGGTAAAGACTGGTGACTGCGACACCACTGGTTGGGGGACCAACTGAAAGGTCTGCTGTGGCTGTGTGGCCACTTGGGGAGTAGCGGTACCCAGAAACTGCCGTCTCTGTTGACGTTGCTGGGGTTTTGGCTTTTGAAGTTTCCTCTTAGGTTGAGGGCCATCGTCCTGAGAGGATTTCCTTTTTCGTGACATGCCCCACTTGTGGAGAAGGTTCCTATTCTCTGTGGTGGCCTTGTCTGCAATCTCTTTCACCAGGGAGGAGGGAAAGAGATACTTACCCCAGATATTGGAGGAGATCAGCCTCCGGGGTTCGTGTTTCACCGTCGCGTTGGCAAACACGAATTCACGACAGACTCTGCGAGCCCTAGTGAAGCTATATAGGTCCTTCGTCACCGTTGCCAAGTGCGATTTGGCTAGGACCATATAAAAGTCCGGGACTCAAGTATCCCCGGCCATAAGTTCTAGCTGTACCTGGAGGGACAGCGATGCGGCAAGCCTCTCCTTTGTATCCTGTTCCCTACGAAGGAGGTGATCATTTAGCCTTGGGAGGTCCTCATTGAACTGACGACCGGCTACGTCAGGCTCCAACTTCCCCACCGTGAAGGTTGACTGGACGTCTTTCCAGTGCCTATTATCGGGAGGAACGGTAAGGGAGAAGGGTCTGCACTCCTCCAGTGCAGTGCAAGGTTTCCCTTCCTCCACTGCCTTTAAGACCGCTGTGAAGGCCTTTTCGATGAAGGGGAAAGTGGCAGCATTTGGCGCAACGAAGGTTGGATGCTTCTTACTAAGCGCCGGCATCTTGGAGTTGGGGAAACCCCTACTCTTCACCGCCTGGGCTAGCATAGCCTGGCCCTTCGCGAGATCAAACACGATAACCTCCTTCGGTTCGGTCTCCTCCTTTGAGGCTGGTTCAGACCTGAGCCGGACGTAACAGTCCGGATAAGCCTCGAAGTTCGGGAAGAATTCCACTTCTTCCAACAAGATAGAGCCAACCCTTTCACTGATGTAGATCTTTCCAGTCGTGATTGGCATATGCTCGGCATATCTCCATGGGTTAGCTTCCGAGCAAGTGGGGAGGTCCTTAACCGAAATCCGTTTCGGTTGTTTAAGATAACCAGAGTAGTCCGGAATTGCTCCTGGGTTTCTCGTAGTTTTCTTTCCATGAGGGCTTCAAGCATCTTGAAGACCTCCCGAGTGGCCAATGGAAGAGGGTCCGGGGTGGCGGAAGTTGAAGGAACAGGTTCCTCGGACGGTGCAGGAGTCGCTGCGGGAGTAGGAGCGGGAGCGACCTCGGTCTCCGAATCAGGGTATTCCACCTGATCTTCCTCATAGTCGAATTCCTCGCCCATGAGGTTCTTCTCCATCTCTTCTGACACTTCCGACATACGTTCCACGTTATCGGAATCCAAATGCCACTCATGCATGGACTGGGCCATGACAATATCAGGTTCCGCCACGATCTGGACGGTGGGGATCTGATCACGGGGGACCACAGAGTCTGGATGCCTTTGAGAAAAGCAAGGCCCTCAAATCTTCGCTGGCGAGATACGGTCCGGTGGCGTTCTTCTGGAAGCCACGCACCCATTTGCGTAGCTTCTCTCGAGCGTTGTCCCTTGCCTCCGCAGAAGGAGGATCGTCAAATGCCTCGGCCAAACGACTCTTGCAGACTGTACAGTTCTGCGGGTCCCAGTATTTCAGGTCGCCTTTCTTGGTGGCGCAGGGGGCGTGGGTCCGGCACGCCTTGTCCCCGTAGAAGTCCGGGCGCTTCACTCCACAGAAGTTGCTTTCACACTTCATATACTCCTCCTTTAAAAGAAAGAGATCTTGAGTACATGGAAGGCATAAGAATGACTTACATTACTCTAAGATTAAGATAACTTAATCTAAAATTTTAAAGCATTAAAGTACAGTAATTCACAAGGTATTATAATGCCTGAGAATAATGAGCGGGAAAGGAAGTAGATAGACGCATACTTGTGAATCCCGCCCAATCGGTTACCGTAACCTTATCAGTAGGCAACTTCGGCCACAAAACGGAAATCCATATGGATAAGTCGTGGTGGGTAGAAGCTAAGCCTCTAACAGAAATTGCCCGCAGGGTGTAGCAGGGTCTGAGACCACTCAGATCCCTGGAGTAGGAGGGGAATAGGAGAACCCCTTATTAGATATAGGTTCCGGCAATCGGCTGCACTAAGACACACAGAGTATGCTGGAATATTGTAATGTGCAATCAAACAGCACAGCCACAGACTTATATGGTAAGACAATACCTATGTATAGAAGTGTCTAAGCCATCTGGCTGCAGTATGTGACTGTCGTCATGTTGTCGGCAGGTATGAGAAGGGGTGCATGTCCCTTAACGTCTCAGGAGGGTGCCGGCAGACCGACGGCACGCCGGAAGCCGGTCCTGCAGGGTGGAAGGCATCAAGACAGACACACTGAGCATCTAAAGTATAATACCATCGTGGCGACCGCCGGCATAGCGGCGGGTCTCCGGCAGGAGGCGGCGGCTCCGGCGGCCTGGTGAGCTTGGATCAATTCATAAGATAGATATGTATATGGTTGTATACCTAGACCGCCGGCAATCAATGCCAGCACGCCGGTGGCCGGCTCCGAAGGTCAGCCAGCTGTTACTAGGTAAAATGAGGGGTGGGACGTCGGCTGTATGTCAACGGAAGGTGGCAGCCTCCGGCACACGGGAGGCTGCCTCTTTGAGGGGGAGGGCAGCTTATGAAAGAATGTCACCTGAGGTAATGGCGGTTACCGCCGGCAGTAGAGGCGGCAAGGGACCGGCACCGGGATAGCAGGAGAGAAAGGTAAGGAGGGATGGAAGGGGCAAGTTCTCATACCCCTCCGGCATCCCTCCGGAGAGAGTGCACTCATGATAGGAGTGGATACTCCCAGCATCTGGCGACAGGGAGCCGGCAGTCGGCCGGGTGCCTGGGTTAGAGGGCACTCAAGAGGGGGGAAACCCCCGCCGGCCGGACCGCTGCCGGCAACCACCCCCATAGAACGCTATGAAGGGTATGTGTACCAGAGCGGCCAGCTCAGCAGGAGAACAAGTTAGCCCTACCACTCCACCCAAGGGAGGAGTTGTAGGACTAGGGACAGATGTGTGTAGGCAAGCCTACACCAAAGGGATAGGTGGGGAGGGAGAAGATGAATGGTCTTTCTATAGGGGAGACACTGTATGAGAACGGCCACCAAGGGAAGGGAGAACGCTCCCTAACCTAGGTTAGGTAGTCCAAAATGAGAATGGTACAGGAGTACCGTCCTAAACTATAATAAGGCAGAGTCAACCCCCAGAGCTTAACCTAGAGAAGGAGGGCTAACTCCTAGGCTAGGCAAGCTTGAAAGACACATCGCAAGTTGCAGGGAGGAAGGAGTAACCCAACCAGGTGCAACTGAGGAAGGGCAGAGCCGTTCCTTACTTCTCGGTTACGACCCTAAGGGAGGGTCATTCCCTTAGGGTAGACAGAGAAGCGATAAATACTCTGTTTGTAGACAAGATTCCCCTATATAGAAGGGGAAGCAAGGCCACACAGAGGGAACGCCCGCAGGCAGGGGGATTAGGGAGCATATAGGGGTTCCTACATTAGGTTAGGGTGGAAAGATACGCAATCAACCCGGTCCCCTATATGGTCCTCGAAGGCGAAAACACTTACATCACAGTTAATAGTATGTTTAATAATGCCACAATTTTCATAACTTAACCTAGGAACACTGGTATATATCATGCATGAAAACAAGCACTAGGCTATCCAGCCTAGGGGCTAAGCTAGCGATCTAGTATGGGGTCGAACAGCGACGGAGTCAGATGAGCGCTAAAACACGATATAAGTAATTCCTAGCTATGAAGACTAAATAACTAATAATATTAATTAGTTAAGTGACCGGATAAGGCTGTTCTGGCTAACTAAATAAAGCATGCGATATGAACAGCGACGCCATAAAATGGCGCGTCCGGGATCGGCACAGCTCTGCCACAAAACACAAAATTTAACGAAAAGTAGAAGTTACTTTACGGCTAGAGCTTATTTAAACAATACTGGGACCTGCTACTCAACTTTCCAGAAGAAGGCGAGGCTGAAGGTAACGACATAACGGCGATGTAAGTAGATGAAAATCGCACTCAAGGAAAATCCGACCAAAGCAAGGAGCTACAGGTTGAAGGATGAGGACGGACGTGACGTCATTTAGCAATGGCGCCCGTTTGTTTGCGTTTCGAGTAACAAAAGCAGCCACGGACGATTGTAACTGTGGAACGGCTCCCCAGTTATTCTCCACCTTCATATCGAAGTGTTAACTCTGTGGGGTGCAGATAGCTATGTAGCGCGTTAATACATGCGTCCCCTGTTGATATACGATATCCTAGAGGGAAACCTTTAGGGTACTCGCACCAGAAGTTAGAATTCTGTGATAACCTTTACTTTAATTCTATGGGAATATCCCTGTAGTTAAATATACCCTAGGAAGCTACTGAAGGAACCTTCCATCAGGACGTCATGGCTTGAGCCCAAAAAGGTCCACCATACAACAAGGATTTTGCCTAAGAACTGACTCACTTGGGAACTCCGCTCGCCTCGACAAATACTTCCAGCTCTCTGACAACAGTGTAAACAAGCAGTTCACCTTAAAACACAATCCTAGGCGGCAGATCACTAATAACAAGGTTGTTTAGAGGAACTAAAAGTCAGCCCCGCTCAACAGTTGAACATGATAACAATAATAATACGAATAATATTTAGGAAGTTTGATACTTAACTTATACTTAACAACAAAAGAAATCACCTACAACTTTTCCAATTTTGGTTCACGATGAAATATTTTCTACATAGAACTGACTTCCCCTGTACAATCAGGTCCACAGTCTTTCGATCCACACTATCTCTTTGATGGTGGAGCACCACTTCAACGCCTCCCATGACAAAAAGATCTGTCCCCAATACTGCAGATATGTCACAACTAGATATGGAAAAACATGCATTGTCTTTGATGGTTATGAAAGTGGTCCGTCCATTAAAGACGCGACTCGCCAACGCCAAGCAGGGGGTTCTGTAGGTGTTGAGGTGTGACTGGGGAAGATTGGTCCAAGCAGAGGCGGAGGTGGCAGGAGGGAGGAATGAATCCTTCCTTATCTATTGGCAGTCGCATCTATTAAGAGGAGCAGCAGAAGAGCAAGATTATCACCTTGTGGTAGGACGACCGCCATTCTTAATTGATTCATGCAAGATTGAACTCTTGCGCAATCCTGCTCGTAATGTTTACCTTCATACCTTCAACATTGCCAACTGTTGGCCTCATTTGGTGGACTGTAGGCATTGATAAAGGACCACTGTAGTTTCCCTTATTCTCTTAAATGCTTCCTCTCTCAGGTCTACTCTTCTGTGTCTGTTTCCACAATCATTTTGCAGTTGAATCTCAACAGTGGTTCCTAATGAACGGTCTCCCGGCCCTAACGCCTCACTACACAGACTAGATCCATTGGTAATTTACTTGAAATATTAGTTACAGCTAGAAAATTGTTTTAGTTCAGAAAAAGTACTATGGCAGTTGCATAGTACTTTAACGTTGAATGATTTATGTCAAGTTTATATTTAAAAATTTCATTAAGATTTCTGAAGAACAAATGCTTTTATCTATTTACGTATATTTAAATATATAAGAAAATCACATTTTTTATGTATATATATTTACAAGTGAAATGGTGTTTGAAATAAATAAACCGGACATTGCTCAGTCGCTGCCGAGCTCCTGCGCCGACAACATCTCCTCTCTCTGTCTCTCGCCCATCCGCTCAAACTGAAATTTTCAGTGCGGTTTCTGTAGAGTTTTGCCACCGTGTCCGTCTTCCACATCGGAGATTGGGCATGGAACCTTTACCCCGAAGCCGAACGACACTGCTGTGACCGTTATGACGATCCATCGTGTGACTGCGACTGCTGTGAATCATACCAGAAAAGAAGTCCACCTATTCAACACAGTAGGCCTTAGAACCACCGATGTAGACGACAAAACTCTGATAAACCATCATGTCAGATGCAGCTGCAAGGGGTGCAAAGTCCGCTCTATCAAGGTCCTAAAACACTAAAGGACCTTGAAAACAGCTACCAGGGAAGCGACTACACTCCCTCCCAAAAGAAGGAAGAGCCCTGAATGCCCTTCACCAGTGCCAGTACCAGCCGCACCATCACCTTTAGTGACTCCAAGGACTGAGAGCTCAGCCTCGTCCTTGTCACTCCCTTCAACTCCACAGCAGACAGTTCCAGTTGCAGTTACCTCTACAACCTCGGCGCCTGAGTCCTCTAATGCCATGGAGACCAAACCTGCTGTGACCCAGGGGAACCATCTCATAGACTGTAACTGCACTGTGTGCCTTACTGAACTTCTTCATGAAGCCTCTACCATTGCTGCCAGCATCCCAGTTCCACAGACCGGAGCCAAGAAACCACTGCCAAACTTCAGGCTCACCCAGACTGACAGCTCTATCTCGTACGCCACAGTTGCTGCCATGGCTGCAAAACCTGGCATGCAGCTTTCAGCTCGTCCCAATCGGAAGGGTGACCTTATTATCATCCTCAAGGACCAGGAAACAGCCAGATCCCTCTAGGAGGAACCAGCTCTGACACTGCTTGATCCTGCCTTGCTCCAGAAGAAATCAGTCATCACAAGATATCCCATCACCATGCCCATCTCCATCGCCACCTCATGCAGCAACATTGACTAAGGCTGTGCGCTGCATGAGCAAGACTGACATCCCAGTCAGAAGGCTGATTGCCACCTTCATCGGTCCAGTGCCTTCCTCACTGGATCTAGGAGTCTGGGGGACATTCCCCATTGAAGATTACACACTAGAACCCCTCGGATGCTACCGCTGCCAGAGATATGGCCACCACAAGGAAGAGTGCAGAGGCCCTATCATCTTGGGAGTCTGCAGCCAACGTCACTGCACAGAAGTGTGCATCCAGGCCCACAAGGATGGAAAAGACACCAAACCAAAGTGCCCCAACTGCTCCAGGCCTCACCATGCCTGGAACAGGCGCTGCCCAGAGAGACTAAGGAGGATAGCTGCCATGAAAAGCACTTCCTCCCCTAAACAACCAAAATCACCTGCAACCCAGCCACCTAAGGACCAGCGACCTCCTCGCCAAAGGAGACAACGACAGCCACCCACTGCTCTTGTACCATCACCTGCCAACCAGCCGCAAGCAGTACCTCTTCCTCAACTTAACATCCTCAACCCCTGCTCAGCAACTTGAGTCACTACCCCTGGAAGACCTCATTCTGATCGCCTTCAAAATCTTTACCAGAGTCCTGACCCAAAGCAGGATCCCCAACTTCATGCAGTTACTCCAGCAGTTCCAGCTTCCAGCCACCGAGCAGGGATGAGCTTATTTGCTTACACCTACTTCTTTTCTCTCTGAATAAAGGAAAAAACCTCTCTCCTCTCCCAGTCTCTTCTACTTACTGGGACTCGCTGCTATAACCACTTTTTCTCTGACTGACAGACTTTCTGTCTGTTAACCTTTCATTTCGTGGACATAAAGAGGAGTTTATCCTCCGGGTCACTTCCGTCACTTCCACGTCAGATGCTGAAATCCATTTTAAAGTAAAATATCCTTCCCTTTTGTATGTTCCAGTAACTTTGTAAAGATCACCCTTTGCCTTTTTAACCCTGGATAGGTACGGTGGGTCGTTTGCGACCCCGAGCGTCAAAAAAAAACAGGTTTTTCTCACGTGACTCACCCCTGTGACTGAATTTGTGGGTGATCGACCTGCAGGAGGTGTCTCCCCTACACGCTCTAGTAGTGTCCAGATGTGCATTGCTGTAGCTGTACTCCTTCCCCGATTTCTGAGACGCGTCGGGGTCGTTCGCGTCCGAGTTTACCCTTCTGAGGTAGTTTGCATAATTATCAAAGTTATTACGTATTATGAAATTGTCGTAGAATGGTGCAACTTGTATAGGTTATCAGTTGTGGAAAGTCTTGGTGGATTGTTTGGCTACCATGTGCATTTTTTTTTTTTAGTTAAAATGTCGTTCATCACCACGAGGACCATTTTACCGCGAGTGCCCCATTTTCATTTTTTTTCATTTTTTTGCCAAGTCATTTTTCCGTAAGATATTGCCAAATAGTGTCGTAAAACTTTTGCTTGTTTAGTGTTGGAAAGTGTGTCTAGATGATCTGGCTACCCATGCATGACTTTGTTTTTGTCAGATACGACGTAGTTATTGGTATATTGGGTATTTAACTGCGGTTACCAATTTCTGTTTTTTTTTCAATATTTGTAAAAATTACTACGTAGTAAGGAATTGCCGTATATTATTCATTTTTTTTTCATGTTTATGTGTTAGAAAGTGTGCCTTGATGGTTGGGCTAACACGTGCATGTCTTTTTTTTTTATCTGAGATGTCGTATATTAGAATGTCGGGCATTTTACCGCAAGTGTCCCTTTTTAATTTTTTTAAATTTTTTTGCCAAGTCATTTTTCCGTAAGATATTGCGAAATAGTGTCGTAAACCTTTTGCTTTTTTAATGTTGGAAAGTGTGTCTAGATGATCTGGCTACCCATGCGTGATTTTGTTTTTGTCAGATACGACGTAGTTATTGGTATATTGGGTATTTAACTGCGGTTGCCAATTTCTGTTTTTTTTTTTCAATATTTGTAAAAATTTACTACGTAGTAAGGAATTGCCGTATATTATTGATTTTTTTTTCATGTTTATGTGTTAGAAAGTGTGCCTTGATGGTTGGGCTAACACGTGCATGTCTTTTTTTTTATCTGAGATGCCGTATATTAGAATGTTGGGCATTTTTCCGCGAGTGCCCCTTTTTATTTGTTTTGCATTTTTTTGCTTAGTCATGTTACCGTAAGGAATTGGCAAGTAGTGTCGCAAAACTTATATTTTTATAGTGTTGGAAAGTGTTTCTAGATGATCTGGCTACCCATGCCTATTTTTTTTTTAGCCAGATATGGCGTATATATAAGTATGTGTTCGATTTTCCTGTGATTGCCATTTTTTCGTTTTTTCCCATTTCTTTCAAAATTACTACGTACTAAGGAACTATCACAGAGTAATATTTCATTTATATGTTTATTTGTCGGAAAATATGCCTTGATGGTTTGCCTAGCACGTGGCTGAAATTTTTTTTTTCTGAAATGCCGTATATTAGAATGGCCATTTTTCCACGAGTGCCCCTTTTTATTTGTTTTGCATTTTTTTGCTTAGTCATGTTACCGTAAGGAATTGGCAAGTAGTGTCGCAAAACTTATATTTTTATAGTGTTGGAAAGTGTTTCTAGATGATCTGGCTACCCATGCCTATCTTTTTTTTAGCCAGATATGGCGTATATATAGGTATGTGTTCGATTTTCCGGTGATTGCCATTTTTTCGTTTTTTCCCAATTCTTTCAAAATTACTACGTACTAAGGAACTATCACAGAGTAATGATTCCTCTAGATGTTTATTTGTCGGAAAATTTTGTTTACTTTTTTTTTGATTCAATATCATCAAATTTCTTTAGCTAAAATATTGTTTTACATTTTTTTTTTTCGATTTTATTTCCCTTCAAAAAAAAATTTTTGGGTCAGAATTTTAATTTTATAGTCGTAATATAATCGACAATTATCCAGCAACTCACCATACAATTTTTATGCATATCCAATAATAATTAGATTAGTAAATAACACCTTGAAATTGACATACCCTTCCTACATTTCAAGTGGCAGATTAGGGAGTCTGAGTCAGTGTGGTTGGCGGCCATTTTGTGGACATATCCGAAGCGTAAGCTGCCCTATCTATATATATTCTTGTTCCCTATAGAATTTGTGATATTTTGGTATATTTTTACCTGCATAAATATCATATTATATATTAAATATATGTATTTTTTTACGAAATTTCCAAGTACTCAAAAAATTACCTTTAGATATGGCCCCTGATATAAATGTAATTTACAAAATAATGAAGATTTTTTTACATATTTCTATTTTAGGATAACATATGTTTATTCCCTAAAAAAATTAGCCACTTCCTATTTCATTTGGGTACCCAAAAAAATTCATGAAATTTGGACAATTGTTTTTGGCCAAAAAAAGTTACCCTTTTTTTCTCATTTCATATCTTCACTTCCATGGGTCTGACTTCATCCAAAATACATCAAGATGTGTCCTAAACATTCAAGAATCAATTCCTAAAAGGATTTGTGTATATATGTATAAACTTTTTTTTTATGAATTTTTATGTCAGGTCTTTTTTTTTCTACTTAATTTTTTAAAATATTTATAATAAATAGTTTTTCTGCAGATGAGTAGTATTTATCTTTACAGTTGTTTTAAGCATTCATTGAAGTTTTTTTTGGCAAAAGAAAAAAGGAGGTTACTGCAAAAACTGATTTTTCACGAATTTTTTTTGGCGTCGGGGTCGTTCGCGTCCGAGTATACCCTTAAAGGGGTGTCCGAGGACCGTACCTATCCAGGGTTAATGCTGCAGTATCGGCCTCCTCTGAGAGACCACCCTTCTCAAATTAATATGCTCTTACGGGCTGGCCAACGGCAAGAGCCCGTGTCATGTCACTGGCATGGCAATCTTTACCACCACCACCACCACCACCAACCAGACATTGTCAAAGCTCTTGCGGGGTTTTTAGAAGAAAGAGCGTGTGTTTGGCCAAATCTTATTATTGAGTCAATTTTGAAAATAATACCAAAGAGGAATCATTCATCAATTATTTACAAATTGTATTGTTTTGAAGAATTTTTACATAGAAAGTTTTGTCTGTGATAAAAACTCCCCAGTCAATGTGATGACCTAGAACAAAGAATTTTCCAGGCAATAACATATAATATTTTAGCTAAAAAACACGTTTTATAAGGTATGATACCTGGGCATTTGAATGTCCAGTATCGTTTACCTAAATATCTCTTATTGTTCACCAATCCCATTTGTGGTGTCCCATATTCACTTATGTAATTGCATATGCCTCCACACCTCTGTTATAGTTTACCGCTTGTGATATTTTTAGATCACTTATTTCACTGGTGTCTGCCTCTACACCTCTCTTATAGTTCACCACTTGTGATATTCTTAGATCACTTATTTCAATAGTGTCTGCCTCTACACCTCTCTGATAGTTCACCACTTGTGATAGCCGTAGATCACTTATTTCAATAGTGTCTCTCTCTACACCTCTGTTAAAGTTCACCACTTGTGATATTCAGAGTCACTTATTTAACTGGTGTCTGCCATTACACCTCTGTTATAGTTCACCACTTGTGATAGCCGTAGATCACTTATTTAACCCTGGATAGGTATGCTACTCGGACACCCCTTTAAGGGTATACTCGGTCGTGAACGACCCCGACTCCGAAAAAAATTCAGGAAAAATTTATTTATGCATCAATCTGTATTGTTTGACTTGCTAAAAATACTTCAAAGAATGCTAAAAATTACTGAAAATATAAATGATACCCATCCACAAAATAACTATTTATTGGAAATATATTAAAAATTTAAGTATACAAAAAAAGACAACGTAAATATTCACAAAAAATAGAAATATACATATACACATAAATCCCTTTAGGGACACCTTCTTAGATGGCAAAGCAACAGCGTGTAATTGCTGGAAATGAGTTGGACCCATAGAAGTCAAGATCTGAAATGAGAAAAAAAGGGTAAATTTTTTTGGCCAAAAAAATTTGTCCAAATTTCATGAATTTTTTTGGGTACCCAAATGAAATAGGAAGAGGCTAATTTTTTTAAAGAATAAACTCATATTATCCTAGAACAGAAATACATAATAAAATGTGCACTAAGATGTAATTTACTGTTATAACAGGGGCGAAATCTAAAGGTCATTTTTTGACGGCCTAGTTCACAATGTAAATTTCTTATGAAAATCATTGTATCTCCTATAAAATATGATATTTATGCATAAAATTATACCAAAATATCACGAATTCTATACAGAACAAGAATATATAGAGATATGCCAACTTACCTTTCGAGTATGTCAACAAAATGGCCGCAGACCGCAACAACTCTTACAGCCCAATCTACCACTTGGAATGAAGAATGGGGTTGTAAGCTCCATATTATCATCAACATCTCTTTTTAACTCCATTAGAAGTGTGTTGATGACATCCATGCCGAGGGAATACTGTCTGCTGGCCATTATTGAAGATAAATTCAAAATAAATAGAAAAAAATCAAATTTGCAAAAAACCAAAAAAAAATCAGAAATTAGCATTTGAGGGAAAATGGACCTCATGGCAATATATGGCATCTAAGCCAAAACCAATGTCATGCAAGTGGTAGACACACCATCCACCCACACTTTCCAACTATAAAGAACCAAACAAGTATCAACCCTCTTAACGAGAGAATGCCTTGATGAAGTCATTGGGCTTCAGCACGGCATATCATTCCCGTGCTGAAGGCTTGTGACGGGCAAGAGGGCTCTCGAACTGGGGAATTTCTTTTCCTCAGTTTGACTCTAAATTTCTCTCATTCTTTTTCTATTACCTCTTATTGCTTATTCCTCCTTCATAATTATCAGCTGTCTCCAACCTTGCTGTCAAAACTCTTTTACCCATTTCACTGTCCAGGTTTTTTAGAGGGGACATTGTATCCATGATCGGTTTTTATTTCAAAATCAATTGTGGGAGCTGTGGTGGTCTTGCCAACTGCCCGAAAATGTTTGGACACCTAGGAGTGTCAGTATTCCCATACTGGCACGCGGAACTATCTCTTAGGAAATTTGGCCTTCGGATTCCAGGGGTTGGCGATTTTATAGAGATAGGACTCTCGGCATTCTGTCCGGTTTGCCTGCCACTATGATTAGAGTGGGGATGATTGTATTCATGAAATGCTCTCAGTCCCATCAAGCGGGTTTGGCATACACTTGAGCCACTCTAATCATAGTGGTACCATCCCTTTGTGGTAGGGTAGGGAGTGGACATTTGGTAAGCAGCTTTCACAGGTGTCATTGGTGGAGAAATTAATTCCAGGAAAGGCTAACGGTGTCTTCTTTGGAATTTCAGACAGTCTTAATTTTTTCTCTCCCTTAAACTATATTTTTTTCCATTGTTTTTTTTTTTTCATTGTTATTATGACCCCTTCCCTCCCCCTGAAAAATAATTAATGAGTAAACTTAATATTCCCCGTACCCCTGGATCAAATGGCGAACCCCAGACACCGTTGACGACTTCTGCTTGTTTAAATAGGGAAAGCTCTGTTGACAACCTCGGCAATAAAAAGGATTCCTCCAACAATACTTTTTTGACCAGTGTTGTTAAAGACAATTTATCGGCACTGGTGGAAAATGATGCTTGTAATAACCGTAATACTTTACTCTCTGGTTCTGGCTCATTACCAGATCCAACAAAAAATCTGAAAATTCTCCACTTAAAAAACATACCAATTGGTTGTAGCTATGACATAATTCATGAAGCCTTCTGTAGATTTGGAGCAATCAAAGAAATTTTAATGGAGCTTAATGGTAGTAAAGGTTTTTGGGAAGCTTGGGTATCATTTTCAAGTTTTGAGATTGCTTTAGAAGCAAATAAAAATTTAGAGAGCATAAAAATTGACAATTGTTTGATTTCTGGGGCTTTATGTGATAAAGCACCAAGACACCTAGAGGTATATAAACCAGAAGAATGGATGGAAAAAGAAATAGAGCATAGACTTCCAGAAGTAAGAACCCCCAAGCCCCCAACATGGATAATTGCATCTGGAAAGATAGATAATTATAACTATTATAAGATGAGTAAATTTATACAAAAAAAAGTTGGTTTAATTAAAAGTAAGGATATTAGTAGATACGGTAAGCAATCTGTTTTGATTAATGCAATATCAGATACTCAAGCTCACATGCTTTGTGGCATGAAGATTGCAGAAATTGATCCTATTAAGGATATTAAACCACATATGAGCTTCAGCTATGGTAAAGGAGTAGTTTTTGATAAAGATCTATATGAATTCTCAGAACCAGAAATTCTGGACATGTGCCCTGCTAATGTTTGGAAAGTAAGTAAGATTCCTCAAACAAGCATGGTAGTTTTAACATTTGAAACCCCTGTTATGCCAGATCATATAATTATTGAGAATGAAAGAGTACGTGTTCGAGAATATAAACCTAGGCCTTTACAATGCTTTAATTGTTTCAAGTACGGTCACCCTTCCCGGTACTGCAATAATACGAAGATCTGTATTAACTGTTCTTTGTTAGAACATGGCCAATGCAACAGAGATACAACCTGTGCAAACTGTAAAGATAATCATAAACCAAATGATAAAAGATGTAGAGAATACAAGAATGAAGAAGCTGCAATCTTGAAAGCAAATGCTGAACATATAAGTGTAGGTTATGCAAAGCATTTACTCAATCGGCAACTTAATTTTGCTCGCGCGGTTAAAATGCCAACAAAAGATTATAATCCACTACCCCTTACTACCACAGGGGGACCAGTGGCAGCACCTGGCCCGTCAGGTGCATCTCCCTTAGTGGTAGTAGCCCAGCCATCTGGGTCAAGTGCTCAGGCTATAAAAGCCAGAGCACAAACCTCCAAAGAGGTCAATATGGTGTCCAACACACCAAAAGTATTGTCACCGATAGGAGCATCTCCCCTAGAGGTAGTAGCCCAGCCTTCTGGGTTAAGTGCTCGAACTGTTGAAGTTCTAGCACAATCCTCCAAGGAAGCCAATGTGGCTTCCACCACCTTAAATGTATTGTCTCAGGCAGAATCTCTACCTGATTTGATGGAGATTGGAAAACAAGATCTTCCAAAGAGGAAAAGGTCCCCATCATCCTCACCTTCATCAAAGTCAGGTAAGTGCCCTACTGCTCATGATCCTAAGGTTGACTCTTATAAAGATCCTAGAAAGAAAGAAAAGAAGAGTGGTGGCCTAGTAAAGCCTTCCATCTCCAGGCCTTACATGGCTTCATCTGAAATGTCCTAAAAGACAAATGAGACAAAGAAAAATAATAACAAAAGATAATGTCTATCATCCAGTGGAATTGCAGAGGTCTAAGTACTAGCATTGAGCAAATAAAAACTTTAACCAGGGACTCAGACACGAAGGTAATTTGCCTACAGGAAACCAAGATCAGTGACAAACCATTTAATCCTGGACTCCATTATCATTTTTGTAGATCCCCTCCTTTGCAAGCTGCAAGAGCTCAAGGTGGTACAGGTTTTATTATTCACAAATCTGTAAAATTTGAAACAATCCCACTCAATACACCACTACAGGCATGTGCAGTTAGAACTCATATCGGGAAAAAAATTACTTTATGCTCACTATATATTGAACCATCCTTAGAACTTTTCCTCTTAGATCATGCTGGTAATCCAAGAAGGCTTAGACTTTCTGACCTCCAAGACTTGATCAATCAGCTTCCTGCCCCTTTTATTTTAATGGGTGATTTTAATGCAAAGCATACTTTATGGGGTGGAAATGTGTGCGATAGATGGGGTAATCTTGTTGAAGAATTAATCGACAACAATGATGTAATACTAATGAATGATGGTTCTCCAACTAGGTATGATGTATTCCACAACTCTACATCAGCCATTGATTTGTCAATCTGTTCCTCATCCATTCGATTGGACTACCTTTGGTCAGTAAATGAACACCTACATGGCAGTGACCATTGGCCAATAATGTTAAATTATGTCCATAATCTTCCTTCTCAGTGTCCACCAAAATGGAAGATAGATGAGGCAGACTGGGCAGCTTATGAAAACTGTTCACACACTGATAAAGAATATGATGAATTTACATCTCCAGTGCATGCCTATCAACATCTTGAAAATATTATTGATGATAATGCTAGCAAGTTTATACCTAAAACATGCGGTTTACCTCATCGCTCTGTAGTTCCTTGGTGGAGTAAAGAATGTGCCAACGCAAGAAAAGTGACCCGAACTTGCTTCAGAAGATACTTGAGGACAAACTATTTAGCAGATAGAATAGCATATCTCAGAGCCTGTGCCAAACAAAAAAGAATTTTTAAAAAAGCAAAGAGAGCATCTTGGAAGAAATATATATCTAATATTAATACCAAAACTCCTTCAAAGGAAATATGGGACGAGATTAGAAAACTTCAAGGTAAATTCGTCCCTAAGCCTCTACCAATATTAAGGGAAAATAATAGATATATATCTGACCCCAAAGATGTAGCAGAGGTTCTTGCTAAGCACTTTGCTCATGTATCAAGTGCTGACAACTATTCCCCAGCATTTCAACAAATTAGAGCATCAACATCTGTTGTTCCTCCTGCTTCTTCAAATACTGAAGCTTTTAACCTGCCTTTTAGTATGGAGGAGATGCAAAATGCTATCTCCAGCTCTTCTTTAACTGCCCCAGGTGAGGATGGCATCCGGTATGAAATGATATCACATCTTCCAGTGGATACCAAGGAATTTTTATTAGAAACCTTTGATGGTCTATGGGCTTCCCATACATCTCCTGATTCCTGGCATACTTCAATTGTAATTCCAGGCCACAAGTCTGGTAAAGACCCAGAACTGCCATCTAGTTATAGGCCCATATCCTTGACCAGTTGCATATGCAAACTATTTGAGAGAATGATCAACAACAGACTTGTGTGGTATCTAGAATCAAAAAATCTTTTATCTAACAGACAGTTTGGTTTCAGGAAGAACCGAAGTACTCTGGACCCTTTGCTGATGTTATCAAGGGAAATTTCAAATGCTTTTTCTAACCAAAACCAGGTGGTGGGTGTCTTTTTTGACCTCGAAAAGGCATATGACACCACCTGGAGGGGTGGTATTTTAAAGCAATTGGCCTCGTGGGGTATAGGAGGACATATGTTCTCTTTTATTGAAGAATTTTTATCAAACCGCTCCATTAAAGTGAGAGTAGGGTCAGAACTATCTTCATCCTACATGCAAGAAGAAGGTGTCCCCCAAGGCAGCGTATTGAGTGTGACCTTGTTTGCTGTTGCAATTAATAGTCTCATTAGTCACATACCTCCTGGCATACAAGGATCACTATTTGTCGATGACTTTGCAATTTATTGTAGTGGATCATCTGCACTACAAGCATGCCAAAATCTTCAAATTGCAATAAATGCTGCTTCCGCATGGGCAAATTCTCGCGGATTCATGTTTTCTCCTCAGAAGACCAAAGCCATTCGCTTTACTCGTACTCGTAAAAGGGAAGAGATCCCCACCCTTTTCTTAAATGATTGTATTTTGCCATATGAGGATAGTGTCAAGTTTCTTGGAGTCATTTTCGACAAGAAAATGACATTTGGTCCCCATATAAATGACCTATCTATCAGGGTTAAGAAGTCACTGAACATTCTGAAAGTGATATCGCATTTTGATTGGGGTGCTGATAGAACAACTTTGCTTAGAATTTATACATCTTTGTGTCTGAGCAAGTTAGACTATGCATGCCAAATATATGGGTCAGCTACAAAGACTTTACTTGGAAAACTTGATATTGTTCACAATGCTGGGCTTCGCATCTGCACAGGTGCTTACAGAACATCTCCCATTGACAGTCTCTATGTTGATTCTGGCATACCTCCCCTTTCCATTCGCAGAGAGGAGTTGAGTTTGAGGTTTTTAGCTAGGTCCCTTGCTGTGAGAAACAATCCTAACTGTAAATATGTTAGGGCGCCTTTAGATCGGGCTCCTAACAGATCTAGAGTGCCTAAGCCTTTGGAAGTACAGCTGAAAAATGATGCTAGAGAAGTAGGCTTGTTAACAGCACAGATAGCAGAGGTAGGATATCCCAAGTCTCCTCCTTGGTGTAATCCACCTGTTAAAGTATGTTTTACGGCAGGAGGGAAAAATACCTTACCTAGTAGGGTAATGAAAAGTGAGTTTTTAAATCATGCTGCTCAACATCATGGGAAACATGTTTTTACAGATGGCTCCAAATTGGCTGCAGGAGTTGGAAGTGCAGCTGTGGTGGGGGATATTGTTATTAGAAGGAAACTCCCATCCTCTTGTTCAATTTTTACTGCTGAGCTGTACGCAATAATTCTCGCAGTCCAACATATTTTTAAAAATGGCAACCAAAATAGTTTTTATACAATTTTTACGGATTCCAATAGTGTTTTACTCTCATTAAAACAAATTATGCCAGGCCATCATCTAGTACAAGAGGTGCAGGACTGGTTAGTACTTCTGCAGTCTAGGAAGAGTATCAGTGTTCACTTCTGTTGGGTCCCTGCCCATGTTGGGGTGGATGGGAATGAACAAGTAGATAAGGCAGCAAAGGAAGCTTCAGGGCTAAGTAATCCATCCCCCTTGAGTATTCCTTACAAAGATCTTAGAAGTGAGATTCATCTTTACTGTAAAAATAAGTGGCAAGCTCGATGGTCTGAACGGACCACCAATACAAAATTGAAACAAATCCACCCATTGGTGGATAAATGGTCATCTTGTAATTCTACAAGTAGAAGGGATACCATTATTTTAACTAGGCTGCGTATTGGCCATACACATGCAACGCACAATTATTTAATGAAGAGTGGGGAAGGGAGACAGGCCCCTCTTTGTAATACCTGTCAAGTGACAATGGATGTTAAACATATTTTAGTCGATTGTCCTGTTTTTAATCTCCAGAGGAGGACACATTTACTCCAGGACAAACCGTTAAGAGATATACTGGGGGAAAACTGTAATACCCTGAACTTGAGAAAATTTATACAAAGTATTGGGTTATATTACGAGCTATAATTGATTTTATTAATTTATTTATTTATTTTACCCTTTTAATCCCTATTTATTTCACATCTAGATTTTATTGTATGAAAGTGTTACGATTTGTATTAAAGGTTAAAATGATACTAAATGTTGTGAGTGTACAGATATGATTGAATGATTTTAGTTATATAGCGCTGAATGGCCTTTGATGCCCCAGTGCTTGGCTTAATGCCTAAATCCCATATTCAATTCAATTCAATTCAAACAAGTATCAACACTGTTCGACAATTTATAATTATGTAATAACTTTGCTGTTTGATCACTTACCCCTATAAAGGTATTCAGGGTCGAGGTCGACCCCTGGGGGGGGGGGGTAAAAAAACGGGGAAGGAGGGAAGTTAGACGAAAATCAGTCCTAAAGCAGACAATGGCATGTAGACTAGTCACCCCTTGCAGGTCGATCACTTCCATATTCGAGACAGCTGATGATTTATGGGGAAAAAACAGGTTTTGAAAATGCTGTAGGGGTCGCAAACGACCCATCATACCTTTCCAGGGTTAACTGGTGTCTGCCACTACACCTGTTATAGTTCACCACTTGTGATAGTCATAGACAACTCATTTCAATAGTGTAAGAACTTCACAGAGAGGCTTTAAGGTAGACACTACTGGACAAGTTTGCCCGAGTCATACCCGTCGGAAGGTATCAAAAAGCACTCGTCCATTCTATTAGAAATACGAATCGGTCATATATCCAGGGAATGTCTCGCATTGGGTTATGGCCTGACCATTAGAATTGACTGTGTTGTTAATTTCAGAATTGGTTCAATAATAAGGTTTGGTCAAACACAGGCTCTTTCTTTTGAAATCTCCACTAGTGCTTAACATCTCTGTCTCTCTCCTGTTGGATGACGACATGTCCGCTTCATTTGTTTCAAGGACAATTTCGCTGTTACTTTTTTTAGATTTTCTTGTTTATGAATAAATAGGTATTATTGTACAGTATTACAAGGCAATGTAACCTATGGAAAAAACTACTTTTTATAGAAAAAAAAATCCGCTCTTCGAAAATTACATACTTTCCCGTCGCAAATGGATAGTTTCAGAAATATATATATCTATATCCAGCAATAATGGGGGACCCCCAGTGGGCACTCGGGGTTTTGTGTGGGGAAAACATACTGGGGAAACGGTATATAATGGTAAAACAAGCCTTTTCTTCTCTATACATTACCTTCTTGGATGTATAATAAACCGATGAAAAAATATGGTATTATTGAGCTGCGCAATCTATCATTAGCAATGTTAGCGTAAAATGCTAATTTTCTGCGCTATGTTGGAATCTGCGCCGATTCCGAATCGGGTTGCGCGATGTTAGAATTCTTACTTTGTGCGGCAAAGTTGGAATGCTGTGTTGGGTTCCCGCGGGTGTTGACGCCTATACAGTGGAACCTCTACATCCGAACGTATCTACATCCGAATTTTCCAACATCCGAAGTAAAATTCGAGCAAATTTTTTACTCTACACCCGAATTTTATTTCGACACACGAAGTAAGCAATTTTCGTCGTACCGGTTGTATCCGAATTTTTCGACACGCGAAGTACAATTCGAACACGTTCCGACTCTACACCCGAATGTTTTTTTCGACACCCGAAGTAAACAATACTCGTACGCGTAGTTGGTGCTCATAGCGCCTGAAGTGTTTTTTATTTCCGCAGATAGAAGGCAGCACATCGACCTCGGAGGGACGCTCAATTAGCGCGGCTTGGGTCAGTCCTCTGTTCTCGTCGGCTTCTTGCGGTTGTGCTCTGTGCGTTCTGCTATTAACTGTGATTTAATCGTGATTTTTTACGTGCATCCATTAACGATAATTTACGTAAAGTATGGGTCCCAAGAGGCTTAGTTTTGCCAGTGGTAGTGGTAGTGGTGAGAAAAGGAAGAAGGAAATGCTTTCTATAGAAATTAAGCAGGAAATTATTGAAAAACATGAGCGTGGCATCCGCGTGAGTGAACTTGCTAAACAGTATGGCCGTAATATGTCGACGATCTCGACAATCCTTAAACAGAAGGAAGCTATTAAAGCAGTGAAACCTTCTAAGGGGATCACTATAATTTCCAAACGCCGTACCCCTATCATAGAAGAGATGGAACGACTTCTTCTAGTGTGGATTAAGGATAGAGAGATCGTTGGCGACACCATCACCGAAACTGTTATCTGCGAGAAGGCGCACGCCATCTTTACGGACTTGAAGGAGGAGAGCTCTGGGGGTGATGCTGGGGAGAGTTCAACCGAGCCTTCCTCAGATGATTTCAAGGCATCTCGTGGCTGGTTCGAGAAATTTAAGAAACGGTCCCGGATTCATTCAGTTGTTCGCCACGGAGAGGCTGCTAGTGCGGACACAAAGGCTGCAGCTGACTTTGTTAAGAACTTCGAAAATATCGTAAAGGAAGAAGGCTACATAGAGCAGCAGGTGTTCAATTGTGATGAAACCGGGCTGTTTTGGAAGAAGATGCCGAGTCGAACCTACATCACTGCCGAAGAGAAGAAATTGCCTGGGCATAAGCCAATGAAGGATCGGTTGACTCTTCCTCTATGTGCCAACGCTAGCGGGGACTTTAAAGTCAAGCCCTTGCTTGTTTACCATTCGGAGAACCCTAGGGCCTTTAAAGCACACAACGTTGATAAGGATCAGCTTCATGTTTTCTGGCGATCCAACTCGAAGGCCTGGGTCACTAGGCAATTCTTTGTGCAATGGGTAAACCAAGTTTTCGGTCCTTCTGTGAAGAAGTATCTTCATGAGCAGAAATTGCCTTTAAAGTGCCTGCTATGCCTTGACAATGCACCCGCTCACCCCCCCGGACTTAAAGATGATATCTTCGATGAATTCAAGTTCATAAAGGTGCTGTATCTTCCACCAAATACCACCTCTATCCTCCAGCCCATGGACCAGCAAGTCATCTCTAATTTTAAGAAGCTGTACACCAAGCACTTATTCAAGCAGTGCTTTAATGTCACGCAAAGCACCAACTTAACTTTGCGTGAATTTTGGAGGGGCCACTTCAACATCGTGCACTGCTTGAAGATCATAGATCAGGCTTGGGTGGGATTAACTCGACGGACCCTCAATTCTGCATGGAAGAAGCTGTGGCCTGATGCAGTTTCTCCCCGAGATTTCGAGGGTTTTTACCCCTAACCTGATCCCGTGGTCGGTGCAGCGGAAGCCGTAGAGGAAATCGTCTCCCTTGGCAAGTCCATGGGTCTGGAGGTCAACGCAGATGACGTTACGGAACTCGTCGCCGAACATCACGACGAACTGACGACGGATGAGCTCAAGGAACTCCATGCTATGTCGGAGCACATGAGTGATGACGAGGAAGAGAGCGAGGAGGTAGAACATGTGTTAGGTTCAGCGCAAATAAAAGAGGTGTTAGGAAAATATCAAGACGTGGTCGACTTCATTGACAAATGCCATCCAAAGAAATTGCAGGTTTGTCGTGTAGTTTCTCAATTCGATGATGTGTGCCTAACTCACTTTCGGAACATTCTGAAAAGCCGTACCAAGCAATTATCTATCGATGCTTTCTTTAAAAAAACTGCGAAGCGAACTCGCGATGAAGAGGATGTAAGTGAACCGAAGAAAACGGCAAAGAGTGAAGAGGAAGAAAGTGAAACACAGAAAACGGAAAAGAGTGAAGCAAAAGAAATTCAGTCAATTTTAAATGTAAGTGATAGTGATTAAAATTACGTAATCATCAAACAGAAAAAAGAAAATGTAAAAAAAAAATATAAAATATAAAAATAAAAAAATAAATAAGCTAAGTTATGTTAAAGTTCACTTAGTGTAAGTTAGAATAAGTTACGGTAGTGTTACGTTTATCGTAGTTAACCTCTCTACCTCCTCGCCGTCCGTCCGTCTCCTCTCTCCTCTCTGCGTAGCGAAGACGAACAACACCTGCGCTGGAGTTTCTAAGGTAAAGTGACGCTATAAACCCGTTTCTTATTTATCATTTTTTGCTAATTCTTCTTATTTACATGTCTATTCTTCTTATTTACATGTCTATTATCCAATTTAGTGTTCATTATTCTCATGGGAAAATTATGTGTAGTAGTTTATTAAGAAGTTATCATAGGTTTTTGGGCTCAACCACGGATTAATCCTATTTCAATGTATTCTTATGGGAAACTTCGTTTCGACATCCGAACAATTTCTACATCCGAAGTTGGTTCTGGAACGGATTAAATTCGTATGTAGAGGTTCCACTGTATAATAAATGCTATCGGCGTCAATGACTTTAGATATCAGGATGCCAGAAAACTTTCAATCAATCAATCTTGACCAATAAGGATGGAATGTCGAAGCAGGACCCGGTATACAAGCCCTCAAACAACACCTGCGTTACAGTTCACTCTTAATAATGAGCAGTAAGCCTTCTCAATGCTCCAAACCAGTTGAGTTGAAGGATGCGTTATACTTAACTCCACATAATTTATATTTATTTTGTACATAAGTGACCATTAATTTGTGCACACAAACATTTCGATGCGTTTCATATTTTGTACGTATTATCTGTACTTTTAAAGCGTATTGTATTATATTAAAGGTGAATTGTGAATATGGTCTTCATCACCTTCCTAATGATATGTCTCCCAGTTACTGGCAGATTGTAACAGTGAAGAGTTAAAGATAAGGACAATAGAATAAGTTAATTACAAATTTAACTCCACTGAGGCAGTAATCACTTTAATATAAACTGCTTTAAAAAGGGTCTACTCCCGAAATATATGATATTGAATATAATAAAGGAGCAGAACTTATTCTGTACTCCTCAAAAAGAGTAGAGTAACCTATTCTAAACATAAGTAAGAATCGATAACAAAACAGCATTGGGAAGACCTGATTACTTTGATAGATTTAAATACTAGAGAAGGAAATAGTTATGCAATATATTTCGTATTTCTTATTAAATTCCATTTTAAATGCGGATAATAGCTATTATATTTAATATATTTTTATTCTTATTTGAACATGCTTATAAAATACGGCTGTTTTTACTTAAAAGGTTGATGTGCAATCAGGGAAAATCTACGCACCAAGAAAATGTTGTGGATGATAAAGAACTCTCTCTCTCTCTCTCTCTCTCTCTCTCTCTCTCTCTCTCTCTCTCTCTCTCTCTCTCTCTCTCTCTGTAGTTGAATCATGAGGCATTTCTTATGACCTTTTTCTTCCGAATCAAAATGGATTAATTACTTATAAACGGGAATAAATGTGACCTGCACTAAGGTGTCGACATTGACTCTCGCTCTGTGTGTGTATTCTAAGCTTTGCTTTGCTATTATTCACATTCTCAGCTACTGAGTATCACTGTACTAGTCTTCCACAAGTTCAGTTTTAGGCCTACAGTTAAGAACCATCGTCATTCTAGTCCTACAATTAAGATCCATTATCATTTTAGTCCTACAGTTAAGATCCATTATTATTTTAGTCCCACAGTTAAGAACCATTATCATTGTAGTCTTAGAGTTAGGATCCATTATCATTTCAGTCCTACAATTAAGAACCATCATCATTGTAGTCCTACAGTTAAGAATCATTATCATTTTAGTCTTGCAGTTAAGATCCATTATCATTTCAGTCCTACAATTAAGATCTATTATCATTTCAGTCCCAGAGTTAAGATCCATTATCATTTCAGTCCTACAGTTAAGAACCATTATCATTTCAGTCCTTCAGTTAAGATCCATTATCATTTCAGTCCTTCAATTAAGATCCATTATCATTTTAGTCCTAAAGTTAAGAACCATTATCATTTTAGTCCTACAATTAAGAACCATTATCATTTCAGTCCTACAATTAAGATCCATTATCATTTCAGTCCTACAATTAAGAACCATTATCATTTCAGTCCTACAGTTAAGAACCATAATCATTTTAGTCCTACAGTTAAGAACCATAATCATTTTAGTCCTACAGTTAAGATCCATTATCATTTCAGTCCTTCAATTAAGATCCATTATCATTTTAGTCCTAAAGTTAAGAACCATTATCATTTTAGTCCTACAATTAAGAACCATTATCATTTCAGTCCTACAATTAAGATCCATTATCATTTCAGTCCTACAATTAAGAACCATTATCATTTCAGTCCTACAGTTAAGAACCATAATCATTTTAGTCCTACAGTTAAGAACCATAATCATTTTAGTCCTACAGTTAAGATCCATTATCATTTCAGTCCTTCAATTAAGATCCATTATCATTTTAGTCCTAAAGTTAAGAACCATTATCATTTTAGTCCTACAATTAAGAACCATTATCATTTCAGTCCTACAATTAAGATCCATTATCATTTCAGTCCTACAATTAAGAACCATTATCATTTCAGTCCTACAGTTAAGAACCATAATCATTTTAGTCCTACAGTTAAGAACCATAATCATTTTAGTCCTACAGTTAAGATCCATTATCATTTCAGTCCTACAATTAAGAACCATTATCATTGTAGTCCTAACTCTGTAGTCCTAGAGTTAGGATCCATTATCATTTCAGTCCTACAGTTAACCCGAGAAATGCCGCAATGTCATTTTACTACAGTCCCAAGGTGCGTCTGCTATCTTGACAGAAATACAATGTTTCAGAATCTAACCCATAACTGTACCAATGTTTTTGTAATAACTTCGTGCCTGTATCATCCGAATATTTTATCCCACATCTTGTTTTTTTTTTTGTTATAAACCATCAAAGTTAATTTTAAAGCGCGACGTGGCATCTTGCGTGATGGCCAGAAATATTGTTTTATCTTGAGAAAAATAATACAAGTCGAATAACTTAACAATGGAATTTGCGAATAGAAAATTGCGCACTGAAGAGGCTTATAGCAGTTCTCGGGTTAAAGACGAATTGTGAAAATGGTCTTCATCACCTTCCTGATGATATGTCCCTTTCCCAGTTAGTGGCGGATTGTAGCAATGAAGAGATGAAGATAAGGACAATAGAAAAAGTTAATTTCAATTTTAATGCCACTGAGGCAGCAATCTCTTTCAAGAAAACCGGCTTCCGAAATATGTGATATTGAATATATTAAGGAGCAGAACTTAATCTGTACTCCTCAAAAAGTATTACTGTTAATTCTACGTGTGGAGTTGAATTGTTAGCAACACATTGGGAAGTGATTAATTTTCTATATCTAAATGCTAGAAAAAGAAATAGGAATGCAATATATTTTGTATTTTTTATTGAATTTGATTTTAAATGCATATCATACCTAGTATATTTTATATATTTTAATTTTATGTTGGATATATTTATATGATATGGCTGTTTTTAATTAAAAGGTTGATTTGCAACCATGGAAAATCTTCGCACAAAAAAAATGATGTGGATGATAAAGAACCGAGAATTAGAAGCATTTCACACAAATTGGTCTAATTGCATATTCTCTCTCTCTCTCTCTCTCTCTCTCTCTCTCTCTCTCTCTCTCTCTCTCTCTCTCTCTCTCTATGAAGAGCATGGGCCTATGCAACTTTATCCCTGTCCTTAGGGTTAAAAGGTGACATGAGTTACAGAGGCAAGAGACAGTAACAATACCTTAACTGAAGGACAATGCCTTTGAGACTGACCATATATGCATAACCCCCTCTCCACCCATAGTAGCACAAGGCTGGACAATCTAACAAGCAAGCATAGAAGAGTTTTACAAGCAAGAGTCCGTGCCAGGCATAAGGTAAGGCAATCTCTGCTCAGTTCCCAGACTGAGAGGATCTCTTCAGCCAGTGCTAGTACCTGCTTACCCGGCACAGGGAACACCAAGTTACCCCTACCAGCTTACCAGGCACATGGGATACCAGTCTCCCACCTGTGCCTGGCAGCACATTGGACTTGCTTGCCTGCTTGTTAGATTGCCCAGCCTTGTGCTGGACACGGGCTCTTGCGTTGGCCCGTAGCAATGCACATTGGGCACCAAGTTACCCCTCCCAGCTTACCCAGCACAGGGGACACCAGTCTCCCGTCTGTGCCTGCCATGTCTGTCTTCTATTTAGGTGTCTGGGCATGGACTCACTTATACAATGAGAACAGACACTGCAAGAAGTATTCAAAGAACTGCAGATGGCAATTCTGCAGGGATTATGAATGGCACAGTCAACATATTCACTCTTGTTGTTGTAGAAATCAAGAGCAAAACTGTCCAGGATGAATTTTTCTCCAATCACCAAGTCAAATGCAACTGCAGAGACTGCAAGTTTGCATCAGAAAAGTACCAGCTATTTTGTGATGCACGGATCCTTTGACCTTTCAAACATCAAGTGTAAACCTCGTCCATCTGCCCGAACCACCTCTTCAAAGGGCAACACTTCGAAGACCATAGCTACATCTCCTGTTGTAACCAGAACTCCTATACAGGCCTAATCCCCTGTGCCTCTAGAAGCACCAGCGACTAAGAAGAACAAAGCTAAAGACCCACCTGCTGGTTCCACACCTTCCCTTGCTGCCGCACCACTGACCAGTGCTCCTGCACAAAGCGCTAATACGTCAGCCATGGAACCTAACCCTTCTGCTGCCACTCCCAAACCATCGCTGAATGGCGTTTACCTCACTGTGAAACAAATGGCTGAGACCCTGATAGAAAGACTTTGGCAGGAAGATCCAGCGACGGTTCTACTCCTTGATAAAACATCATCTGCTCCAACTCCACCTGTTGAACCAGACCCAGAGCCACGACCCACCGTAATCGACACAAAGCAGCTACCTTAGGTGGTATCCTTCATTTAGGTCGTATCTCATTTCTTTGTTTTACTTTGGAAATATAATAACTTTAGAGTAAACCTGCTTTCAAGAAGGTCTACTACCAAATGTATATGATAATGAATATATTAAGGAGCAGAACTTAGTTTGTACTCCTCAAAAAGTAGTTTAGTTAATTCCTGGAAGGTTTTGAGAGGCTAGCCTCTTCAAGGCCTTGCGATCCGCCCAGTACATCGGGCAGATTTAATAAACTGGTGAAAATACATGAGCAAGAAACAGGAATGCTATATATTCTGTATTTTTTATTGAATTTAATTTCAAATGCATATAAGAGGTAGTATATTTCATATATTTCTATTTCATATTAACATACTTAATTAAAAGGTTGATGTGCAATCAGGGAAAATCTTTGCACCAAAAAAATTTTGATAAAGAGCTAAGAATTAGAAGCATCTCTCTCTCTCTCTCTCTCTCTCTCTCTCTCTCTCTCTCTCTCTCTCTCTCTCTCTCTCTCTCTCTCTCTCTCTCTCTCTCTCTCTCATATTAACATACTTAATTAAAAGGTTGATGTGCAATCAGGGAAAATCTTTGCACCAAAAAAATTTTGATAAAAAGCTAAGAATTAGAAGCATCTCTCTCTCTCTCTCTCTCTCTCTCTCTCTCTCTCTCTCTCTCTCTCTCTCTCTCTCTCTCTCTCTCAGACATAATGCTTAAGCCTAGAAGCCAAACAAGAACATGGGCCTATGCAACTTTATCCCTGTCCTTAAGGTTCAAAGGTTACTTATGAATGGCAGAAGCAAGAGACAGTAATAATACATTAGCTGAAGGACAATGCCCTTGAGACTGACCATATATGCATAACCCCCTCTCCACCCATAGTAGCACAAGGCTGGATAATCTAACAAGCAAGCATAGAAGATTAGAAGAGTTTTACAAGCAAGAGTCCGTGCCATGCATAAAGTAAGGCAAACTCAGCTGTTCCCAGACTGAGAGGATCTCTCTCTGCCAGTACTAGTACCTGCTTACCCGGCACAGGGGACACTGAGTTACCCCCTGGTCTCCCGTCTGTGCCTGCCGGCACATTGGACTTGCTTGCTTGCTTGTTAGATTGCCCAGCCTTGTGCTGGACACGGGCTCTTGCGTTGGCCCTTAGCAAGGCATATTGGGCACCAAGTTACCTCTCCCAGCTTACCCGGCACAGGGGACACCAGTCTCCCTTCTGTCCCTACCATGTCTGTCTTCTATATAGGTGTCTGGGCAAGGATTCACTCATACAATGAGAACAGACACTGCAAGAAGTATTCAGAGAACTGCAGATGGCAATTCTGTAGGGATTATGAATGACACAGAGTCAACATATTCATGCTATTTGTAAAAAACAAGACCAAAACTGTCCAGGATTAATTTTTCTCCAATCAGCAAGTCAAATGCAACTGCAGAGACTGCGAGTTTGCATTAGAAAAAGGATGCAGCTACATTGAAAAGCACGGATCCTTTGACCTTTCAAACATAAAGTGTAAACCTCGTCCAACTTAACGAACCACCTCTTCAAAGGAAATGCAGCAGTGGTCTTCGAAGTGTTGCACTTCGAAGACCACTGCTGCATTTCCTTCTGTAACCAGAACTCCTATACAGGCCTAATCCCCTGTGCCTCTAGAAGCACCAGCGACTAAGAAGAACAAAGCTAAAGACCCACCTGCTGGTTCCACACCTTCCCTTGCTGCTGCACCACTGACCAGTGCTCCTGCACAAAGCACTAATACATCAGCCATGGACACCAACCCTTCTGCTGCCACTCTGAACCATCGCTGAATGATGTGTACCTCACCGTGAAACAAATGGCTGAGACCCTGATAGAAAGACTTCGGCAGGAAGATCCAGCGATGGTTCCACTCCTTGATAAAACATCATCTGCTCCAACTCCAGCTGTTGAACCAGACCCAGAGCCACGACCCACCGTAATCGATCCAAAGCACCTACCTTAGGTGGTATCCTTCATTTAGGTCGTATCTCTTTTCTTTGTTTTGCTTTGAAAAAATGGTTTTTCATATTTAATTTCTTGTGTTTCAAACATCTTAAGTTGAGAAATGCAGTCTCGGACAAATGTCAACATCAGGAGCAATCAAATTACACCAGGAACACCAATTATTTTCTTGTTAAGGTTATTGTACTGATAAAGTTAAGGGTGTCTGGTTCCAGTTTAACGTTAGCCTCCATTTCTTCCATCAGGTAGAGAAATGTCTAAAAGGCCTTCGATTTAAGCGTACCTGTATAGCATGTGGCTTACCATTCAAATACGGCCTACGCAATTCTATCTGTTTTAGTATGTGGCCTAACCTAACTTTACCTAACCTAACCTAACCTTACCTTACCTAACCTAACTTAACCTAACAAGCCAGGTAGGCCGCATACTAAAACAGAATAAAAAAAGGTCGGCCACATACTAAACCGGCACCAATTTAAGCCCGCATAGAAAAGGGTTTGCTATTCTTTCCGTAATGGTTTAGGTTCTATTAATAGCACTTTTTTGGGGGGATGTTTGAGGATACTCTAAGTGTTCCATATTCTGCATAAAAATCACAAGTAAACGAATTCATAATTTCACCGCCGAGTTACAACAGCAATTTCCATCTGTCCCCACCTTAGTATTTGACAGTAGGCTGTTCCTTTTACCTCCTTGCAAGCTCTCATCGATAGCGAGTCTTATTAATTCCATAATTTTAGTAGATTCTGGTATTCAAAGAAAGTTTATATTTTTTGTATGCATTATGTAATTTATCACAATAAGATTTTAACATAATGTGAAGAGTTGCAAGATTATGGAGCGTTCATCCGAAAACAAGCTCCTGCCGTCGACTCCAGCCGGTATTATTAAATACTTTATAATCGTTTCATTAACAATATTTTTTGACAGAACATCTGAGGGAGAAATTTAGGTTAGTAAATAAATTTTGATTAAAGAAATGTCTTTGTGGTATAAACAATACAAATAAAGTTTTTTTGAAGTGTGAACATTTCAATTTGATCAGACACAGTTCAAAGTCTTTATAGGTGATATTGAACATATTAAGGAGCAGAATTTAAACTGTACTCCTCAAAAAGTAACAAGTGATTATATAATTTTCGAACAAATAACCCATTGAGAAGACCTAATTACTTTGATATATTTAAATACTAGACGGAGAAACAGGAATGCAATATATTTTGTATTTCTCATTGAATTTGATTTTAAAGGCTCCTATTAGCTAGTATTTCTTATATATGTTTATCTTAAGTTGAATATACATATATAATACTGCTATTTTTACTTAAAAGGTTGATGTGCAATCGGGGAGAATCTTTGCACCCAAAAAAATTTGAATGATAAAGAACCGAAAATAAGAAGCATTCTCTCTCTCTCTCTCTCTCTCTCTCTCTCTCTCTCTCTCTCTCTCTCTCTCTCTCTCTCTCTCTCTCTCTCTCTCAAGAACATGGGCCTATGCAACTTTATCGCTGTCCTTAAGGTTCAAAGGTGACTCACTAGTTGCAGAGGCAAGAGACAGTAACAACACTTTAACTGAAGGACAAAGCCCTTGAGACTGACCATATATGCATAACCCCCTCTCCACCCATAGTAGCACATGGCTGGACAATCTAACAAGCAAGCATAGAGGAGTTTTACAAGCAAGAGCCCGTGCCTTGCATAAGGCAAGGCAATCTCAGCTCACTTCCCAGACTGAGAGGATCTCTTCAGCCAGTGCTAGTACCTGCTTACAGGACACAGGGGACACCAGTCTCCCGTCTGTGCCTGCCGGCACATTGGACTTGCTTGCTTGCTTGTTAGATTGCCCAGCCTTGTGCTCGACACGGGCTCCAGCGTTGGCCCTTAGCAAGGCATATTGGGCACCAAGTTACCCCTCCCAGCTTACCCGACACGGGACACCAGTTTCCCGTCTGTGCCTACCATGTGTGTCTTCTATTTAGGTGTCTGGGCATGGACTCATACAACGAGAACAGACACTGCAAGAAGTATTCAGAGAACTGCAAATGGCAATTCTGCAGGGATTATGAATGGCACAGTCAACATATTCACTCTTGTTGTTGTAGGAATCAGGAGGAAAACTGTCCAGGATTAATTTTTTCTCCAATCACCAAGTCAAATGCAACTGCAGATCCTGCAAATTTGCATCAGAAAAAGTACGCAGCCACTTTGTAAAGCACGGATCCTTTGACCTTTCAAACATCAAGTGTGAACCTCGTCCAACTGCCCGAACCACCTCTTCAAAGGACAACACTTCGAAGACCACTGCTGCATCTCCTGCTGTAACCAGAACTCCTATAAAGGTCTAATCCCCTGTGCCTGTAGGAGCACCAGCGACCAAGAAGAGGAGATCTAAAGACCCACCTGCTGGTTCCACACCTTCCCTTGCTGCTGCACCACTGACCAGTGCTCCTGCACAAAGCGCTAATACATCAGCCATGGACACCAACCCTTCTGCTGCCACTCCCAAACCATCGCTGAATGGCGTTTACCTTACTGTGAAACAAATGGCTTAGACCCTGATAGAAAGACTTCGGCAGGAAGATCCAGCGACGGTTCTACTTGATAAAACATCTTCCGCTCCAACTCCAGCTGTTGAACCAGACCCAGAGCCACGACCCACCGTAATCGACACAAAGTAACTACCTTAGGTGGTATCCTTCATTTAGGTCGTATCTCTTTTCTTTGTTTTACTTTGGAAATATGGTTTTTCATATTTAATTTCTTGTGTTTAAAACATCTTAAGTTGAGAAATGCAGTCTCGGACAAATGTCAACATCAGGAGCATTCAAATTACACCAGGAACACCAATTATTTTCTTGTTAAGGTTATTGTACTGATAAAGTTAAGGGTGTCTGGTTCTAGAGTAACGTTAGCCTCCATTTCTTCCATCAGGTCTAAAAAGCCTTTGATTTAAGGGTGCCGGTTTAGTATGTGGCCTACCTTTCAAATACGGCCTACGCAATTTTATGTGTTTTAATATGTGGCCTAACCTAACCTAACCTAACCTAACAAGCCAGGTAGGCCGCATACTAAACCAGAATAAAAAAAGGTAGGCCACATACTAAACCGGCACCGATTTGAGTTCGCATAAAATCACAAGTAAACGAATTCATAATTTCACCGCCGAGTTACAACAGCAATACCCATCCGTCCCCACCTCAGTATTTGACAGTAGGCTGTTCCTTTTACCCACTTGCAAGCTCTCATCGATAGCGAGTCTTATTAATTTCATAATTTTAGTAGATTCTGGTATTCAAAGAAAGTTTATAATGTTTTTCATATGCATTGTGTAATTTATCCCAATAAGATACGTGAAAAGTTGCAAGATTATGGAGCGTTCATCCGAAAACAAGCTCCTGCCGTTGACTTAAGCCGGTGTTATTAAATACTTTATCATCTCTCTTCATTAACATTATTTATTGACAAAACATGTCTGCAGGAGAAATTTAGGTTAGTAAGTTTTGATTAAAGTCTTTGTGGTCTAAACAATACAAATAAATTGTCTTTGCATTTAACCCTTGAATAAAGAGATTTAAGAATATCAGATTTGATGAACTGTAAGGGAGGAGTTTAGTGACGCTTAAAGGAAGAGATCTCAAGTGGCCATATCAGGTAACCTATAAAGTAAGGAATTATTAGGTAGGCACTTCTGGACAAGATTGTTCAAATCCCATACCTCTCATAAATCTGCTCTCTTAAAATCCATAATTTTCATTGGCTGTTCTAAATCCACTTTCTCTCGGTCCTGTTTCTTGTCAAGTCTCCTGCTACGTCATTTTACTTTAACCACCGTATCCTTCCCGTCACCTGATTGGTCCCCATCCTCATCCTAGAATCCTGCTTTTTGATTCGCTTCACCAATCTGATTCCTCTCCTTCCTGTCCATCAATCCAAGTTCCGTCCCTGCCTTGTAACTCTCCCATCTAGTTCGATCTCTGATTGGCTCTCGGCCATGACGACCTTTCCGCTCTCACACTTATTTCGTCACTTTTTCCGTGATTATTAGCTCTATCCCACTTCGCTCATACTTTCCTCTGTAGCTATTTCTAACACTTAAGCTTTTTCTAAGGAATATTCCGTTTCCTTTCTTCTGCCTACAACTTGAAGTTCTTTTTCTTCCTTCCAATGATCTACTAGGATCTCCTACTCCCATAGGACTTCCAGCTATAAAAGCTTTCTCTCTCACTATGCAATTATTCATTTTCTTGGACCTTAAAAGGAACCATCCTACCGACCTTTTCCATTCCTTGACACTTCCACATTGGCGTCTGTTGGAGAGCGACTGGTTGATCCCGTTCATCTTTAATTTATTGTTCCACTTAATTCTTGTATTATTCCTGACCCTATAGGGATGTAGAGGTAGATAACTAAATGAGGTGACGTGAGTACATCATTTTGGGAGAATTCTACGAGAGTAATAAGGTAGAGACTACTAGACAAAATTGCCCAGCTGTGATACCTTTCAATAAAATGCGTCTCAATCGCTGAGAGGCAATGTCTACATGGAATATCACATCACGTTTACTGGTGAGTTTCCATCAAAGAAAAAACTTCTATGTAAATAGTCTTCAAAATATTGTAATTTTTAAATAATTGATGGGTTACTTTTTTTTATTATTATTTTCGAAATTTGATTCAATTCAAGGTTTGGCAAAACACAGGCTCTTTCTTCTTAAAAATCCACAATGCTTTCCATCTCTGCACCCCCATTCGGTTATGACCATGTCCGGTTCATTTGTTTGAAACGCCATTTCACTAGTAGACATGTATATACTAAATTTGAGTTTCCTTACATGAATAAATATGCATAAATAGATAAAAAAACAATTTGTTCTTCAAAAGTTTTAATGATAACTTTTTCACATATAAAATTGAGACTAATTATTCAATATTAAAGTTCCATGCAAGTGCTTAATTATTTCGGTTTTTTATAGTTAAGGACGGGATAAGCTTTCCTACTAAAAAATACTTTTTCCAATAGAAAAAAACACTTATTTTCACCATATATATATATATATATATATATATATATATATATATATATATATATATATATATATATATATATATATATATATATAATCTCACCCAAAAATAGATTTTTTGCTTCGCTCAAAATCCGTTATTTCAACCATCACCTTTAGTGACTCCAAGGACTGAGAGCTCAACCTCGTCCTTGTCACTCTCTTCAACTCCACAGCAGACAGTTCCAGTAGCTGTTACCTCTACAACCTCGGTGCCTGAGTCCTCTAATGCCATGGAGACCAAACCTGCTGTGACCCAGGGGAAGCATCCCATGGACTGTAACTGCACTGTCTGCCTTACTGAACTTCTTCATGAAACCTCTACCATTGCTGCCAGCATCCCAGTTCCACAGACTGGAGCCAAGAAACCACTGCCAAAATTCAGGCTCACCCAGACTGACAGCTCCATCTTGTCTGTCACAGTTGCTGCCATGGCTGCAAAGCCTGGCATGCAACTTTCAGCTCGTCCCAATCGGAAGGGTGACCTTATTATCATCCCCAAGGACCAGGAAACAGCCAGATCCCTCCAGGAGGAACCAGCTCTGACACTGCTTGATCCTGCCTTGCTCCAGAAGAAAGCAGTCATCACAAGATATCCCATCACCATGCCCATCTCCATCGCCACCTCATGCAGCAACATTGACTAAGGCAGTGCGCTGCATGAACAAGACTGACGTCCCAGTCAGAAGGCTGATTGCCACCTTCATCGGTCCAGTGCCTTCCTCACTGGATCTAGGAGTCTGGGGGATATTCCCCATTGAAGATTACACACCAGAACCCCTCAGATGCTACCGCTGTCAGAGATACGGCCACCACAAGGAAGAGTGCAGAGGACCTATCATCTTGGGAGTCTGCAGCCAACGTCACTGCACAGAAGTGTGCATCCAGGCCCACAAGGATGGAAAAGACACCAAACCAAAGTGCCCCAACTGCTCCAGGCCTCACCATGCCGGGAACAGGAGGAAAGCTGCCATGAAAAGCACTTCCTCCCCTAAACAACCAGAATCACCTGCAACTCAGCCACCCAAGGACCAGTGACCTCCTCGCCAAAGGAGACAACGACAGCCACCCACTGCTCTTGTACCATCACCTGCCAACCAGCCGCAAGCAGTACCTCTTCCTCAACTTACATTCTCAAACCCACCTCAAACCCTGGCTCAGCAACTTGAGTCACTACCCCTAGAAGACCTCATCCCGATCGCCTTCAAAATCTTTACCAGAGTCCTGACCCAAACCAGGATCCTCAACTTCATGCAGTTACTCCAGCAGTTCCAGCTTCCAGCCACCGAGCAGGGATGAGCTTATTTGCTTACACCTACTTCTTTTCTCTCTGACAAAAGGAAAAAACTTCTCTCCTCTCCCAGTCTCTTCTACTTACTGGGACTCGCTGCTATAGCCACAATTTCTGTGACTGACATACTCTGTCTGTTAACCTTTCATTTCATGGACCTAAAATGAGTCTCTCCTCCGGGTCACTTCCGTCACTTCCACGTCAGATGCTGAAATCCATTTTAAAGTAAAATATCCTTCTCTTTTGTATGTCCCAGTAACTTTGTAAAGATCACCCTTTGCCTTTTTAATGCTGCAGTATCGGCCTCCTCTGGGATACCACCCTTCTCAAATCAATATGTTCTTACGGGCTGGCCAACGGCAAGAGCCCGTGTCATGTCACTGGCATGGCCATCTTTACCACCACCACCACCACTAACCAGACATTGTCAAAGCTCTTGCGGGGTTTTTTTAGAAGAAAGAGCCTGTGTTTGGCCAAATATTATTGAGTCAGTTTTGAAAATAATACCAAAGAGGAATCATTCATCAATTATTTACAAATTGTATTGTTTTGAAGAATTTTTACATAGAAAGTTTTGTGCTGTGATAAAAACTCGGCACAGTGTAAAATCCGGACGTCGGATGCCGTCCGGGAGAATAGAAAATCGCTTGTATCACCGGGAAAGACTCGAAAATACAATTCTTTTTTTTTGTGACTGGTAATGTTCACTGATACTTTCTGTTATTTTCTGAATAAATGTTCGAAAAATATTGGTTTATTTTCATGTTATTGAGAATAATCTCAATCGGACGTCAACATTACACTAACTGGGTAAAATAGCGGGCAGTTAGATAGTGTAATGTTGACGTCCGATTGAGATTATTCTCAATAACATGAAAATAAACCAATATTTTTCGAACATTTATTCAGAAAATAACAGAAAGTATCAGTGAACATTACCAGTCACAAAAAAGAGGTGTATTTTCGCGTCTTTCCCGGTGATACAATCGATTTTCTATTCTCCTGGACGGCATCCGACGTCCGACGTCCGGGTTTTACACTGTGCCTAAAAACTCCCCAGTCAATGTGATGACCTAGAACGAAGAATTTTCTATGCAATAACATATAAGTTTCATAGATATAAAAATTTTTTATATGGTATGATACTGGGGAATTTGAATGTCTAGTATCTTCTACCTGAATATCTCTTATAGTTCACCAATCCCATTTGTGGTGTCCCATATTCACTTATGTAATTGCATATGCCTCTACACCTCTGTTATAGTTCACCACTTGTGATATTCTTAGATCACTTATTTCAATAGTGTCTACTTCTACACCTCTCTTATAGTTCGCCACTTGTGATATTCTTAGATCAGTTTTTTCAATAGTGTCTGCCTCTACACCTCTCTTATAGTTCACCACTTGTGATAGCCGTATATCACTTTTTTGGGCTCAAGCCATGACGTCCTGATGGAAGGTTCCTTCGGTAGCTTCCTTGGGTATATTTAACTACAAGGATATTCCCAGAGAATTAAACCACAGGTTATCACAGAATTCTAACTTCTGGTGCGAGTACCCTAAAGGTTTTCCTCTAGGATATCGTATATCAACAGGGGACATATGTATTAACACGCCACATAGCTATCTGCACCCCATATAGAGTTAACACTTCAATATGGAAAGGTGGAGAATAACTGGGGAGCCGTTCCACAGTTACACTCATCCGTGGCTGCTTTTGGTACTCGAAACGTAAACAAACGGGTGCCATTGCTAAATGACGTCACGTCCGTCCCCATCCTTCTGCTTGTAGCGCCTTGCTCTAGTCGGATTTCCCCTTTTGCGATTTTCATCGACTTACATCGCCGTTATGTCTTTACCTTCAGCTTCGCCTTCTTCTGGAAAGTTGAGTACCAGGTCCCAGTATTGTTTAAATAAGCTCTAGCCGTAAAGTAACTTCTACTTTTCGTAAAATATTGTGTTTTGTGGCAGAGCTGTGCCGCTACCGGACGCGCCATTTTATGGCAGAGCTGTGCCGCTACCGGACGCGCCATTTTATGGCGTCGCTGTTCTTTTGCATGCCTTATTTAGCTAGCCAGAACAGCTTTATCCGGCCTCTTAACTAATTGATATTGTTAGTTATGTAGTCTTCATAGCTAGGAACTACGTATATCGTGTTTTAACGCTCTACTACTCGGTCGTCGTTCGACCCCATACTAGATCGCTAGCTTAGCCCCTAGGCTAGATACCTTAGCACTTGTGTTCAAGCATGATATATTCCAGTGATCCTAGGTTAAGTTATGAAGATTGTGGCATTATTTATCATACTGTTAACTGTGATGTAAGTGTTTTCGCCTTCAGGGACCATATAGGGGATCGGTTTGATTGCGTTCCTTTCTAACCTAACCTAAATGTAGGAACCCCTATATGCTCCCTCAATCTCCTGCCTGCGGGCATTCCCTCTGTGTGACCATGCTTCCCCTTCTATATAGGGGAATCTTGTCCACAATCAGAGTATTTATCGCTTCTCTGTCTACCCTAAGGGAACGATCCCCCCTTAGGGCAGCGACCGAGAAAGTGGAACGGCTCTGCCCTTCCACAGTTGCACCCGGTTGGGTTACTCATCCCTTCCTACAACTTGCGATGTGTCTTTCAGCCTACCTAGCATGGGAATTAACACTCCTTATCTAGGTTAAGCTTTGGGGGGGGGCTAGTTCTGTACTTTTATAGTTTGAGACGGTACCCTTGTACCAATCTCATTCTGGTTACCTATCCTAGGCTAGGGAGCGTTTTCCCTATCCTTGATGGCCGTTCTTGTACAGAGCCTCCTCTATGAAAGACCCCTCTTCTTCTCCCTCCCCACCTATCCCTTTGGTGTAGGCTTGCCTATACACATCTGTCCCTAGTCCTACAACTCCTCCCTTGGGTGGAGTGATAGGGCTATCTTGTTCTCCTGCTGAGCTGGCCGCTCTGGTACACATACCCTTCATAGCGTTCTATGGGGGTAGCCACTGGCAGCGGTTTGTCCAGCAGGGGGTTCCCCCTCTTGAGTGTACTCTCCTTGGGTTACCCCAGGCACCCGGCCGACTGCCGGCCCCCTGCCATTGGATGTTAGGAGTACCTACTCCTTTCATGAGTGCATTCTCTCCGGAGGGTTGCCGGAGGGGTAGGTGGTCTTACCCCTCCAATCCCCCCTTACCTGTCTCTCCTTCTATCATGGTGCCGGTCCCTTGCCGCCTCTACTGCCGGCGATACTGCCTTACCTCTGGTGACACTCTTTCATAAGATTTTCCCCCCTCTAAGTCGTCAGCCTTCCGTGTGCCGGAGACTGCCGCCTACCGCCGGCATATAGCCGATGTCCCACCCCTACCCTTACCTAGTTTCAGCTGGCCGACCTTCGGGGCTGGCCTCCGACGTGCCGGCATTGACTGCCGGTGGTCTGGGTATACTGCCATATACTGTACATAATTATCTTATGAACTGAACCAAGCTCACCAAGCCGTCAGCCTTCGGCTGTCGGAGCCGCCGCCTCCTGCCGGCGACCCGCCGCTGTGCTGGAGGTCGCCAAGATGGTATTATGCTTAGATACTCAATGTGTCTGTCTTGATGCCTTCCACCTTACTGGATCGGCCTCCGGCCGGCCGGCACCCTCCGGGGACGCCAAGGGACATGCACCCCTTCTCATACCTGCCGACAACATGCCGACAGTCCTCACACTGCAGCCAGATGGCTTAGCCACTTCTATATATAGGTATTGTCTTACCATCAAATTCTGTGGCTGTGCTGTCTTCTTGCACATTACAATATTCCGGCATACTCTGTGTGTCTTAGCACGGCCGATTGCCAGAGCCTATATCTAATACGGGGTCTCCTATTCCCCTTCTACCTCAGGGAACTGAGTGGTCCCAGCCCGTGATACATCTCACAGGCAATTTCTGTTAGAGGCTTGGCTTCTACCCACCACGGCTTATCCACATGGATTTCCGCTTTGTGACCTTCGGCCACAAAAGAAATTGCCTAATGATAAGGTTACGGTAACCGACTGGGCGGGATTCACAAGTATGTGTCTATCTACTTCCTTTCCCGCTCTCTACTCTCAGGCATTGTAATACTTATGAATTAATTAATGCTTAAAAATTTAGATTAATTAATCTTAATTTTAGAGTAATGTAAATCATTCTTATGCCTCCCATGTACTCATGATCTCTTTCTTTTACAGGAGGAGTATATGAAGTGCGAAAGCAACTTTTGTGGAGTGAAGCGCCCAGACTTCTACGGGCACAAGGCGTGCCGGACCCACGCCCCCTGCGCCGCCAAGAAAGGCGACCTGAAATACTGGGACCCGCAGCACTGTACAGTCTGCAAGAGTCGTCTGGTCGAAGCGTTCGACGATCCTCCTTCAGCGGAGGCAAGGGACACCGCTCGAGAGAAGCTACGCAAGTGGGTGCGTGGCTTCCAGAAGAACGCCACCGGACCGTATCTCGCCACCGAAGATTTGAGGGCCTTGCTGTTTCCAAAGGCATCTAAAGACTCCGTGGTCCCCAGTGATCAGATCCCCACCGTCCAGATAGTGGTGGAACCTGATATCGTCATGGCCCAGTCCATGCATGAGTGCCGCCTAGATTCCGACAACGTGGAACGTATGTCGGAAGTGTCGTAAACAACGGAGAGGAACCTCATGGGCGAGGAGCTCGACTATGAGGAAGATCAGGTGGGATACCCTGATTCGGAGCATGAGGTCGCTCCCAATCCTACTCCCGCACCGACTCCTGCACCGGCCGAGGAACCTGTTCCTTCGACTTCTGCCACCCCAGACCCTCTTCCATCAGGCACTCAGGAGGTCTTCAAGATGCTTGAAGCCCTCATGGAAAGAAAACTTCGCTAGACCCACGAGCTATTCAGGTCTAACCTAGGAAGTTTTAAACAACCGAAACGGATTTCGGTTAAGGACCTCCCCGCTTGCTCGGATACTAACCCATGGAGGTATGCCGAGCATATGCCGATCACCACTGGCAAGATCTTCATCAGTGAGAAGGTCGGCTCGATCGTGTTGGAAGAAGTGGAATTCTTCCCCAATTTCGAGGCTTATCCGGACTGTTACGTCCGGCTCAGGTCCGAACCAGCCTCAAAGGAAGAGACCGAACCTAAGGAAGTAATCGTGTTCGATCTCGCGAAGGCTCAGGCTATGCTAGCCAATGCGGTGAAGAGTAGGGGTTTCACCAACTCCAAGATGCCGGCGCTTAGTAAGAAGCACCCAACCTTCGTTGCGCCGAACGATGCGACCTTCCCCTTTATAGAAAAGGCCTTCACTGCGGTCTTGAAAGCAGTGGAAGAAGGGAAACCTTGCCCTGTACTGGAGGAGTGCAGACGCTTCTCCCTTACTGTTCCCCCTGATGATAGACACTGGAAAGACCTCCAGTCAACATTCACAGTGGGGAAGTTAGAGCCTGACGTAGCCGGTCGTCAGTTCAATGAGGACCTCCCAAAGCTAAATGATCACCTCCTTCGTAGGGAACAGGATACGAAGGAGAGGCTTGCCGCATCGCTGTCCCTCCAGGTACAGCTCGAAGTTTTGGCCGGAGGCACTAGAATCCCGGACTTCTACATGGTCCTAGCCAAAACGCATTTGGCAACGGTGATGAAGGACCTGTACAGCTTCACTAGGGCTCGCAGAGCCTGTCGTGAATTCGTGTTTGCCAGCGCGACGGTAAAACACGAACCCCAGAGGCTGATTTCCTCCAATATCTGGGGTAAATACCTCTTTCCCTCTTCCTTGGTGAAAGAGATTGCTGACAAGGCTGCCACGGAGAACAGGAACCTTCTCCATAAGTGGGGCATGTCAAAGAAAAGGAAATCCTCTCAGGACGATGGCCCTCAACCTAAGAGGAAATCCATGAAACAGAAACCCCAGCAACGTCAACAGAGACGGCAGTTTCCGGGTTCCGCTACTCCCCAAATGGCAGCTCAGCCACAGCAGACCTTTCAGCTGGTCACCCAGCCGGTGGTATTGCAGTCACCGGTCTTCACCCCTGCATTTGAGCAACATGCTACTACCTTTCGTCCCAGAGGTAGGGGCTCAAGCAGAGGCTCCGGCAGAGATTCGTCTCGCCGCCCCTCCAGAGGCAGAGGAGGAAGGGGAGCTAGCAGCCGAGGTGGCAAACCCTCGGGATACCAGAAGCAATGAAGTGCTTCCGGTGGGAGGAAGACTCCGCCAATTCCAGAATCGTTGGACCTTCGATCCCTGGGCACACAGCATCGTCAAGAAGGGACTAGGCTGGAGCTGGACACAACCACCCCCAGCCTTCCAGCAATTCTTCCAACAGTCAACCCCCCTCTTGGAAGAATACGTCCTAAAACTCTTGAACAAGAAGGTGATCGGGAGGGTAAAGTCAACCAGGTTCCAAGGAAGACTATTTTGCGTTCCCAAGAAGGACTCCGACAAACTCAGAGTCATTCTAGACTTATCCCCCCTCAACAAGTTCATTGCGAACAACAAGTTCAAGATGCTGACTCTCCAACAAATAAGGACCCTTCTGCCTCAAGGTTCCTACACGGTCTCCATAGACCTGGCGGATGCCTACTGGTACGTTCCAATGAATCATCAAGCTTCCTCCTACCTAGGATTTCGACTCCAAAGGAAAAGTTACGCCTTCAGGGCCATGCCCTTCGGGCTCAACGTGGCTCCACGGATCTTCACCAAGCTGGCAGACGCCATCGTCCAACAGCTCCGCCTTCGCGGCGTCCAAGTGATGGCTTACCTAGACGACTGGCTGGTCTGGGCGACATCGCCCGAAGATTGTGTAAGATCCTGCAACAAAATCACCCAGTTCCTAGAATATCTGGGATTCAAGATAAACGCCGAGAAATCTCGCCTCTCTCCAGCTCAGAAGTTCCAATGGTTGGGAATCCATTGTGATCTTCAGTCACATCGCCTTTCCATCCCGCAGAAGAAAAAGAAGGAAATAGCAGGGTCTGTCAGAAAACTGCTGATATCCTAACGGATCTCAAGACGACAGCAGGAACAAGTTCTAGGCTCTCTACAATTCGCCTCTGTGACAAACCCAGTGCTTCGCGCACAGCTAAAGGATGCCGCGGGAGTCTGGAGACATTCTGCATCCATCGCTCGAAGAGACCTCAAGAGACGGCTCCCAAACAGACTTCGCTTACTATTAAAGCCGTGGTCGGAAGCAAAGGCCCTGAAAAGGTCCATTCCTCTTCAACACCTCAACACCCGCCTCCATCGCTCAACATCCACACGGACGCTTCACTGGAGGGTTGGGGAGGTCACTCCCACCAACGACAGGTTCAGGGAACATGGTCTCCCCTATTCAAGACGTTTCACATCAACATCTTGGAGGCCATGGCGGTTTTTCTCACCCTGAAGAAAATCTCTCCGCCTCCCTCGATCCACATCCGTCTGACTCTGGACAACTCGGTGGTAGTCAATGTCTCAATCGTCAGGGCTCGAGATCGCCCCAGATAAATCAGGTACTTCTTCCAATCTTCCGTCTGGCAGAAAAGAAGAAATGGCACCTGTCTACAGTTCACCTACAAGGATTCCGCAACGTGACGGCGGACGCTCTATCACGGACAAGCCCAA